>NC_133336.1:178670535-178984172 GCF_042186555.1 Aquarana catesbeiana
TCCTCAAACGAATGGCCAGACAGAAAGGACTAATCAGACTCTGGAGCAATACATCAGATGTTTCACATCTTTCACACAGGACGATTGGGTATCCCTGCTACCCTTAGCAGAATTTGCCTACAATAATGCCAAACATTCTGCCACCGGTCAATCCCCCTTCTTCGCCAATTATGACTTTCACCTAACCTTTTTGCCTGATTTCCTTTTAGAGTCTTCGGTTCCAGCAGTGCAAAGTACAGTGGAGTTCCTCAGTCGCAACAGCCGGTTGTTGCAGGAAACCGCGTCCAAGGCTCAGGCAGATGGTAAGAGAATCTTCGACCAGAAAAGAAGGGGGGAGCTGAATTTACAAATCGGCGACAAGGTATGGCTTTCTACCGTTAATATCAAGCTTGCATGTCCTTCTAAAAAGTTGGCACCTAGATTCATGGGACCCTTTCCAGTTAGAAGGAAAATCAATGAAGTTTCTTATGAACTGACTTTACCTGATGCATTCAAAATTCATCCAGTATTTCATGTATCTCTGCTTAAACCTGCTGTACCTGATCCCTTTCCTGCTAGAGGGACAAGACCCCCTGAACCTGTTATAATTAATGGCAGCGAGGAATTTGAGGTTGAGGCTATCCTTGATTGCAGAAGAAGGCAAGGGCAAAACCAATTCTTAATCAAGTGGAAGGGCTACGGCCCAGAAAGTAACTCGTGGGAACCGGACAGTAATGTGCATGCGAGGCGTTTGGTACGCGCCTATTTCTCTGCTCATCCTGAGAAAAAGAGGCTGTTGGGCATCCGGAGGCTGCCCCTTGGGGGGGGGGCAATGTCAGGGATCTTCCAGCACCAGATCTGGGCGCTTGCGTACGCCTATGCGCCGGCGCGCCCCTGTTCAGACACAGCGGCAAGCTGCCGCTGTTGTTGGGCATCGGCGCGGCGTTCGGGCGCGCGCGGGTGCGCGGCGCGGGTGCGTACGCGCGCGCATTCGCGTTAGCGCCGGTTTGGCGCCATTTAGCACATAAAAGTCCCCCTGTTCCTGGGAACATTGCTGCTTCGTCTCAGCTCGTGATTGAACCTGAACTTGTATCTGATTGCCTGCTATCTGATCTGACCCGGCTTGTTGACCATCCGACCTGCTCCAATCCCGAACCGGCCTGCCTGACTACTCCGCTGTTTGTACCTGCCTTAGTTGCCGACCCTGCCTGTTCACCGACTCTGCCTTGCCTGCTGTGATCTCCTTTGCCAGTTACCTGCCAACCCGGACTGTCTGACTCTGCTTGTGCCTGCCGCTCTAACTGCTGTTGCACCTCCAGCTTCAGCTCCTGTGATCCATACCTCCTGAGTGTCAAGTCTGCTGCTGTTCCAGTCTCCACTCACCTGCAGTTCTGCCATCCCTGGAAGGATCTCTGCTGCTACACCAGAGCCTACTCCAACAGGCACTCCTACCCCACTGCGCTCAGGAGACCACTGTCCCCACTCCAGTGGCTCCTGAACCAGCGTTGTATGAGAGGTCTCCTCCTACAGTCAGGCTCTCCTACCAGGTATCTAACATGTGCATTAATCTTTCAATTCAGTGCTATTAATGGTAACCTTACTACAAATAACACTTAAAATCAAGTATCTTTAAGGATTTCCTCCAGTAATGGGTAAAGGGTGATCATAAAAGAAAAAACAGGAAGGCTTCCACATGGAGTAGGTCAAACAACGTAGGATTCAATTATGTATAAAAAAAAGTACAGACATCATTCAAGATGTGTACATATAAAATGTGATCACAAAAACTTCATAAAACAGGCGCAGTGTGCAGAGCTTGGCAGGCAATAACCCGGCGCGTTTCGTCCTATGGGACTTCAACATGTAAATTGAGAAATAAGTGAACATATACAACAGAAGTTAAACTGTAATGCTCTCGGGAAAACAAAGCGTGCATTAATCTTTCAATTCAGTGCTATTAATGGTAACCTTATTACAAACATTTATGAAAGAATGGGTCGCACTCAGGAGCTCTTTGAATTCAGGCAGGGCTCACAGCAGGGGTCCGGTGCGTGCTGGTACATCGTTTCAGGCCTGATTTCAGCCTGAATCTTGAGCTGAATTCGGACCTGAAATGGACCAAAAGACGCACAGCGCTTTTGTGCAATCTGCCCCGGACCTGCTGCGGAGATATGTGAACCGGCTCCATAGAGAGCTGGTCATAATCTCCTGCTATTGTGAATTGGATGCAGGGAATCCGCATCCAATTTGCAATGGTGTGAACCCAGCCTCAAGCGTGGTACCATGTTAGATTGCCATCTGTGCAATAAGTCCATCCGTGAAATGTCCTTGCTACTGCGATCAACTGTTAGTGGTATTATAACAAAGTGGAAGCAACTGGGAACAGCAACTCAGCCACGAAGTGGTAGGCCACATAAAATGATAGAGCGGGGCCAGCGCATGCTGAAGCACACAGTGCACAGAAATAGCCAAATATCAGCAGAGTCAATAGCTACAGCCCTCCAAACTTCATGTGGCCTTCAGATTAGCACAACAGTGTGTAGAGAGCTTCATGAAATGGGTTTCACCAAGTGCTATGCAAAGCGCCAGATGTAGTGGTGTAAAACACGCCACCACTGGCATCTAGAACAGTGGAGACGTGTTCTCTGGAGCGATGAATCACGCTTCTCTGTCTGGCAATCTGGTGGACGTGTCTGATTTTGGCAGTTGCCAGGAAACAGTACTTGCCTGGCTGCATTGTGCTAAGTGTATAGTTCTGTGGAAGGGGCAGTGGATTATGGTGTGGGGTTGTTTTTCAGGGGTTGGGCTTGGCCCCTTACTTCCAGTAAAAGGAAAACTTAAGGCATCAGCATACCAAGACATTTTGGACAATTTTATGTTCCCAACTTTGTGGGAACAGTTTGGGGATGGACCCTTCCTGTTCCAACAGGACTGGGCACCAGTGCATAAAGCAAGGTCCATAAAGACACATGAATGAGTGAGTTTGGGGGGGAGGAACTTAACTGGCCTGCACAGAGTCCTGACCTCAACCCGATAGAACACCTTTGAGATGAATTATAGCAGAGACTGTGAGCCAGGCCTTTTCGTCCAACATCAGTGCCTGACCTCACAAATGCTTCTGGAAGAATGATCAAACATTTCCATAGACACACTCCTAAACCTTGTGGACAGCCTTCCCAGAAGAGTTGAAGCTGTTATAGCTGCAAAGGGTGGGCCAACTCAATATTGAACCCTATAGACTAAGATTGGGATGCTATTAAAGTTCATGTGTGTTTAAAGGCAGGAGTCCCAATACTTTTGGCAATATAATGTATGTAGGCAGGTGCAGTCTACTTTCTCCACTGCAGGTGGCACACTTCTGCAGTTGGAGAGGGATCCTCTATGGTTTCCTGGGTCACTGGGTCATCTTGGGTCTGGCAGAGCTTATTTAAGACCCTGGTTCCCAGATGTGGCATGCATTTGCGAGTTGGCAGAGTAGGGACAGGTACCCCACCTAAGAAAGGACAGTACTAGCAGCAGGGAAAGGTTCCTGAGGAGAACGGAAAGTGTAGGGCTTGCGACTTCTCTGGAAACCTGCTTGTTTGGCTCAAGACAGCCAGGCCGCATTCTTTCCCTCTGCTGACGCTGTTGCTGTCAGTTTGGCTGCAATCTGCTTTCTACACGCTGTTAGAATTGTGAGTGTTTCCAGCTGGTTTGCCTTCCCACCGGGTTATTTGGTGAACTGTTCCTGCATTATTTCAGTAAAAGTTCTTTCACTGCACTGAGACCAAGCGTGTTATTTCACCGTGCTGCACCCCACTTACACATACACCTATCCTGCAGTTACAAGGTACATACATGAACAAAAGAAAAGAACACACAGTAATAAACATATTTCCTCTCATAAAAAGAAATGCAAATCAAAGTCAGAATTTGATCCTTTCAGGCGCAGTGTATCCAATCGATGGCTCCACTGTACCCAGAGGCGTAACTAGAATCTTCAGGCCCTGATGCAAGAAACCATGAAGGGCCCCCCTGACCCCCGGACAAGGCTCTTTTCTCCAAGCCCGATGGCGGAACACCAGGGTCCGGTCGCAAGTGGGTGGCTGCATGTAAAGGAATCGATTTCTCCTCCACCCCCCACCCCCGCTTCTCCTCCCTCCCACAGGCATTCAGCAGCTGCAGGAGGAAAATGGAGAGATGGGTTCCTCTATGTCGGTGTTTCTCAATCTTTTTCCAGTCAGGGCACCCTTGAAGTGGCTGCACTGCAACCACCCTGCAACTGTGTGCATTGCATGCAGTTGCAGCATAGTGATGATGCATTTAAGGGGTTAAAACAGGCGGTCAGGAGGCAACATATTGCCTCTTTACCGGCTGTCAAATGCCTCTAAAAAGCGATCTAAGCATGGATCACTTTTCAGAGGAACAGCATTTTTTTTTGCTGGTACTATGAACAAGCAAAAAAAAAAAAAAATCGGTTCTAATGGGACACATTAAGGGGGTCAGGATTAAAAGCGCATACATAAAATGTGCATATATACATGTAAACACACATACATACACACACACACACACGTACATAAATACACACACACATTATATATATATATATATATATATATATATATAAATGCACATATGCACACACATATATAATCCAGTGGCAGATGGTGCTCCAAATTTTTGGGGGGGCGCAAGAAAAATGAAAAATTCATAAAAAAAAACACATCACTTTCAGCCTCACTGTGCTCATCAAACGCAGCCACTGTGCCCATCAATTGCCATCACTGTGCCCATCAAACGCAGCCACTGTGCCCATCAATTGCCACCACTGTGCCCATCAAACGCAGCCACTGTGCCCATCAATTGCCACCACTGCGCCCATCAAACGCAGCCACTGTGCCTATCAAACGCAGCCACTGTGCACATCAATTGCCACCACTGTGCCCATCATATGCAGCCACTGTGCCCATCAAACGCAGCCACTGTGCCCATCAAACGCAGTCACTGTGCCTATCAAATGCAGCCACTGTGCACATCAATTGCCACCACTGTGCCCTCAAAAGAAGCCACTGTGCCCTCAAAAGCAGCCACTGTGCCCATCAATTGCCACCACTGTGCCCATCAAATGCAGCCACTGTGCCCATCAAACGCAGTCACTGTGCCCATCAAATGCAGTCACTGTGCCTATCAAACGCAGCCACTGTGCCCATCAATTGCCACCACTGTGCCCTCAAACGCAGTCACTGTGCCTATCAAACGCAGCCACTGTGCCCATCAATTGCCACCACTGTGCCCTCAAATGCAGCCACTGTGCCCATCAAACGCAGCCACTGTGCCCATCAATTGCCACCCCTGTGCCCTCAAACGCAGTCACTGTGCCCATCAAACGCAGCCACTGTGCCCATCAGTTGCCACCACTGTGCCCTCAAACGCAGTCACTGTGCTCATCAAACGCAGCCACTGTGCCTAACAATTGCCACCACTGTGCCCTCAAACGCAGTCACTGTGCTCATCAAACGCAGCCACTGTGCCCATCAATTGCCACCACTGTGCCCTGAAGCACAGTCACTGTGCCCATCAAACGCAGCCACTGTGCCTATCAATTGCCACCATTGTGCCTATGAAACGCAGCCACTGTGCCCATCAAACGCAGCCACTGTGCCATCAAATGCTGCCCACTCGCAGTTTGCCCGGCACTTACCCTGTCTCGGTGGGGCAGCGGGTGACGGCGACGAGCGGGGTCCTCCATGCGTCTCCTCCCATCCTCTCCTTCTGATAGGCATCCAATAGCGGCGCCTGTCCTTTCAGCCAATCAGGTGATGGGTAACAGACCCGAGCACCAGATTGGTGAAGAGACGGTTCAGTGTTAGGAAAGCGAATATTTATTCGCTTTTCTAACACACCTGGGTGACTGTGAGCGCCAAGCATGGCACTCGCAGTTCACCTATTTTGAAGCCTATTAGTGCTTTAAAAACACCCCCGCCGGTGTAATTCAGACGCCCGGCGTCCAAAAAGGGGCCAGGCGTCTGAATAGGGGGGGCAGTGGCGGCCATAGATAAATTCATGCTATGCATGAATCTATCTATTTGTGATAGAGGGGTGCCTGGAGAGAGGGGACGCACCGCCACTGATATAAACACATAAACACATACATACACACACATGCACATATACATAGATGCACACACACTCACACACATGCACATACACACACACATACACATAAACACACATACAGTAGATTAAAAAACGGCAGACCTTTACCTTAGCTCTTCCTGCCGGGTACTGCACTGTCGGGGGAGACAAAGAGCACAGCACTGTGCTTTCACTTTGTAATCAATGTAACCAGCTCCCTGCACAGTGCCGAATACAGTTTGGCTTAGGATCGGGGAGCTTGTCTCCGCTCCTCCTATCAAAATACTGTATACAGGGGGCCCTCAAGGGCCCCCTGCAGCAAGGGGCCCGGTCGCCATGGCAACCTCAGCGACCCCTATAATTACGCCACTGACTGTACCTCAAGTCTTTTTAACATTAGCTCACGGTCACCACTCCGTCAATTCCATCTAACTATATCTATAATAATAAATCTTAGCTGTGAGACAGTGTGTCCCTTTTCTATAAAATGCCTTGCCAGTGATAGCAGCATCAGTTTATCACTAATGGAATACTTGTGTCCGGCTATACAATCCCTAACCTTTTCAGTGGTCTCACCCACATAGAGGAGACTGCATGGACATTTATATATATATGTATATGTATATGTGTATATATATATATATATATATATATATATATATATATACACAGTATCTCACAGATGTGAGTACGCCCCTCACATTTTTGAAAATATTCTATTATATCTTTTCATGTGACAACACTGAAGAAATTACACTTTGCTACAATGTAAAGTAGTGAGTGTACAGCTTGTATAACAGTGTAAATTTGCTGTCCCCTCATTATAACTCAACACACAGCTAATATTGTCTAAACCATTGGCAACAAATGTGAGTACACCCCTAAGTAGGGATGAGCTGAACACCCCCCCCCCCCCCATTCGTTTCGCATCCAGAACATGTACACCGTTAAAGTCTATGGGACACAAACATGAAAAATCAAAAGTGCTAATTTTAAAGGCTTATATGCAAGTTATTGTCATAAAAAGTGTTTGGGGACCTGGGTCCTGCCCCAGGGGACATGAATCAATGAAAAAAAAAGTTTTATAAACGGCCGTTTTTTCGGGAGCAGTGATTTTAATAATGCTTACAGTGAAACAATAAAAGTGTAATATTTCTTTAAATTTCATACCTGGGGGGTGTTTATAGTATGCCTGTAAAGGGGACCCCACACCATTTTTAAAAAAAATTTTGGTGCAGGGTTCCCCCTTAAATCCATACCAGACCTGAAGGGTCTGATATGGATTTTGAGGGGGACCCCCACGTCTTTTTTTTTTTTAAATTTTGGCACGGGGTTCCCCTTAATATGCATACCAGAGCTGAAGGGCCTGGTATGGAATTTAGGGGGACCCCCACGCATTTTTTTTTTTTTAATTTTGGTTCGGGGTTCCCCTGTGGGGAAATTCCATGCCGTTTTTATCAATGAACTTTTATGTGTATTGCCGGACCAATAATTTATTATAGCCGTCGCTAGCAATAGTACTTTTAAATTACTTTTTTTCCTTTAGAAATGTCATTTTGCACTCGGACTGTTCTAAACACAGGAAACATGCACCACTTTACAGGCATACTATAGACACCCCCCAGGTACGAAATTTTTTTTTGTTTTTAATTATTTATTTAAGTGGAGAACACGGCCCACATGGGCCCACAGGTATACAGAAATACATGCGTCAGATAACACACAAGATACAGCGTAGTGATAAAGCATTTTGCATATCTCTTTGTAATACAACAACCTTTAGCCTGTTATTCCATAACAGTACAATAAAACTTATAAGTCTGTAGTGTTTTTAACTGTGGGATCTGGTAACCAAATATCATCTAACATTGCTGATTCCCATTGCGCCTGTCCTCTATTTTCTTTATTTATTTGAGATCGAGAAGGAGAATAAAGAAAGGAAAGCTAGAACAGAATGGAAAGGAAGATAGCAAAAGGAAAGTGTAGGGAAGAGAGGGGTTAGTATGAAGAAAATGTGGGAATGGGGGGTGGGTTTGGGGGTGGGGGTGGGGGTGGGTCTCGCGAACATGTAGGACCAAATCGTCCGTGTACCTAAGGTGTTATGTCACTACACCTGGAATCCTGACTTTCCGGCTCACTCACTGGGTAACGTCCGAGCCTCGCAAAGATTGACCTGCTGCCGAATATATAAACACTGACCATAATTGCCAGGTTTTAGAGAATGCTTCTTCTCTATGTTGTGCCGTGTAGATCAGGTCTTCCATTTGTCTTATGTCTTCCACCTTACCCAGCCACATGTTGGTGGTGTGGTGGATTTCCAGCATAGAGGTATGCATGCTCTGGCTGCATCCAGTAGATGTCGTATGACTGAGCGTTTATACACCTTGTCTGGAATATCGGTGGCATGTAGTAAAAAGAATGCTGGGTCTTTTTTAATTATCCTATCGGTGAATAGTTGTACAGTCTTGTGTATAACCTTCCAAAATTGTGAGAGTTTGGGACATGACCAAAATATGTGTAATAAGGTTCCCTTGTACCTTTGACACCGCCAGCATGTTTCAGATGTAGTAGGGAATATTTTGTGCAGCTGTGCTGGGGTTCTGTACCACCTAGAGAGTAATTTATAATTTGTTTCCTGTGTTTTAGCACAGATGGATGACTTATGTGTGAAGCGGAGTATGCGTTGTCGCTGCGTGGGGTTAAAACTACAGTCTAGCTCCTCTTCCCATTTGGTCAAACCCGGGGGTATGTAATCCGAGGGGGGTGTAATTAGAAGATTGTACATCAGTGAGAGTGTATGTGGTAAGATGCCCGTGTCTGTACATAGTTCTTCTAGGGTCGTGAGTCCTTGGTCTACGTCCCTGGGAGGTGGGATGGTGGGATGGTGGGATGGAATGGAGGAAGTGTCCTAATTAAAGCATCCGCATGAAGTCTAAACGGTACGTCCCTAATGGGTTAGAGAACTCTGCGTATGTCCTCCAGCTTCCTCCCGAACTAAAGTGGGAGGCCATATGTATACCTGTTTCCCCTAGTTTCTGAAAAATTCTATCTTGTAAACCAGGTGTGAAAAGGGGGTGTCCTATAATTGGGAAAAGGGGCGAGTTTCGTGATGAGATGTTTGGTTTAGAGATCAGTTTGGCACAAATTCTGGCTGTGTCAGCGGATGTCGTTTAAGTTCTATTGGTAGACTCCGGTAACACCACGGAGTGCCTCCCAGTGGGACTCTGGTGTGGGATTGCTCTAATTGGGTCCATAATTTGGTCTCCCTATGTCTACACCAATCTACAAGTCTACCTAAATGCACTGCTTGATGATAGGCACGTATGTTGGGTAATGCCAACCCCCCACAGATCTTGGGGAGTACTAGTAATTTGTTGGGCAATCTGGGTCTTTTCTTGGCCCAGACAAATTCGGTGAAAATTGTTTGTATTTGCTTGAAAAATCTGGGGGGCATGCGGATCAGAATGGCCTGCAATAGGTACAGTATTTTAGGTAATATAGACATCTTTAGAATGTTGCAACGCCCTAACCAGGAATATAGGCCGGATTGCCATGAATTAAGCAATGTTTTTATTTTCGTAAGTAGTGGAAATTAAATTCATATAGTTTCGATATTGTCTGGGGGATGTGAGTGCCTAGATATTTTAGGGCTTTGTCTGACCATTTCAGTTTAAAACTGGCTTTAAGGGACGTGAGTAGCGATGACGGTATTCCTACACTCATAGCCTCTGATTTGGACAGGTTTATCTTCAGGGATGCTAGTGTCCCATATACGGAAAATTCTTTTAGCAGATTTGGGAGGGAGATGGTCAGGTTTGTAAGGGAAAACATCATGTCGTCTGCATATGCTGATATCTTAAACTGAGTATTGTCTATGATAATTCCCGTGATGTCCGGGTTCAGTCTGATGTGGCAAAGGAATGGTTCTAATGATAATGCAAAAAGGAGGGGTGAGAGCGGGCATCCTTGACGTGTGCCATTCGAAATTTGGAAGGCATCTGACAATACGCCATTCACCCTAACTCTAGCAGTTGGTACGTTGTATATTGCCGAAATCCAATTTAGCATGTTATTTCCTAGGCCTATATGTCTTAGTGTGGTGAGCATAAACGACCAGTTAAACCGGTCGAATGCTTTTTCGGCATCTGTACTGAGGAAAACCATTGGGGTGTTTGTTTCCGTGGCATTATAGAGTAAGTTCAGGATTTTAGTAGTATTATCCCTCGCTTCTCTAGTTGGGACGAAACCTACTTGATCCAGATGGATCAAGCTGGTTATGTGTTGTTGTAATCTAGTGGCCAAAATTTTTGTGAACAGTTTAAGGTCTGTGTTCAGTAAGGATATTGGATGGTAACTACCGCATTGGGTTGGGTCCTTATCTTCTTTATGAATAACTGTTATTTGGGCAAGTAACCTGTCGTTGTGTAAAAGTTTCCCTTTACCTAGGTCATTGAAGAGATTGGTCAGGTGTTGTCCTAATGATGGGATTAGTGTCTTGTAGTATTGTAGCGTAAGTCCGTCTGGACCCGGGGCTTTCCCTTGCTTTGTATTTTTTATTGCCGTTTGTATATCTAATAATGTTATGGGCTCGTCTAATAGGTCTCGCGTCTCGGTCGGTAGTGAAGGCATTTTGGAGTCTACTATATATTCTGCAATTTTTTCTGGGGGAGGTTGTGCCACATTTAAATTGTATAAGTTTTCGTAGTACTTCCGAAATTCTTGAGTGATTTGTTGGGGTAAGGTAGCACTTTGTCCTGTTGGAGATTTAATGTGCGGGATGTATGACGCCATGTTCTGCGATTTTAGAGCTTGGGCTAGTAATCTGCTACATTTGTTGCCTGACTCGTAAATCTTTTTCCGTGAGATCTGGAGGGCCGCCTTAGCCTTGAACTGGAGTAAGTCTGTTATTTGCACCCGTACCGTATCTAATTCACCACCACCCATTCTAATTTATGGAGTTTGTCAAATAGTGTTGATAGTTGTGCTGTTTTTTGTTTTTTAATTCTTGCCCCATGCTTAATAAGCACGCCGCGAATCACCGCTTTGTGTGCTTCCCAGATTAGTCCACCGTCGCAGTCTTCTGAGGTGTTGGTGTGAAAATAATGTGAGATTTCTTTTGTGATATCTGCAACCATATAATACAAAAAATAGTGCAGCGCTGGATTATAAATCGATGTTAAATGTCCGTGAATGAACCATAAATATCAACGGTGGTGCAGAGTGCTTCATGCAAATCCAAAGTGCTCTTAAATCCGTGCTCCCCCTCCTTTCAGTCAAACCGCTCACCTTGTTAAAGGGACCCCTGAACTAACAGGAAGGTCTAATAGGCGTTCACCACTCGAATGGTGGTCAGGTTAATGTCTTGGCTGGAAGGCAGGGACCTCTTCCTTAATAGGGATCACCACTTATCTTTTCGGTATGCATGGAATGAACAAAGAAAATACATAGTGCTCTCTGTATACTTTATAAAACAATTCCTTTATTAAAAAACTGGTACTCACAAAATTAGCACTATGGCCAGTGCTAGGCTAAAAAGCGCATGACAATTTACAGATGACAGTCTAAGATGGCTGCAGGGGCGTCTAAACCAGGATGTAACCAATCCGCACGCGTATCGTCCGGAGGACTTCCTCAGCGGTCTATGGATCCTAGGACTACACCTAAGGATCCATAGACCGCTGAGGAAGTCCTCCGGACGATACGCGTGCGGATTGGTTACATCCTGGTTTAGACGCCCCTGCAGCCATCTTAGACTGTCATCTGTAAATTGTCATGCGCTTTTTAGCCTAGCACTGGCCATAGTGCTAATTTTGTGAGTACCAGTTTTTTAATAAAGGAATTGTTTTATAAAGTATACAGAGAGCACTATGCATTTTCTTTGTTCATTCCATGCATACCGAAAAGATAAGTGGTGATCCCTATTAAGGAAGAGGTCCCTGCCTTCCAGCCAAGACATTAACCTGACCACCATTGGAGTGGTGAACGCCTATTAGACCTTCCTGTTAGTTCAGGGGTCCCTTTAACAAGGTGAGCGGTTTGACTGAAAGGAGGGGGAGCACGGATTTAAGAGCACTTTGGATTTGCATGAAGCACTCTGCACCACCGTTGATATTAATGGTTCATTCACGGACATTTAACATCGATTTATAATCCAGCGCTGCACTATTTTTTGTATTATACCACGTGAAAGGATTTATATATTTGCCTTTAGTGTTCAGCAGCTTCGTTTTATTTGAGGGTTTCTGCGCTGACTGTTTGTCTCTTTGTAAATATCTGCAACCATGTCAGGGTCTTGAAGAAGACTTTCATTTAGTCTCCAGGGTTTCCTTTGTCCTTTGAAGAAATCAGTGAGGTCATATTGCATGGAAACCGGCGCGTGGTCGGACCACGTAATGGATCCGATGGCCGTATCTTTACAGTAACTGCCCTGAGTTGGCTGTGTGGTACCAGAAAGAAATCAATACGCGAATATACCTGGTGTGGGCGAGAAAAAAAGGTGTAATCCCGTTCTCCGGGATGAAAAAGGCGCCAAATATCTATCAGCTGTGCTGCTTGGAGGGCCTCAAGCGTTTCCCTGCGAGTGCCTCGTGAGATGGAGGATGTACCTGTCGAGGTATCCTCTACCGGGATCAGTGGAATGTTAAGGTCCCCGCCTATGATCAATTGGCCTTCGGCGAAATTCTGTAGTAATTTTAAATGTCGTTTCATGAATGTGTCTTGGTGTTCATTTGGGGCGTAAAAGTTTGCGATGGTCACTTTGGCACCACCTATCAGGCCCTTTAGAAAAAGGAACCTACCCACCGGGTCCGTCTTTTTGTCTACTAGCGTCCACGGTACAGTTGCGGATATCTGAGTAGATACTCCTCTGGATTTAGCGGCTACGTGGGTAGAGTGGTATACCATCGGATAGTACCTGTTTTTTAATATTGGGAACTTGTTTTCTCTGAAGTGCGTTTCCTGTATTAATACTATATCCGCTTTCATGTATCTCATGTCATTTTGTAACATTCTCCTTTTTTCCGGGACGTTAAGTCCCTTTGCATTAAGGGTGACTACATTAAGAACCCCCATGTTCGCGAGAGGGATAGACAGGTATGTGGGGAGAGGAAGGAGAGGGAGACAAAAGCAGGGGAGGAAGAGATATTAGACTAGAAAAGAAAAGAATTTAGGATAAGGTAATGACCACTTTGGAGCTGCAAGGGGTGTCGTGTAGGGAGATCTCCCAGTCCACCCAATCCAACGAGTGGTTTACTACTATTTATCTGAAGTTTACTTCAACGCTTCCCAGAATTACCTGGGTGTTGGCGTGTTCCTAATTGGGGAAGTGTCTAGCTAGGGTCTCGGAAGAAGGGCTATGTCCTTCCCGTGCCCATGGATCTAAATTGGAGATGCTACTTTGAGCGTAACGTATTTAGTCTCTTGTGTAGGACCAATAATTGTAAATGTAACCGTGTGTGTGTGCATACATTTTGGGCACTGTGTGTTTTACTGTGGTCATTTCAAACAGTCGATAAACATTCAAATTTGAACCATACTCCATACCAAAAACTACATAACTGGCTGGCAACAAGAAATACGAAACCAGCAAGCAAGCCCTTCATGGGCATAACGGTTATTGGTAAAGCCCCGCTAACGGGCTCTAGCAAGCCACATTGAGGTGTTGTTTACTGGTGGTGGCTGCAGGTAACATTCCAGCGGTGCAATGGCTACTAGTGGGGTCATAGAAAACAAGGGCGATATGCCAAGTGCCCACTGCCTAACCACTATAGTCAGAGCCTTCATCTATCCAGTATACTCCTACCGTGGCTTGTGTTAAGTTATCATCTGTCTTCAGCTTACAGGTGCCATCTCACTTAATATCCCTGCCGCTCAAGACCCCCCGTCTTCCCATCTCCAGATCCCCCCCTCCCCCCCACTCCCCCAAACCTCCAGCAAAGCGTCCTCGTGGTTCTTCAACACGTCCACAGATCTCTATAAGGGGATCCAAAAACAATGTTTGCGGCAAGAAATCACGTATTAGAATAGCGTTCCCAAAGAAGCCTCCACTGAACAACTAGACTAGTAGGGAATGTCTAGGAGGCAGTTTCTCTTTGTTGCAACCGTTCCATCGTGAGGCTGAGGGAGAGAGAGGGGGGGAAGGCCAAACCCCGAGCAATCCAGTTGCACAGAGAACCGTCCAGGCCATGCAAGGGAAGGAGGGCGGCAGAGTGAACGCATGCCCACCGCTCAACTCCGTTCCCTGCAGGACGCCTCCTGGTTTAGCGTTGTCTCTTGTTGTGTCCCACAGGGGCGGTCCGGGTGCAACAAAAAACATCTCTGGTAGTCTCAGGGTCGGGAAATTCTATGTCAAGGGGGCCGGGAGACGGCCAGAGACTGTCACAGTGTGGAGTTGCTGCTGGCGGTATACATACCGCATGGTTAGGGCATTGCATAAGCTGATCGATAGCCGGCCAATTAAAAAGAAAAAAGAAAAAACAAAAACTCAACAATATCTGAAAAGTGGTGTAGGTGTATGGTAGACACTGTTTTTATGATCTTCTACAGTACCTTCAGGACTCACGTGCTCCATTATCTGGTCTGGCGCGAGATCTTCCCCGGGGTGTCTGTGAGCGGGTGGTCGGGTTGGTTCTGCTTGTGTTTAGGCCTGAACGGCCGATCGGTCTCGGGATCCTCACCAGCCAATTCGGGATCTGGATCGGTTCTGCCCCCATGAAGTCGAACAGTGCCGGTAGATCTGCAGGGGTTCGTAATAGTATAGTAGGCCCGTTCTGTGCGGAAGGTCACCGCGAGTGGGTACCCCCATCTGTACGTGCAGCCATGTCTTCTTGCCAGCTCTAAGATGGGTTTTAGCATGGCTCGACGTTGTAACGTGGCTCTCGATAGATCAGGTAGTATTTGAATGTGGGCTCCGTCGAATTCGTTCTCTCCCTGGTCCCATGCTTTTCTGAGAAGGGTCTCCTTTTGCGCAAAGCGGTGTATGCGACAGAGGACGTCCCGCGGCCTGGCTGGGTCAGTGGGTTTAGGTCCCAGGGTGCGGTGGATTCTGTCAATTTCTATGTGTGGTGATGTGTTGTCCAGGAGACTCTGGAAGATCGCCGCCGCCATCGCCGCTAAGTCCTCCAGACCCGTGGCCTCTGGTATTCCCCGTAGCCGCAGGTTATTGCGGCGGCTACGGTCCTCCAATTCCTCCAGGTGGAGCTGCATGTCTTGTGCTTCGAGAAGATGGGTCTGCTGTGTTTGTTCCATTGCCTGCAATCTCTCTTCAAGGTTGGATAATCTAGTTTCTCCAGAGGTGACCCGGTTCTCTACTTCGTGTAGATCATCCCTTACTTCCTGGATGTCTTTTCTGTGCGCCTCTTCTATCCTGAGAATCATGGTCTCAAAGTCTGCTCTCGTGGGGAGGGCTTCCAGGTCTGTGGTTTTGTGGGGAGAGCCCTGAGCATACTACGGAGGTCATCCTCCATGATGTTCTGGCTGACCGAGTGTCTCTCCATCCCCATGAATAAGGCTGGTGTGCCCGTGAGAGGTAAAAGTGTCTGGGTTTGTGCAGGAGTAACCATCTGGGTTGCCGTGCAGAGCGGAGGTATGTGGGATCCGCGTGGCGCGGCAGCTATGGCCCCGGGAGATAAGTCGGCCTGGCCTCTAAAAAAGTGGGGAATCCCCGGTTGTGAGGTTCGGTGGTGGGTTCCCCGGGAGGTCGATCTCGTCCTGTACCTTTTGGGGTTGCTCATACCGTGCTCAATGGAGCAATTAGTTGTTGTATGATCCGTTAGGGCTGGGTTGGACAGGGAGCTCCTCCAGAGCACGTCTTTACTCGGCCACCGCTAAGCCACGCCCCCCAGGTACGAAATTTAAGGGAATATTACACTTTTATTGTTTCACTTTAAGCATTAATAAAATCATTGCTCCCGAAAAAACAGCCGTTTTTTAAACTTTTTTTGTATTGATACATGTCCCCTGGGGCAGGACCCAGGTCCCCAAACACTTTTTATGACAATAACTTGCATATAAGATTTTAAAATGAGCACTTTTGATTTCCCCCATAGACTTTTAAAAGGTGTTCCGCGGCTTTTGAATTTGCCGCGAACACCCCAAATTGTTCTCTATTCGGCGAACGGGCAAACAGCCAATGTTCGAGTTGAACTCATGTTCGACCCGAACATAGAGCCCATCCCTACCCCTAAGTAAAAATGTCCAAATTGGGCCTAAAGTGTCAATATTTTGTGTGGCCATCATTATTTTCCAGCACTGCCTTAACCCTCTTGGGCATGGAGTTCACCAGAGCTTCACAGGTTGCCATTGGAGTCCTCTTCCACTCCTCCAGGATGACATCACGGAGCTGGTGGATGTTAGAGACCTTGCGCTCCTCCACCGTCCATTTGAGGATGCCCCACAGATGCTCAATAGGGTTTAGGTCTGGAGACATGCTTGGCCAGTCCATCACTTTTACCCTCAGCTTCTTTAGCAAGGCAGTGGTCATCTTGGAGGTGTGTTTGGGGTCATTATCATGTTGGAATACTAACCTGTGGCCCAGTCTCCGAAGGGATTGCATCATGCTCTGCTTCAGTATGTCACAGTACATGTTGGCATTCATAGTTCCCTCAATGAATTGTAGCTCCCCAGTGGCAGCAGCACTTATGCAGCCCTAGACCATGACACTCCCACCACCATGCTTGACTGTAGGCAAGACACACTTGTCTTTGTACTCCTTACCTGGTTGCCGCCACACACGCTTGACACCATCTGAACCAAATACGTTTATCTTGGTCTCATCAGACCACAGGACATGGTTCCATTAATCCATATCCTTAGTCTGCTTGTCTTCAGCAAACTGTTTGCAGGCTTTCTTGTGTATCATCTTTAGAAGAGGCTTGCAGACCAATTTGATGCAGTGTGCGGCATATTGTCTGAGCACTGACAGGCTGACCCCCCACCCCTTCAACCTCTGCAGCAATGCTGGCAGCACACAAACGTCTATTTCCTATAAACAACCTCTGGGTATGACGCTAAGCACGTGCACTCAACTTCTTTGGATGAACATAGCATGGGCTGTTCTGAGTGGAACCTGTCCTGTTAAACCGCTATATGGTCTTGGCCACCATGCTGCAGCTCAGTTTCCGGTTCTTGGTAATCTTCTTATAGCCTAGGCCATCTTTATGTAGAGCAACAATTATTTTTTTCAGATCCTCAGAGAGTTCTTTGCCATGAGGTGCCATGTTGTACTTCCACCTACCAGTATGAGAGAGTGAGAGCAATAACACCAAATTTAACACACCTGCTCCCCATTCACACCTGAGACCTTGTAACACTAACGAGTCACATGACAGGGGGGAACGAAAATGGCTAATTGGGTCCAATTTGGACATTTTCACTTAGGGGTGTACTCACTTTTGTTGCCAGTGGTTTAGACATTAATGGCTGTGCGTTGAGTTATTTTGAGGTGACAGCAAATTTACACTGTTATACAAGCTGTACACTCACTACTTTACATTGTAGCAAAGTGTCATTTCTTCAGTGTTGTCACATAAAAAGATAGAATGAAATATTTACAAAAATGTGAGGGGTGTACTCACTTTCGTGGGATACTATATATATATATATATATATATATATATATATATATATATATACTGTATATATATATATATACACACACTCACCAGCCACTTTATTAGGTACATCTGTTCAATTGATTGGTAACACAAATAGCTAATCAGCCAATCACATGGCAACAACTAGATGTGGCAAAGACGACTTGCTGAAGTTCAAACCGAGCATCAGAATGGGGAAGAGAGGGAATTTAAGTGTCTTTTAACGTGGCGTGGTTGTCGGTGTCATGAAGGCTGGTCTGGGTATTTAAAAAAACTGCTGATCTACTGGGATTTTCATGCACAACCATCTCTCGGGTTTACAAAGAATTGTCTACGGTAAATACTATGAATTATTATTTCCATGCAAAGTCTCTAAAATGAAACCGTGTCCATAAATCATCCTTCTATATTCTTCAGCCCTGGTTAACACTTATGTGATGTGGGAAACACACAAGATTTGCTGCGTTTTCCTGCATCGCATCACACTGCATAGCAAACGCATGGTGTCCATGCGATCTGCTGCGAGTGTCCATGTTAAATTAACGACACCCTGAAAGATCGCAAAATGCAGTGCTATTGCCAGAATTGCATCGCATGGGTGTGGGAAAAAAGGGTCCTGCACCCTTTTGGTATGAATGCAATGCGATTTAAGCCATACAAAATGTAAGGCTCAAATTGCGCGGCACAGACATCGCATGGGATGTGCACAGGAATGCGGTGCAATTGCTGTGCAAATCACATGCAGTGTTTGAGCACGCACTAGTGTGAACCCAGGCTCCACCGCTTGAAAATTAGCAAAGTTTCATCAGCGTGTGTGTCCACCACCTGTAAGCAGTGGTGGCCCGTCGATAGGGGGCGCACGGGTGCTGCTCCCCATCAATGCATCCAGCCCCTTAATCTACATGCAGGGCGCCGGACGCATGGATTCCAATTAAGTTTTTTTTTTTTTTAAAGCACGTGATTAGAGCCTGAGGATCTAATAGGCTTCAAAAAAGGATAGGCTTGAGGCGCAGAGCACTGCACCCTGATCACACCCAGTTGTGTGACAATAGCGAATGAAATTGTGGGTGCACTGTTTGCCGTCCCCCCTCCTAAAAAAATGTACCACCAGCCGCCACTGCCTCTAAGTACCCACTCACCAGAAGTAGCTGACCTTACTACTATTTCAGGTCTCATGCACTTTTAGTGGGAGACAAACCCCCTATTATTGTGATTCTTCCTCCGATTGACTTTCGTCGTATTCACATAACATTGTATCCAGGCAGCATGTAAAAAAAGACCTGCAGTGCTCCAAATAGCATTATACCAGTAAAAACACCTTGTGTTTAAAATCACAAACAAAAACACTACTGGTAAATACATTCACATTTTATTGTGCAACAGTCGGCACCGATATGACAAGATTAAAGGATAAGTTCACCTTTTAGGAAAAAAAATAGCAAATGCGCATATTTTTTGCAGAACAAAAAAAATGTGCATTTGTTATTCTTTCCTACATGAGCCTGCAAAGGATTGCACCCATGATCAGCAGATCCCAGGTACTATCTCAGGCTCCTGCACACTCTCCCTCCAGCTTTCTGCCCGTACCACTGTATGGGTTCCACTGAGTCCACTGAGAACTACAAGTCCATCTGCCACTGAGGGAGACAGGACTTGTAGGTTATTCATTCACAGATCCCTATGAATGAATGACGCAGCCATGAGGGCAGAGCCCTGCACAACCATAAGGATTTTAAATGTGACAGCAGCTGCGGGGGAGAGGAGTCCCAACCCGCTGTCACAGTAGGACATGCTTTAAAGCAGTAAGTGCTGCTCCTCGCTACCCTTCCCTTTTTTATTTTTGATATGCTGGCCTAAAAAACATTGAAGTTCTGTTTCTTTCTGTTGCCACCATTATTCGACTATCAACTCTTTATAAGGGGGATTATTGAAATGAGTGGTACAATCCAACCACCCCTGTCTAAGTACAATGAATAATTGCTGATGCAGCAAAATGAGGCTATGTCCCTGCTCTGCTCTCTCAGATAGCCTTCCCAAAAATAAACCACAAGAAGCAAATATATTAGAAGGAAGGAATATCATTTCCAAGCAAGTTGTCCATTTTTTATTTATGTTATCAAAACCTACCCTAATTTGAAAAATACCGTATGTCCCTTGGAGTCGCTACCTAGAGCATGTCTTAGAGGGTGATAATGCTGTACTGAAGTTGGAAGACAGTTGTCATGGCAGGATCACCCATTAATCTTTTAATACATGCTTTGAAAACAACTTTTGAAATGACATTATATTTTTTTATGGATTAAAGCAGAACTTCACCTGAAAAGAGAAGGAGACATGGAGTATGTAACAGTACAAAAAGTGAATTTAAATACATATATTCTCTTTATAGCCTTGAATAATGGTAACTATACAAAATAAAAAAAAAGTTTCAGTCCTGCTATCATCATTACAGTCTGTGGCTTCAACTGCTCCCCATTTGTGGTTGTAGAATGTTCCAATGATAATGAAGGCAAAAACATATCTGACCCCACAAACAATGTACGGTTGAGATAAGCATTTGCCATCTTAAGTCTTCTTTAACCATTTCTTGAGAAAAATAAGGGGGGATTGGGGAAAAAGGGGGCAATTGGGACTTTATATGAAACACAGCACTAGGGCAGGCTGAGTCATCAGGTGTAAAAAAATATGTAAGATTTATTGATACCACATGAAAAACAGAGTGCAATAGATGATACTCACATATAGTCAATAGATATGGTACAGAGTAAGTAAAACATGGCAGTAAGACATATTGTAGTAACATAGTAACATGTTAAACATTGTAGCATAGGTAAATTACAGTATCATCAACATTACACCCCACATGTGTATACGTAATCAATATTGTATTAAAATCAAACTGATGGCTAAAACACTAAAATGCCCATGGTAGATGCATATTTGTTGTGACATGTCAAAAAGTAGTGAATGTTCAGTTGTAATGCTCGACGCGTTTCGTGGAAGTTTGTCCACTCATCAGGAGCAGCTATCTGGAAATATCTAAAATATAGTGTAGTAATTAATAATATTTAATAATAACAGGAAGAGGGGAAGCAAAAACGCTAGTCCTGGCACTCTTACCTGTGGATATGTGGTAAAATGGTGGTAGAGCATATATAGTAATGTTCATAATGGTAGGAGATAACCAGGGGTGAATGTAGCATCCCCACGGGAGCTGAGGAGGTAACCACGTGGCGGTATGGCGAGGCAATTCAGGGTACCGTAGAAAGATAGGTAGTGGGAAGGTTCCCCTTGGTATCCAACATGGTAGTGTAAAATAAGGTATAAACCCAAGGTAGCTGTAAATTAGGTAAAGTAGGTGTAAGCAAAAAACGGGTAGTGTTGGATGACCACAAAGTGGAAAATAGAATTTGGGACAAGGTAAAGTGACAGTAGAAAGGGCATAAGAAAGCCAGACAAGTGATGTCAAGGGAGCCAATGAGATGAGAAAAAAAGAGAAAGCCCACCACAAACACCAAATAACCAAAGTGAAGGGACAGTGTATAGCGGTATGTGTGAGGACAGGCAAGTGGATGGGAGTATAGAAGGCATAGTGCAAGGAGATAGAAGTTCATGGTTACCTGAGATGACATATTCTCAGCCGGCCAGCCATCGAGGTAACCCCCAACGTCACGCTGGGACGTGCTGTGCTACCTTGGGTTTATACCTTATTTTACACTACCATGTTGGATACCAAGGGGAACCTTCCCACTACCTATCTTTCTACGGTACCCTGAATTGCCTCGCCATGCCGCCACGTGGTTACCTCCTCAGCTCCCATGGGGATGCTACATTCACCCCTGGTTATCTCCTACCATCATGAACATTACTATATATGCTCTACCACCATTTTACCACATATCCACAGGTAAGAGTGCTAGGACTAGCGTTTTTGCTTCCCCTCTTCCTGTTATTATTAAATATTATTAATTACTACACTATATTTTAGATATTTCCAGATAGCTGCTCCTGATGAGTGGACAAACTTCCACGAAACGCGTCGAGCATTACAACTGAACATTCACTACTTTTTGACATGTCACAACAAATATGCATCTACCATGGGCATTTTAGTGTTTTAGCCATCAGTTTGATTTTAATACAATATTGATTACGTATACACATGTGGGGTGTAATGTTGATGATACTGTAATTTACCTATGCTACAATGTTTAACATGTTACTATGTTACTACAATATGTCTTACTGCCATGTTTTACTTACTCTGTACCATATCTATTGACTATATGTGAGTATCATCTATTGCACTCTGTTTTTCATGTGGTATCAATAAATCTTACATATTTTTTTACACCTGATGACTCAGCCTGCCCTAGTGATGTGTTTCATATAAAGTCCCAATTGCCATCTTTTTCCCCAATTCCCCCTTATTTTTCTCATATACAATGGGATGGAGACCTGTGTACTGGATGGTCATGGTCTCATATAAAGTCCCAACCTAAACCTCTTGTTTCAAATATTGATAGGGATGGAAACACACACTAATTATCATATATACCATTGCTGTGGTCTTGTGTCTAGTGCCTAGTAATTATATTATATTTACTTGTTATTTTGGAATATCTTGGCCTTATCTTAGTTATGTTACCCTTCCGGGTTGGCACTCGGGGGGTGGATCCCTTCCATCCCCGGGAGTTGCGACGCGCACCGTCGCTATCCCCCGATCCCCCTGATCCACCAGTCACGGGATTGTGGGCGTTTGTCCGCTGTGCGTCGACGCCACGCCCCGCACGTCGGCACGTCTGGCGTCATCTGACGTCACGTGCTGACGTGACGCTGTTTCTATCTGGCGTGCAGACTGATGGAGGCGGAGGTTGCCTATATAGGCGCTAGTCGCCTTAGTGGGCTGCTTCCTCTCCTCCCTCACAGCACGTCCCAGCGTTACGTTGGGGGTTGCCTCGATGGCTGGCCGGCTGAGAATATGTCATCTCAGGTAACCATGAACTTCTATCTCCTTGCACTATGCCTTCTATACCCCCATCCACTTGCCTGTCCTCACACATACCGCTATACACTGTCCCTTCACTTTGGTTATTTGGTGTTTGTGGTGGGCTTTCTCTTTTTTCTCATCTCATTGGCTCCCTTGACATCACTTGTCTGGCTTTCTTATGCCCTTTCTACTGTCACTTTACCTTGTCCCAAATTCTATTTTCCACTTTGTGGTCATCCAACACTACCCGTTTTTTGCTTACACCTACTTTACCTAATTTACAGCTACCTTGGGTTTATACCTTATTTTACACTACCATGTTGGATACCAAGGGGAACCTTCCCACTACCTATCTTTCTACGGTACCCTGAATTGCCTCGCCATGCCACCACGTGGTTACCTCCTCAGCTCCCGTGGGGATGCTACATTCATCCCTGGTTATCTCCTACCATCATGAACATTACTATATATGCTCTACCACCATTTTACCACATATCCACAGGTAAGAGTGCTAGGACTAGCGTTTTTGCTTCCCCTCTTCCTGTTATTATTAAATATTATTAATTACTACACTATATTTTAGATATTTCCAGATAGCTGCTCCTGATGAGTGGACAAACTTCCACGAAACGCGTCGAGCATTACAACTGAACATTCACTACTTTTTGACATGTCACAACAAATATGCATCTACCATGGGCATTTTAGTGTTTTAGCCATCAGTTTGATTTTAATACAATATTGATTACGTGTACACATGTGGGGTGTAATGTTGATGATACTGTAATTTACCTATGCTACAATGTTTAACATGTTACTATGTTACTACAATATGTCTTACTGCCATGTTTTACTTACTCTGTACCATATCTATATTGACTATATGTGAGTATCATCTATTGCACTCTGTTTTTCATGTGGTATCAATAAATCTTACATATTTTTTTACACCTGATGACTCAGCCTGCCCTAGTGATGTGTTTCATATAAAGTCCCAATTGCCCCCTTTTTCCCCAATTCCCCCCTATTTTTCTCATATACAATGGGATGGAGACCTGTGTACTGGATGGTCATGGTCTCATATAAAGTCCCAACCTAAACCTCTTGTTTAACCATTTCTTGTCTACATGCACTTACTCCATCATTGGCTGCACACCATAGCTGTGAACCAGCTTCCTGAAGGTGACAATGAAGGACTGTCTGTGTGTCTGCACAGCCCCTTGGAGTCACTAGAGCATGTCTGAGAGGGTGATAATGCAGGACTGAAGTTGGAAGACAGTTGTCACCCTCATGGCAGGATCACCCATAATCTTTTAATAAATGCTTTGAAAACAACTTTTGAAATTACATTATATTTTTTTATGAGAGTGATTGCATACCTTCCAACAGTCCTGGATTCCCCTAGACCGGTGATGGCCAACTTTGGCACCCCAGATGTTTTGGAACTACAGTTCCCATGATGTTCATGCACTGTGCAGTGTAGTTGAGCACCATAGGAAAAGTAGTTCTAAAACATCTGGGGTGCCAAGGTTTGCCATCACTGCCCTGGGCCATCTGGGGATTTCAACTCAGTCTTGGGGTCATGGGGATGGTGTCCCACTGCCAGGTACTGAAATGATGATTCCAGCATCCAGCTCTGGCTTTATAGCTGCTCTTTCAGGCAGATAAATCTCCTTCCCAACATAGAGCTCCATGCCCAGCGTAGTTTTGGCAGACAAGTGTAGTAAGGCAGTAGCTTAGGATGCAGAGTGGAGGTAACTCACTGGCGACCAAAGTCCCCAACCTAAGAACCAATGCATCCTCTTTCCCTCATGAGCACAGATGTCCCTCTTTTCCCCTACCGAGTATCAATGTCCCCCCTTCCCCCCCACTGAGCACCAATGCTCTTCCTTCCTCCCACTGATCACCAATTTAACTATTCCCCACTCTATTCAAAACATAAAGTTTTAGTTTGACTTACACTTTAAGTTCACTATTGGATTAAAGCAGAACTTCACCTGAAAAGAGAAGGAGAAACGGAAAAATGTTTATTGAACAAGAACAAAGATATTCCAACACTTACATGGAGGTAAGAAATAATGAACAAAAAGGTAGGACTTCCCCCAGGATCGTCTACAACATCTCCTGTGTGAGCAGTGAGCCCTGCAAGAACCGCGGTGAACCAAGGAGGGAAGCCAGCTGATCCTGTGTGATAACTGCGTGACCATATGTGAGCGGCCCGGAGCATGATGCCTTTCAGCGTGTGATGTCCCCACAACACGTTTCAGAGAATGCGCAAAGCTCTTACGAAGCATGCGCGCTCCTTTCTCAAGTTTCTGTTTTACCTTATGTTGCAATCCAGAATTGGCTTCACTCCTGAGAAAAGCTGAGCCCATATGCCCTGTGCACACGGTCGGACATTGATCGGACATTCCGACAACAAAATCCATGGATTTTTTCCGACGGATGTTGGCTCGAACTTGTCTTGCATACACACGGTCACACAAAGTTGTCGAAAAATCCGATCGTTCTGAACGTGGTGACGTAAAACACGTACATCGGGACTATAAACGGGGCAGTAGCCAATAGCTTTCGTTTCTTAATTTATTCTGAGCATGCGTGGCACTTTGTGCGTCGGATTTGTGTACACACGATCGGAATTTCCGACAACGGATTTTGTTTTTTTATAGCAAGCTCTCAAACTTTGTGTGTCGGAAATTCCTATGGAAAATGTGTGATGGAGCCTACACACGGTCGGAATTTCCGACAACAAGGTCCTATCACACATTTTCCATCGGAAAATCCTATCGTGTGTACAGGGCATTAGTCTGTGTCTCACCCTCAAGACCCATCACCATCACCATTAAGGAAACGTCATCTCCCCTTACTTGGACTCTGTCTACCCTTATTCCTGGACGTGTTAGATCACATTGACATCTATACCCATATCCTGAGCGCCAGCACTTTGTTGTTTGTGTCACCTGAAAAGAGAAGTTCTGCTCATATCCCTCTATTTCTGCCAGGTGGCATCTCCTACTTCTGCTCTGCTCACCCAGACAAGCAGAGCGAATGTTCAGCCCTCCCCATCCACAACCTCCTGGGACACGTCACCAGTCCTAATAGACTGCAGGACTGCAAGACCATTAAGAAATTGCAGTGACTCACACGTGCACAGTGGGAAGTTGGCTGTAAAACACCCAAAAGTCACAGACTTCCCAAAAGCAAGATGGCAGTTCTTGGGACCTGAAGACTGGCGAAGAACCAGCCCTGGTGATTACAGCGCTGGTTCGCTGGGGTGGTAAGTGTCTTTAAAAAAAATTGCCTTTGCAATTGATACTGCTGAAGTAAGCACTTACAATATTTGCTGCTCATTCATGTGTTAAAGTTTTTCAAGTACTATAGCTGTGTGTGTACTTATCCTTATAATGTTTAACAAGATGTTCAGTACATCTTTGTGTTTTTACACATAAATGGGGTCACTAGCTAAGTTTTTGAAGATTACAGATCTAAAGTGTGTGCAGCATCCTGTGGTTAGTTTATGTTATTTCTTGGAAGGCTATTTAAAGCAGAACATTTCACCATTGAAACACCTCGGTAGTTTCCTGTCTAATAGGTCATACCTATCTAGTGTTCACAGAATTTACTCTGTTTTATAATGTTACTTTTTACACAGCACTTTGCAGAGAACAGTGGACCATTTACATCTGCACGCAAAGGAGCCTTCCAGTCCAGTTTTTTCACTAGCATCGACAAACATGAGCAGCCAATCAGTGGCATATCTAGGATATTTGTGGCAGAATTCTAATCCAATATACAGTGGGGACAGAAAGTATTTAGACCCCCTTAAATTTTTCACTCTTTGTTATATTGCAGCCATTTGCTAAAATCATTTAAGTTAATTTTTTTCCTCATTAATGTACACACCGCACCCCATATTGACAGAAAAACACAGAATTGTTGACATTTTTTCAGATTTATTAAAAAAGAAAAACTGAAATATCACGTTTCTAAGTATTCAGACCCTTTGCTCAGTATTTAGTAGAAGCACCCTTTTGATCTAATACAGCCATGAGTCTTTTTGGGAAAGATGCAACACGTTTTTTACACCTGGATTTGGGGATCCTTTGCCATTCCTCCTTGCAGATCCTCTCCAGTTCTGTCAGGTTGTATGATAAATGTTGGTGGACAGCCATTTGTAGGTCTCTCCAGAGATGATCAATTGGGTTTAAGTCAGGGCTCTGGCTGGGCTATTCAAGAACAGTCACGGAGTTGTTGTGAAGCCACTCCTTCGTTATTTTAGCTGTGTGCTTAGGGTAATTGTCTTGTTGGAAAGTAAACCTTCGGCCCAGTCTGAGGTCCTGAGCACTCTGGAGAAGGTTTTTGTCCAGGATATCCCTGTACTTGGCCGCATTCATCTTTCCCTCGATTGCAACCAGTCATCCTGTCCCTGCAGCTGAAAAACACCCCCACAGCATGATGCTGCCACCACCATGTTTCACTGTTGGGACTGTATTGGACAGGTGATGAGCAGTGCCTGGTTTTCTCCACACATACCGCTTAGAATTAAGGTCAAAAAGTTCTATCTTGGTCTCATCAGAACAGAGAATCTTATTTCTCACCATCTTGGAGTCCTTCAGGTGTTTTTTTAGCAAACTTTATGCAGGCTTTCATGTGTCTTGCACTGAGGAGAGGCTTCCATTGGGCCACTCTGCTAAAGCCCCGACTGGTAGAGGACTGCAGTGATGGTTGACTTTCTACAACTTTCTCTCGACTGCATCTCTGGAGCTCAGCCATAGTGATCTTTGGGTTCTTCTTTACCTCTCTCACCAAGGCTCTTCTCCCCCGATAGCTCAGTTTGGCCGGACGGCCAGCTCTAGGAAGGGTTATGGTCGTCCCAAACGTCTTCCATTTAAGGATTATGGAGGCCACTGTGCTCTTAGGAACCTTAAGTGCAGCAGAATTTTTTTTGTAACCTTGGCCAGATCTGTGCCTTGCCACAAATCTGCCTCTGAGCTCTTCAGGCAGTTCTTTTGACCTCATGATTCTCATTTGCTCTGACATGCACTGTGAGCTGTAAGATCTTATATAGATATAGTGTGGCTTTCCTAATCAAGTCCAATCAGTATAATCGAACACAGCTAGACTCAAATGAAGGTGTAGAACCATCTCAAGGATGATCAGAAGAAATGGACAGCATCTGAGTTAAATATTTGAGTGTCACAGCAAAGGGTCTGAATACTTAGGACCATGTGATATTTCAGTTTTTCTTTTTTAATAAATCTGAAAAAATGTCAACAATTCTGTGTTTTTCTGTCAGTATGGGGTACTGTGTGTACATTAATGGGGAAAAAAATGAACTTAAATGATTTTAGCAAATGGCTGCAATATAACAAAGAGTGAAAAATTTAAGGGGGTCTGAATACTTTCCGTCCCCACTGTATACTGCATGCACCTTTCCTCCACCTGTTCCAATATATACAGTGCCTTGCAAAAGTATTCACCCCCCCCCCCCTTGGGTTTTTACCCATTTTGTTACATTACAGCCTTTAGTTCAATGTTGTTTTAATCTGAAATATATGTGATGGATCAGAACACAATAGTCTAAGTTGGTGAAGTAAAATTAGAAAAATATATACATAAAACTATTTTTCAGAAATAAAAAACTGATAATTGGCATGTGCGTATGTAATCACCCCCTTTGTTATGAAGCCCATAAAAAGCTCTGGTGCAACCAACTACCTTCAGAAGTCACATAATTAGTGAAATGATGTCCACCTGTGTGCAATCTAATGCCGCGTACACACGGTCAGAATTTCTGATGGGAAATGTTGTATGTGAGCTTGTTGTCCGAAAGTCAGACCGTGTGTATGCTCCATTGGACATTTACATAGTTACATAGTTACATAGTAGGTGAGGTTGAAAAAAGACACAAGTCCATCAAGCCCAACCTATGTGTGTGATTATATGTCAGTATTACATTGTATATCCCTGTATGTTGCGGTCATTCAGGTGATTATCTAATACTTTCTTGAAGCTATCAAAGCTCCCCGCTGAGACCACCGCCTGTGGAAGGGAATTCCACATCCTTGCGGCTCTTACAGTAAAGAACCCTCTACGTAGTTTAAGGTTAAACCTCTTTTCTTCTAATTGTAATGAGTGGCCACGAGTCTTATTAAACTCTCTTCTGCGAAAAAGTTTTATCCTTATTGTGGGGTCACCAGTACAGTATTTGTAAATTGAAATCATATCCCCTCTCAAGCGTCTCTTCTCCAGAGAGAATAAGTTCAGTGCTTGCAACCTTTCCTCATAACTAAGATCCTCCAGACCCTTTATTAGCTTTGTTGCCCTTCTTTGTACTCGCTCCATTTCCAGTACATACTTCCTGAGGACTGGTGCCCAGAACTGGACAGCATACTCCAGGTGCGGCCGGACCAGAGCCTTGTAGAGTGGGAGAATTATCGTTTTATCTCTTGCGTTGATCCCACTTTTAATGCATGCCAATATTCTGTTTGCTTTATTCGCAGCTTGGCATTGCATGCCATTGCTGAGCCTATCATTTACTAGGACCCCCAGGTCCTTTTCCATCCTAGATTCCCCCAGAGGTTCTCCCCCCAGTGTATAGATTGCATTCATATTTTTGCCACCCAAATGCATTATTTTACATTTTTCTACATTGAACCTCATTTGCCATGTAGTCGCCCACCCCATTAATTTGTTCAGGTCTTTTTGCAAGGTTTCCACATCCTGCGGAGAAGTTATTGCCCTGCTTAGCTTAGTATCGTCTGCAAATACAGAGATTGAACTGTTTATCCCATCCTCCAGGTCGTTTATAAACAAATTAAATAGGATTGGTCCCAGCACAGAACCCTGAGGATCCCACTACCCACCCCTGACCATTCTGAGTACTCCCCATTTATCACCACCCTCTGAACTCGCCCTTGTAGCCAGTTTTCAATCCATGTACTCACCCTATGGTCCATGCCAACGGACCTTATTTTGTACAATAAAAGTTTATGGGGATCTGTGTCAAATGCTTTTGCAAAATCCAGATACACCACGTCTACGGGCCTTCCTTTATCTAGATGGCAACTCACCTCCTCATAGAAGGTTAATAGCATGGCAAGAACGGCAAGAACGATTCTTCATGAATCCATGCTGATTACTGCTAATGATATCGTTCTTATTACTAAAATCTTGTATATAGTCCCTTATCATCCCCTTCAAGAGTTTACATACTATTGATGTTAGGCTAACTGGTCTGTAATTCCCAGGGATGTATTTTGGGCCCTTTTTAAATATTGGTGCTACATTGGCTTTTCTCCAATCAGTTGGTACCATTCCAGTCAGTAGACTGTCTGTAAAAATTAGGAACAACGGTCTGGCAATCACTTGACTGAGTTCCCTAAGTACATTCGGATGCAAGCCATCTGGTCCCGGTGATTTATTAATGTTAAGTTTCTCAAGTCTAATTTTAATTCTGTCCTCTTTTAACCATGGAGGTGCTTCCTGTGTTGTGTCATGAGGATAAACACTGCAGTTTTGGTTACTGAAGCCCCCCGATTCACTCGTGAAGACTGAGGAGAAGAATAAATTTAATACCTTCGCCATCTCCCCATCTTTTGTAACCAGATGTCCTTCCTCATTCTTTATGGGGCCAATATGATCTGTCCTCCCTTTTTTACTGTTTACATACTTAAAGAATTTCTTGGGATTTTTTTTGCTCTCCTCCGCTATGTGTCTTTCATGTTCTATCTTAGCCGTCCTAATTGCACCCTTACATTTCTTGTTGCATTCTTTATAAAGTCTGAATGCTGAGGATAATCCCTCAACCTTGTATTTTTTGAAGGCCTTCTCCTTTGCTTTTATATGCATTTTTACATTGGAGTTAAGCCATCCAGGATTTTTGTTCGCTCTTTTAAATTTATTACCCAATGGGATACATTGGCTAATGCCCTTATTTAATATGCTCTTAAAGCAAACCCATCTCTCCTCCGTATTCTTTGTTCCTAATATTTTATCCCAATTTATGACTTTTAGCAAGGTTTGTAGTTTAGGGAAGTTGGCTCTTTTGAAATTCAGTGTCTTTGTGTTCCCTTTATATTTCCTATTTGTGTGATTTATACTGAAACTAATTGACCTATGATCGCTGTTACCTAAATTGCCCCGTATTTCCACATCCGTGATCAGGTCTGTATTGTTGGTAATCAGTAGATCCAGTAATGTTTTATTTCTAGTTGGTGCGTCTACCATCTGACCCATAAAATTGTCCTGCAAGTCATTAAGGAACTGGCGAGCCTTAAATGAATGCGCGGTTCCCTCCGCCCAGTCTATGTCTGGATAATTAAAATCCCCCATTATGATAACACTTCCCATCCTTGCTGCTAATCCAATTTGTGATAGGAGATCCGTCTCCACTTCCTCCCTCAGGTTAGGGGGCCTATAGCATACTCCCAGTATTATTTTCCCCTTAGCTTCATCCCTTTGGAGCTCTACCCAAAAGGATTCCACCTCCTCTCTAGCTCCCTCAGTGATGTCATCTCTCACATTCGCTTGTACATTATTCTTGATATATAGGCATACCCCTCCCCCTTTTTTACCCTCTCTATCCTTGCGGTATAGGGTATACCCTTGAATGTTTGCCAGCCAATCATGAGAGCTGTTGAACCAGGTCTCTGAAATAGCCACAAAATCCAAATCCTCCTCGTACAACAGTATCTCTAGTTCACCCATCTTGTCCGGCATGCTCCTGGCATTGGTGAACATGCCACATAGTTTAGACCGGTCGCATATTGTCCTCGTATTGGGTGTTTCGAGATTGCAACTAGGAATTGCTACTATACTCACCTTGTGTTTTTGTGCTTTGGTTAACCTACCACTAATGCCCCCAATACTACTCTCTGGAATATCTTCCGCGCTGGCTATCTCTGTCTCTGGACCCTCCCCCCCATCGCCTAGTTTAAAAACCCCTCTAACTTTTTGGCCATCTTCATTCCCAGCAGATCTGCACCCTCCTCATTTAGGTGCAGTCCGTCCCTTCTATAGTACCGGTTACCGACTGAGAAGTCGGCCCAGTCCTCCAGGAACCCAAACCCCTCCTTACTACACCAGCTCTTCAGCCACTTGTTTATTTCCCTAATCTCCCTCTGCCTTTCTGGTGTGGCTCGATGTACCGGTAGTATTCCTGAGAATACTACCTTGGAGGTCCTTTTCCTCAATTCAGCTCCTAAGTCCCTAAAATCGTTCTTTAGGACACTCCATCTGCCTCTGACTTTGTCATTGGTGCCAACGTGCACCATGACAGCCGGGTCTTCCCCAGCCCCTCCCAGTAATCTGTCCACAAGATCCGTGATGTGCCGAACCCGAGCGCCCGGTAGACAACATACTGTTCGGCGCTTCAGGTCTTGGTTACAGATTGCCCTCTCTGTCCTTCTAAGAATTGAGTCCCCTACCACCAGAATCTGTCTTTCCTTTCCCTTTGCTGCCCCCCCACTCTCACTGAAGGAGTTCTTTCCCTGGCAGCTAGGAGAGTCCCTCAGATCCAGCAGTGCTGGTCCCTGACTGGTTTCACCAATGTCACTCAATGGAGCGTACTTATTGGGATGCTCCAGTCCTGGATCGGCCACCCTGGCACTTCCCCCTCTATCCCTCCTGACTGTCACCCATCTACTCTTTGCTAGTGCCTGCGCCTCTTTGTCTCCACCTGCCTCTGTGCTGGCCCCTGCCGTCACCTGCCGTGTACGTTCCTGGCTCTCCTTTAGTATGGAGGGACTTCTCAGTGCTGACAGTTGCTTCCCCAGATTCAGAACCTGGGCTTCCAAGGAAACAATGTGCTTAGATTTTGCACAGCAGTATTCGCCTCTCCACACCCGCCGGGCATCGTACCTATTAAATTTAGTGAGGATTTGGGGATTTTACCCTGTCCAAATTACCTAACAGCTAGCTTCCTGGCACTAATACTCAAGACAATACACAGGTACACAACAAGACAATACCCAGGTATTTGCAGACCTACGTGCAATCGCAGAACAGTCGCAGACCTACGTGCACTCGCAATACTCAAGTATACAGTACACAATACACAAGTACTAACAATCCACACACACTACTCAGAAAACACTCAGGTACTCACACTACACAGGTACTATGACCCCTGTTATAACCTCCTGTTTTAAACTCTGGTTTTTAACTCACCACTTATACCAGTTCCACTTACACAGAGTTCCACAGCCTCAGACTGAGCAGGCTCAGAATGAATCCTACACACAGTTATATAGGCACCTGTGAGCAATTAACCACCCCCCTTAATTGATAGCCTGAAGGAACCAGGGAAAAAAAAAAAAAAAGCTATTTAAAAAGTGACAGAAAAAGGTGATTGAAAAACTAAAAGGAAAAGCCCCAAAAATGCAACCCAGCAAACAAAAACAAATTTGCTGTCGGAATTTCCGCACACCAATGTTTGAGAGCAGGTTCTCAAATTTTCCCACAACAAACTTTGTTGTTGAAAATTCTGAGCGTGTGTAACACAAGTCCGACACACAAAATTCCATTTTACTGGCCGTCATACACCCAAAGGCCTCATGGACATTAGGGGTGTTTGTGAGGACCACAGTAGCCTGCCAAATCAAATTAGTCGCTGACTCCTCCAGGTTCCTCGCCTTCCTGGTCCTTTTTGTTGGAAGGGGGAGGCGAGGAACCTGGGATTCGATCAGGCTACTGGGCACGGCCACCTCCTGGCTGCCACTTTCCATGGCCACCACCTGGCTGCCACTTTCCACGGCCTCCTCCTGGCTGAGACTTTCCTGTGTATGAAAATGGGACATAGTTTTAGTTGTTTGGTCATCAATCACACACAATTTTGAGCTCATGACTTTTGCAAATTGAATGTTAACAAATATAAGAGACTATCATTCTGACCCCAGCATTTTTCATTCTTGTCCCAATCATTTTTGGCTACTACTGTCTATTGATTTGTAAACCACTTTGTTAATTCTGAAATTAGTGATCAATAATAACATCTAGTAACATCATTAATTTTTTGACAAGAATTATGTTGAGCAATGCTATACCTGGCTCAAGCTGGGCTCCTCCACATCTTCCTGGGTGGAAAGCCCAGGTTGTACGTCGGAAGCCTCAGCTGAGGTGGAAGGCAGAGTGGAAGGAAGGGTTGAGAGTGATTGCCTGGGTTCACTCTGGTCTGACAAAGACCGCAGTCTGTCGTAGCACCAGAGCCTGGGGACATAAATGTAATCTGCTGTTGCTCCTGATCTCATGGAATCCTGGACCTTCTTGCGCTCCCAATTATACGTGCTCCTCAGGCCACCAATTTTGCACTTCAAAAAGTTGATGTCTGCCATGGGAATCACCGGCTTCACCAATTCCAACAGTTGATCCAGCGCTGCCTTCCTCTTTAGATTGTTGTTATAATATTGGTATTTTATTTGCCACAGACAGGTCAGCTCTATGTACTTATGAATAAAGTTTGGCAAGAAATCTGGATCAGTAAATTTATCCATTTTATCTGCAAGACACAACACAAGACAAACCATAATGTCAGGCTAAACTCTCCTAATCTTGTCCCATTATAGGCCTCAATCTATAAGCAGTATAGGCCACTAACCACTGATGCCCCAAGTTAAAATTGTACCTTTGTTTGCACGATCGGCGCTTAAGCTACTCCGCCCTCCGCTCACAGATCGTACGTACGACGCACGCGTGTTATGCTTTATATACACTGCTCATGCGTGAAACACCGCCCCTGACCTTCTTTCTAGTGTACTCCCCACTGCTTCTCTTTCGGCGCAGTGGGAGAGCACATGGCGGAGACACAGCAGGTGGGTGATAATAGCAGCAACGACGAAAGCCCGGAGCCAGAAACGTCCCGATCCAGGAGGAGATATAAGGCCTCAAATATGTCCTTTGTAGAGATGGTGGACATATTGAAGAGGGCCGACTATGATGGGAACTATGGACCGTACCCAAACCCAAATGTGAGAAAGGCCAAGATCATGACTAAAGTTGTAAGAAGTCTGCACAGTAATTTTGTGGTATGACGATCCAAGGAGCAATGGAGGAAACGCTGGTCAGACCTGAAATTGAGGGAGCACGATCAGTACAGAAGGATCAGGAAACTGCTTAAAAGTAAGTATTTGTCCTGTGTTCCTAATATTATTATTATTACTTGCATGCTGCTCCATGTGCTTTTCTTTACTGTTGTATGGCAAGTTTCAGGTTTGTGGGCACAGTAATCCTTCGTAGTAAACATTGTTCGCTCGCCCACTAATACAATGTTTTTGACAGATGCAGGTTCACTACATTTGTTCATGCCTATTTGTATTAAAAGAAGTTTAGTACATTGTTGTCTAGATGGGTTTGTCCTTTTTTCCCCACAAATAGAGGTTTCTTTTGGTGGTATTTGATCACCTCTGCGGTTTTTATTTTTTGCGCTATAAACAAAATAAGAGCGACAATTTAAAAAAAAAGCATTATTTTTTACATTTTGCTATAATAAATATTCCCCAAAAATATATATAAAATTTTTTTTCCCTTAGTTTAGGCCGTATTCTTCTACATATTTTTGGTAAAAAAAAAATCGCAATAAGCGTTTATTGATTGGTTTGCGCAAAAGTTATAGCGTTTACAAAATAGGGGATAGTTTTATGGCATTTTTATTAATAATTTTTTTTTACTAGTAATGGCGGCGATCAGCAATTTTTATTGTGACTGCGACATTATGGGGGACACATTTTTGGGACCATTGTCATTTATACAGCAATCAGCTATAAAAATGCACTGATTCCTGTGTAAATGACACTGGCAGTGAAGGATTTCACCACTAGGGGGTGGGGAGGTGTTAAGTCAGTACTGGGGAGTGATTCTAACTGTAGGGGGGATGGGCTAGTTGTGACACGTCACTGATCTCTGCTCCCGATGACAGGGAGCAGAGATCAGTGACACTGTCACTAGGCAGAACAGGGGGATGCTGTTTACATCAGCATCTCCCCGTTTTTCCTCTCCGTGAGGTGATCGCGGGTATCCCTGCAGACTCGATCGAGTCCGCGGGACCCGCAAACCGACTCACGGAGCTCCCGGCCAGTGTGCGCACGCGATGGCACGGCGGCAAATTCAAAGGGACATACGGGTACGCCCATTTGCCCAGCCGTGCCATTCTGCGGACGTACATCGGCGTGTGCCGGTCGGGAAGTGGTTACACATCTGGACGCAGGAGCACTAGTGTGGGACACCAGAACACCCTTTTTAGGGTGTTCCACACAGGTGCTCCAGTGGATGCTAGGGGTCTCTCCATGTGTAAAACGTTAACAAAAAAAGTATTCCAGCTTTGAGGTGAATATAAGTAGCTTGGAGCAAAATAAATCTGAACTGCAGAAAATAAACTAACTACACATATGGAATACATGTAAAGAAGCTGTTTTACCTGCCAAAGAGTTTGTATTTCTGTCCAAGTCCAGAGATTTACACATCGCTACCACACACTACAATCCTGTCTGTTAAGAGATTTTATTCTGCTGCAGTTAAGTAAGACTCATAGGTCTTGTCTCTGCCCCAGTCTGTGACTGGACAGTGAAAGGAAAATCATCTCTCTGTAACTCTGCTCTCTTCTCCTATTAGCATGTTATTTGTTTGGGAATAAATACTGTAGACTGCCTGTCTTTGGGTTCTCCTTCTCCCAGTCTGAGTTCTGCTGTACATAGGATGGCTACTCAAAATAAAAGAGAAGTATTGGGTTTAAAATTAATGAACTGCACTCCTGAGATCCATAGGAGAAGTAGGGACAAAAAAGCTTTGCCCATACTTCCCCTTTAAGTAAATGCACTCTTTGAATTTAAAAAAGTGCAATGATGCATTCATAATCACAGAGGGGCAGTAATTTGTGTCTTTTATATCTGCCTGGAGTTCATCTTTAAGTGAACATGTTGATTTTCCCTGCCTACACTTTACTGTAGGAGATGCTGCTCAAAATGACTGAGAAGTAGTTTATCTGTTATATACATGGTGCAGTCATCAGGAATGGCGTCACTGGGGGGGGGGGGGGGGGGCAGAGGGGGCCCTGACCCCCCCAACATTATGCTGTGCCCCACCATGTGCCCCTCCCAATTAAAAACATTTTTTTACAAAAAGGCAATGTCTTTTTGTTTGCATTCGTAGCGGATGCGCTGCATCTTACTTGGGCCACTGCTGGAGTAACACAGTCTCTATTGAGAGGGAGAGCGTCCCCAGTCAGCTCCTGCGGGTGATTCCTCCCCCCTCCCTCTGCTCGCTGACACTGCATAATGTGAGCGCTCACACAACCATAGCCGCCCGATCTGCTCCTTCCCCTGCATCCTCATTGGCAGGGAGAAGAGCGAGTTGCAGGAAGGACTCCACCAGGACTCTCAGTTACTGAAAAAACAGACTGATTTCTCCCATCCTTAGGACAGGAGAACCAGCCTGTAAATTCCAAGAGATGCCAGACCAGCGCTGTCAATAGCAGGGGCAGGACAGCAAGAGGAGGCTGGGGAACCCCACAGTGGTAGAACACCAGGGCCCGGTGGCAAGACAACCTTTATATATATATTTGCATTTTATAGTTGCCTCCCTACTTTTGTCCCTGTCCCCCCATGTGCCCCCCCTAAATATGAAAGCTGGAGACGCCACTGGACATCAGAAGTCACTTTTCTTTACAACTGACTGGTGTGCATTCACATAGTAGCATACAGAATAACAGCGAGCCCCCATTCACTCTGTAGACAATTTTGAGGGTTTTTTGGTGCAGTTTTGCACTTTATGCAAAGAGAAGTGCTGCACAGCAGCTTGTTTGGGGCAGGATTACGCAGTTTTGGCCCCATTATGGGAATGCTTGAAAAGCACATGCAGTGTGAGTTCTTTTGGATTTTCTTTTGCATGTGCTTATTGAAGTCAATGGGGCTACAAATGCCCTATTCTGCTTCAAAAGTAACTCCTATTTCTTTTAGAGCTTCACTTTACTCCGACGTGAAAGTTGCGCAACTGATCCGACTTTGCCTTGTAACTTAAGTCCAACTTTGATCCGACTTAATGTGCCTTTTTACACTCTTTGGCATTGAAGTTGTATCAAAGTCAGACCAAAGTAGGGCAGGAACCTTTTCTAAAGTCTGAGTACTTATGTCAGATCAGTTAAGACGGCTCTCAAAGGGAAACATTTAATTTAATACATCATGCGACTTGTGCTCTCACAGGTCAGACCCCATGTCACACCATTGTGAACCGGGCCGTTGGTGTTGAACTACAGGCCAGCTGCTGGTGTCATGGTCAATTCAGTACTTTCCAAGAATACCGGTGGAGGCTTGTGCTAAATTTAGTACTTTTTGTGAGTGCAGGTAATCACATTTCAGAAAATCCCCTAACAGTTTAAGGTTTTCATACTATATAATAAAGAAAATATGAGTATCAATGAATTGTAGCTCCCCAGTGCTGGCAGCACTCATGCAGCCTCAGACCATGACACTCCCACCACCATGCTTGACTGTAGACAAGACACACTTGTCTTTGTACTCCTCACCTGGTTGCCGCCACACACGCTTGACACCATCTGAACCAAATAAGTTTATCTTGGTCTCATCAGACCACAGGGCATGGTTCCAGTAATCCATGTCCTTAGTCTGCTTGTCTTCGGCAAACTGTTTGCATTATCTTTGGAAGAGGCTTCCTTCTGGGACGACAGCCATGCAGACCAATTTGATGCAGTGTGTGGTGTATGGTCTGAGCACTGACAGACTGACCCCCCACCCCTTCAGCCTCTGCAGAAATGCTGGCAGCACTCATACATCTATTTCCCAAAGACATCCTCTGGATATGACGCTGAGCACGTGCACTCAACTTCTTCGGTTGACCGTGGCGAGGCCTGTTCTGAGTGGAACCTGTCCTGTTATACCGCTGTATGGTCTTGGGCACCGTGCTGCAGCCCAGTTTCAGGGTCTTGGCAATCTTCGTATAGCCTAGACCATCTTTATGTAGAGCAACAATTATTTTTTTCAGATCCTCAGAGAGTTCTTTGCCATGAGGTGCCATCTTGAACTTCCAGTTACCACTATGAGAGAGTGAGAGCGATCACACCGAATTGAACACACCTGCTCCCCATTCACACCTGAGACCTTGTAACACTAATGAGTCACATGACAGCAGGAAGGGGAAATGGCTAATTGGGCCCAATTTGGACATTACTTTTCACTTTTGTTGCCAGTGGTTTAGACATTAGTGGCTGTGTGTTGAGTTACTTTGAGGCCACAGCAAATTTACACTGTTATACAAGCTGTACACTCACTACTTTACATTGTAGCAAAGTGTCATTTCTTCAGTGTTGTCACATGAAAAGATATAATATATTTACAAAAATGTGAGGGGTGTACTCACTTTTGTGAGATACTGTAATTGCGACACAAGTCACATTGTAATTGCATGTAAAAAATAATTTCTTTTCCTTTTTAATCTGCAGCGCTGTAATTTTTTGTAAAAAGAAATGCAATATGACAACCTGGAGGTGGGCTGTATACAGCTGGTGTACAGAACATCCCCCAGAAACATAATTTCCTGCTTGTGTGATTGGCTTGCCGGTTTTCCCAGAAGTCTGCACCAAGATACAAGTCAGATTTCAGGCATCCCCTGCAACAAAAATGTCATTTTTGGTGAGATACTCTCAAATGGAAATCATGTCCAGATTGATGCAGACACTGCCACTTTCCTCATTAGAGCCCTGCATGTGCAGTAATTGATGGATAATTATAAATCACTCCCATTAGATTCACATGGACACAGACAAACCGCAATTTCTTCAGAATGACAAAAGGTAGGAATATGCAACAAAGTTAGTTAAAATCCTTGCAATGTACACATCACCCAGAGAGGAATGTTTTTTTTCTCAAAAAAAAAATTACTCTTTAAAATGAATCATCGCCCTCATAAGGGACTTTCATCCCATCCACCTCTCCTCCCCTCCGCTATCTGATTAGGGCTGCGTTTTGTTTGTTTTTTTGGTTGTTTACTTTTTAAACCAAAAAATGCGAAGCTGAGTGGATTTCTGACACATCAACAGTTATTTATCTGTATTTGCAGGGACTTTAAAATGATCTTCAGTTTCAGCAGCAGGTTTAACCACCTCAGCTCCGGAAGATTTTATCCCCTTCATGACTAGGCCATGTTTGCTATTTAGCACTGCGCTACTTTAATTGGTAATTGCGCGGTCATGCAACACATACCCAAACAAAATTGATATCATTTCTTAACACAAATAGAGCTTTCTTTTGGTGGTTTTCGATCACCTCTGTTTTTTTTATTTTTTTATTATATAAACGAAAAGAGACTAAAATTTTTTTAAAAATACAATGTTTTTTACTTTCTGCTATAAACCATATCCAATAAAAAAAAATGTCAAAAAAATCTAATTTCTTCATAAATTTTGGCAAAAATGTATTCTGCTACATTCCTTTGATAAAAATCCCAATAAGTGTATATTGATTGGTTTGCATGAAAGTTATAGCGTCTACAAACTCTGTTGTATATATACTAGAATTTATTTTTATTTTTTTATACTACTATTGGTGGTGATCAGCGACTTATAATGGGGCTGCAATAGTCCCTGGAATCATTGGCTGGGAGTTGCGGACAGGCTCCTGCTGTGTAAAATCACAGCGTTTGCCAACCAGAGGGGGTGCGCATGCACGTGCCTGAATCCTGGAAGTAGGGAGCGATATACGGGTATCTTGCTTTGTCTAAAGTGGTGCTAAGTAGGTAATACTGTAACTTACTGGGTATGCAGCTTCTTTATCTTTTAATCCTTGTCCATGTTCCACGTTAAGCTGGTGCTATGATCACTGCCCCAGGTTTCCTGTTTCAGGCTGGCTGCTTTCTCTTACAGTGTCCTATGCAGCCACTCTTGCATTCAGAGACTAGAGCTGTGTCTCCCTACACTGTGTGCATCAACAGAAATACACAGCATCATAGCCTTGGATGGCTATGCACTCCTCTACTCCTCCTCCCTCCTCCAAGCTTACAGACTGACTTGAGACTGCACTGTCCACTTATAACTTTTTCCTGTGCAGACCGGATGTTCAGGCAAGCAGAACTAAGAGAGCAATAGCCAGCAGCATTGAAAGTTGTAAAATGCAGGTACTGGGCTAAGAATTATGTAATTGCACTCAAAACATTAAATTAAAAAACTCAGGGCTTAATACTACTTTAATTAAATAAAGGATGAAAAGGTGCATGTATTGTGGAGATGTACTGCATATGTTTTTTTTGTCATAGTACACACTTTAAGATAATCAAGTAAAAAAAAATAATGTATATATGGAACCAGATCATAGGATGGAAAAACTCTTTCCCTGTATAAACGCAATCATCAAAAAATCTTCACATTCCCTCTTTCTTTGATTTTTCTAATGATTCTACCGCACCTTATTTTCTTTTGCTTGAGAATATCTTATTGAAAATTAAACGTATGATTATCTTCAAGAAATTGAATCTTCCGGAGCCTAAAGGACCGTACACACAGGCTGAATGTCAGGTGGCGTCAATAGAAACTGACCGACATTCGGCCCGTGAGTACTTCAGCTGGTCCAACAGAATCCGGATGTTCAGTTGCATTTTGTGGAAGGGACAAGACTCGAAGAAAGGTCTGCCAATCGGCACCCGATCAGGGCTCTCAGCCATTGGCCAGTGTGTTCTGTCGGGTTGGCCATTCCCCTATCAGAACACAATAGCACAGCAGGGGAGATCACTGTTTTAACATCAGATTGTTACTACAGTGGTTCCTCCTGAGCTCTTCAGTTTTTTTTGTTCAGCCTGCTGGTTTGAACAAAAAAATACTACTAGTGTGTACTAGGCTTTAGAGTAAACAGTTTACTGGAGTCACCTTTGATATATTTGTTCATTGAAATCATATCCCCTGACACTGGCCATCATTCAACCCGAAAAAGTGAAGCCATTGCAGCATCAGCTGCTTTTTTATTTTAATAGACTATTTTTTTTTTAAGCTTGAGTTTAACCTTACATTTGCACAAATTAAAGATGTAACACCAGCAAAAATAGTTTTTCTAATTTTGGATAACGCTGGGGAATCTTAGAACTGTATATACTACCTGGGATAGTATTTACATTATATCCCTACCCATTCACCAAAAAAGTGTCAAAAAAGTAAAAACGACAACAGACAGTTTTTGACAATTCCTTTATTAAAAAAAAAAAAAAAAAAGTGTCCCACGATGTAAATCCATCTTCAATCATGGAGCCGACAGTCCCGAGAAAAAAAAAACGGAAAAACTCCACCTCCATGGGAGGCGTCCCGCCGACTGCCGTCTTTTTGCTTTGACAGCTGTTATATAGCCAAGGGCAGGGCCATCCGGTGATGTAAACTGATGACCCCGCCCCCCCTGACATCATATGACGTCAGAAGGGGCAGGGTCACCTGGTTACGTCACCGGGTGGCCCCGTTCTTAACAGCTATCACCGCGAAAAGACAGCAGTCGGCGGGACCCCCACATTATTATTATTTTTGCCGCAGAGTTCCCCTTAACCACTTCAATACACTGTGTTATATAAACTACACTGCCTGCATTGACTGAATATAGAGCATACACTGAATATCTAGTCTACACTAAATTCAGAGGATAGATAGATAATATATATATACATCAAATACACTACCTGCACTGACTGAATATAGAGTATACACTGAATATATAGACTACGCTAAATGCAGAGTATATTCATATATAACACACTATACACGACCGCTATGTAAGCAGCCTTATATAGTGTGGGGCGTGGACTTCGTCCCTCTGAGCCATTATTGCCCAAAGGCACCCTGCCTTTGGCCAATTATGGCTCTCTCAGCAGAGCGTGCTGTGATTGGCCAAAGCATGCAGGTCAGGTACATGCTTTGGCAAATCATCATACAGCAATGCACTGCGATCTCGTAGTGCATTATGGGGCGATCTGCGGTGCTCAAATTTCCCACGAACATCCCATAATATTCGCTGTTCGGCGAACACCCGATGTTCGAGTCGAACTAACATTCAATTTGAACATCGAGCTCATCCCTAGTCATAAGCCTAGGCTAATGACCAGACAAGAAAGAGGAAGTGGGCTGTATAAGGTATTTACTGGCAGAAAAAAATGTTTTACTATCCAAAGTTAAAAGAACAAGGGCAAAAGATTAATAGATGGAAAGTTGAAAAAAATGACTGAAGGTCCGCTTTAAAGATCTCTGTCTCTGATTTATGTGTCTTGTTTCCTACAGCCAACCAGGATCATTTTGTCCGAGTGATTGGACTCCTACACCAGTCTGTAGAACTACCCAGTAGCCCAAGCCTTCCATCTCCGGTACAAGAGATTAACTGGAATTTTAGGAGCAAAGAAAAGTCACACAAAGTTGCACAGATCGATAATCATCAGACAAAGTTCTACATAAATCAGTTTAATGGACGGGTGAAATTGCTTCATAATGAAACAACATTACATATCAAGGATCTCAGGATGGAGGACAGTGGAAATTATACTGTGCAATTTATTCTCATCGGAGAGGAACGTTATGCAAATTTTATGCTCATGGTATATGGTACGTAATACATTTGAAGGTATCACAAGAAAATCAAATTATATGTTGGGATAGCCCTTAAGGGGTCTCTTTCAAAAAGAAAGCTGTGTGTTTAGGTTTTTATGACTACAGCCCCATTAGTGAACGGAAATGCTACACACTAGTTTTCAGGTCATTGCATGAATTGGTTTAGCTTTACTACACCAGAAGAAGCTGTAGGACATATGTAAGGAAATATCTGTTTATCACATCTCAATTGCAAAGAAACATTTCCTTTAGAAGCACAATGAGTGAGTTTCAACCAGTACATGGGTGGGCCACACTCTCATAAATGCCTATACCTTCTAGGATGATGGTGATACAGACTATGAAGGACGTACACCGATTAGCCACAACATTATGACCACTGACAAGTAAGATGGATAACCTTGATTATCTTGTTACAATGGCACCTAAAAGTGGCTGGGATATATTAGGCAGCAAGTGAACATGTTGTCCCTCGAAGTCAATGTGTTGAAAGCAGAACAAAATGGGCAAGTGTAAGAATTTGAGTGACTCTGACAAAGGCTGAATTGCAATGGCTAGACGAAAAAAATGCAGTTCTTGTGGGACGTTCCCGGTCTGCAGTGGTCAGGATCTACCAAAAGTGGTCAAAAAAAGGGAAACCGATGAACTAACGACAAGGTCATGGGTGGCCAAGGCTCACTGATGTACCTGGTGAGTAAAGACTGGCCTGTAGAGTCTGATTCAATAGAAAAGCTACTGTAGTTCAAATTGCTGAAAAAAGTTAATGCTGGTTTCAATAGAAAGGTGTCAGAGCAGGTAGAGCATCACAGTTTGTTGTGTATGGGACTGCAAAGCTGCAGTGCAGACCAGTCAGGGTGCCCATGCTGACCCATGTGCACAGCCAAAAGTACCTACAATAGGCACATGAGCATCAGAACTAGACCACAGAGCAATAGAAAAAGGTAGCCTGGTTTGACAAATCATGTTTTTTTCTTTTACATCATGTGGAAATGCATTTTATATATAACTATATGGATCAGACCAAAATAAGGGATACATGAGGAGGAAAGAGGGACAGTTGAGAGCTGTGGGTAGGTGGTCATAACTGATCTGTGTGTAGGAATATATATATACTGTATATACACTTACCGGCCACTTTATTAGGTAAACCTGTTCAATTGCTTGGGAACACCAATTGCTAATCAGCCAATCACATGGCAGCAACTCAATGCATTTAGGCATCTAGACGTGGTGAAGACAACTTGTTGAAGTTCAAACCCAGAATCAAAATGGGGAATAAAGGGGATATAAGTGACTGAACATGGCATGGTTGTTGGTGCCAGATGGGCTGGTCTGAGTATTTCAAAAACTGCTAATTTACTGGGATTTCCACACACAACCATCTCTAGGGTTTACAGAGAATGGTCCGAAAAAGAGAAAATATCCAGTGAACGGCATTTGTGTGGAGGAAAATGCCTTGTCGATGTCAGAGCAGAATGGGCAGACAGGTTGGAGATGATAGAAAGGCAACCGTATCTCAAATACCCACTTGGTCCACCCAAGGTATGCAGAATACCATCTCTGAATGCACAGCACATCAAACCTTGAAGTAGATGGGCTATAGCAGCAGAAGGCCACACTGGGTCCCACTCCTGTCAGTAAGAACAGAAAACTGAGACTACAATTCGCACAGGCTCACCAAAATTGGACATTAGCGATGGGCCCAACACCCCCCCTGTTAGGTTTGCAGCAGAACTCTCGAACAGGGGAAATAATCAAACCCAAATGGTAAACCCTATTGAAGTCTAAGTCAAAAGTGCCCATTTTGAAGGCCTATATGCAATTGGCCATGAAAGGGGTATGGGGGTCTGGGTACTGCCCTGGGGGACATGTATCAATAATAAAAATAAAAAAACGATAATTTTTTCAGGAGCAGTGATTTTAATTATACTTAAAGTGCAACAATAAAAATAAAAAATTCCTTTAAATATAGTGCCTGGGGGGTCCCCTTAATGTGCCTATAAAGTGGGGCATCTGTAGCATAGATATAGAACATGCTACAGCAAAAATGTAATTTCTAAAGAAAAAAAAACAAGTAAAATCCCTTTTAAAATGACTTGCGGTTACAATTGCTGACATCTGGCTAGTGAAAAAATAAAGAAAAAAGAAACAGCCTGGGGTCCCCTCCCAGTCTGTACCAGGCCCTTTGGGTATGCCCCCCCACCCCAAAGCACCTTGTCCCCATATTGATGGGGACAAGGGCCTCTTTCCGATAAACCCTGTGCTGTGGTTGTCGGGGTCTTTGGGCAGGGGGGGTTATCAAAATCTGGAAGCCTCCTTTAACAAGTGGCCCCCAGATCCCGGCTCCTGCATGTGAATGGGTATTGGGTACATACCCCTTACCCATTCACCCAAAAAGTGTAAAAAGAAATAAAGACAAGAGGCAGTTTTTGACAAATCCTTTATTAAAAAATAAAAAAATAGTGTCCCTCAATGTAAATCCATAGCCAATCACGCCGCCTGCCGGACCAGAGAATTTAAAAAAAATGAATGCTCTTACCTCCTAAAAGACCTACCGCCGTATGCCCACCCTGCGCTTTGACATTTCTTATATAGGCATAGGGCGGGGCCACCTGGCTATGTCACCCGGTGACACCGCCCCCTTGTGACGTCACATGCCCAGTATGCACCAGTCCGTGACATCATAAGGGGGCAGGGGGCTTATCAGAATCTGGAAGCCCTCTTTAACAAGGGGGCCCCCAGATCCCGGGCCCCCCCCAAGTGAATGGGTATCAGGTACATAGTACCCCTACCCATTCACCTAAAAAGTAATAAAGACAAGAGACAGTTTTTGACAAATCCTTTATTAAAAAATAAAAAATAGTGTCCCTCGATATAAATTCATCGTCAGTCACGCTGCCCGCCTGACCGGAAAAATGAAAAAAATTAAAAACGCTCTTACCTCTTGGGAGGCCTCCCGCCGTATGCCCACTCTGCGCTTTGACATTTCTTATACAGACAAGGGGTGGGGCCTCCTGGCTACGTCATCCGGGGGCATCGCCCCCTTCTGTTGTCACATGCCAAGTGTGCACCAGTCCGTGACGTCATAAGGGGGGGTGGCACCGGATGACGTAGCCTGGTGGCCCCACCTCTTGTCTATATAAGAAATGTCAAAGCGCAGTTGGGGGGTATACGGCAGGGGGCCTCCCAGGAGGCGAGAGCACTTTAAATTTTTTTCATTGTTTGGATTCGGCGGGCAGCGTGATTGACGATGAATTTACATTGAGGGGAACTATTTTTTTTTTTTTTAATAAAGGATTTGTCAAAAACTGTTTCTTGTCTTTATTAGTTTTTTTACACTTTTTTGGTGAATGGGTAGGGGTACTATGTACCAGACACCCATTCACATGGGGGGGGGGGGCGGGTTCTGGGAGTCCCCTTGTCAAAGGAGGCTTCCAGGTTCCGATAAGCCCCCTGCCCGCAGACCCCGACAACCACAGCCCAGAGTTGTCGTAAAGAGGCCCTTGTCCCCATCAACATGGAGCCCCCCTGCTCCAAAGTACCCACCTCCCCATGTTCAGGGCATGGGGCAGGGGGTAGTTTACAACTACTTTAAAGTATATAACTTTTCCATATTCCACATAATTATTTTAAAACCATCAGTATCAGGATGTTTTTATCACTTATTCTGGACAATGATTGTTTATTATCTTTAACCACTTAACAACCGGCCCATAGCAGAATGACGGCTGCAGGGCGGTTGCTTAACTCTGGGAGAGCGTACTATGACGTCCTCCCAGAATTCCCCTCTCGCGCGCACCCGAACACATCCGTGACCCTCCGGACCCGGCGCATCAGGGATCCCGGTAAATGGCCGCTGATCGCGGCTGTTTACCATGTGATCGCGCCGTCAAATGACGGCGCGATCACATGTAAACAGACCGGCGTCATCTGATGACGCCGGTTCCTCTCCCCCCCTCCTGTGTACCGATCGGTACACTGTGAGCGGAGAGGGGGATGGATGGATGGCTGCAGCGCTGTGGGCTGGAAGTGTAGTGCCCACAGCGCTGCACAGTGACATCCAGCCATCCATCCATCCATGCTCAGCCATCCCCACTACTCTGCAATGCTGTGCAATACTCTGCAATGCCCCACATTACCCTGCAATACCCCGCATTACCCCGCAATACCCCGCAGTACCCCGCAATACCCCGCCATACTCCGCCATACCCCGCCATACTCCGCAATACCCCGCCATACCCCGCCATACTCCGCCATACTCCGCCATACCCCGCCATACTCCGCCATACCCCGCCATACCCCGCCATACCCCGCAATACCCCGCCATACCCTGCAGTACCCCGCCATACTCCGCAATACCCCGCCATACTCCGCAATACCCCGCCATACTCCGCAATACCCCGCCATACTCCGCAATACCCCGCCATACTCCGCTATACCCCGCCATACTCCGCCATACCCCGCCATACTCCGCCATACCCTGCCATACTCCGCCATACTCCGCAATACCCCGCCATACTCCGCAATACCCCGCCATACTCCGCAATACCCCGCAATACCCAGCCATACCCTGCCATGCTGAGCCATACTCAGCTGTACTCGGCCTCTGTATGTGGCCTGGCTGTGGAAGTCTTACACATGTGGTATTGCCGTACTCAGGAGGAGTAGGAGAATCTATTTTGGGGTGTCATTTTTGGTATGTACATGTTATGTGGTAGAAATATTGTATAAATGGACAACTTTGTGTTAAAAAAAAAAAAAGCGTTTTAACCACTTCCCGCCTGCCGGCTGTCATACAACGTCCTTGACTTTGTGCGGGGATATCTGAATGATGCCTGCAGCTACAGGCATCATTCAGATATCAGCTTTTTCAGCCGGCGATTCCCTACACCATGAGAATGATCATAGCGGCTGTTCCACTGCTTGATAGTTCTTATGGGAGGTGAGAGGGGATGTCCCCCCTCCCGCGCTTCTACCGACTCACCGCTACGATCGAAGCCAGGATCGTTTTTTTTTTTTTTTTTAATTTCAGGCTTCCCAGCCTAGAGATGAGATGTGGGGTCTTATTGACCCCATATCTCACTGTAAAGAGGACCTGTCATGCCATATTCCTATTACAAGGGATGTTTACATTCCTTGTAATAGGAATAAAAGTGGTCAAATTTTTTTTTTTTGGAAAAAAGCATCAAACTAAAATAAATAAAGTAAAATGAACAATAAAAAAAAAAAAAAAAAAAAAAATTTTTTAAAGCGCCCCTGTCCCTGTGTGCTCGCATGCAGAAGCGAACGCATACGTAAGTCCCGTCCACATATGAAAACTGTGTTCAAACCACACATGTGAGGTACCGCTGCGATCGGTAGAGCGAGAGCAATAATTTTGGCCCTAGACCTCCTCTGTAACTCAAAACATGTAACCAGTAAAACATTTTAAAGCATCGCCTATGGGGATTTTTGAGTAGTAAAGTTTGGCGCCATTCCACAAGCGCGTGCAATTTTGAAAGGTGACATGTTGGGTATCTATTTACTCAGCGTAACTTCATCTTTCATATTATGCAAAAACATTGGGCTAACTTTACTGTTTTGGTTTTTGTAAAGCACAAAACAGGTTTTTTTCCAAAAAAAACGCGTTAAAAAAAAGGGCTGCGCAAATACCATGCGAGATAAAAAGTTGCAACGACCGCCATTGTATTCTCTGGGGTCTTTGCTAAAAAAACATATAATAATGTTTTGGGGTTCTATGTAATTTTCTAGCTAATAAATGATGATTTTTACATGTAGAAGAGAAATGTCAGAATTGGCCTGGGCACTCCAGAACGCCTGAAGGTGCTCCCCTGCATGTTGGGCCTCTGTATGTGGCCACGCTGTGTAAAAGTCTCACACATGTGGTATCGCCATACTCGGGAGTAATAGCAGAATGTGTTTTGTGGTGTAATTTGTGGTATGCATATGCGGTGTGTGAGAAATAACCTGCTAATATGACAATTTTGTGGAAAAAAAAAAGTAAAAAAAAAAAAACTTGATTTTGCAAAGAATTGTGGGAAAAAATGACAACTTCAAAAAACTCACCATGCATCTTTCTAAATACCTTGGAATGTCTTCTTTCCAAAAAGGGGTCATTTGGGGGGTATTTGTACTTTTCTGGCATGTTAGGGTCTCAAGAAATTAGATAGGCCGTCAGTACTTCAGGTATGATCAATTTTCAGATATTCGCACCATAGCTTTTGGACTCTATAACTTTCACAAAGACCAAATAATATCCACCGGGTTATTTTTACCAAAGATATGTAGCGGTATAAATTTTGGCCAAAATATATGAAGAAAAATTACTAATTTGCAAAATATTATAACAGAAATGAAGAAAAATGTATTTTTTTACAGATTTTTCGGGCTTTTTTCTTTTATAGCGCAAAAATAAAGAACCCAGCGGTGATTAAATACCACCACAAGAAAGCTCTATTTGTGTGAAAAAAAGGACAAAAATTTCATATAGATACAGTGGTGCATGACTGAGTAATTGTCATTCAAAATGTGAGAGCACCAAAAGCTGAAAATTGGTCTGGATAGGAAGGGGGTTTAAGTGCCCAGTGGTCAAGTGGTTAAGGAATATTATCTTATCAGGCTGTAGTTCAACTGCTGTCAAAGTGTTTCCCTTCTAATTAGTGAACTTAAAAACTAAAAATGAACTATCCCAATACACTTTTACCCAGTAAACTTGTGACTGTCATAAAAAATACTAGCATGAAGCAGAGAGTTCATCTAAAATTTAACATTTAAAAATTAAGATTTTCTCTATATTTATGGAATAACATAGTATACATTAATAAAGATTAATAACTATTGTTTTACTATTCAATAGTAATATTGATAAGACCACTACTATATAATAATAATAATAATAATAATAAAAATAATAATAATAATATGAATAATAATTATATTATCAATAAAACATATGCAAATTAATATGAATAACATAAAATATATTGGTTAATATGAAAGTCTACTACATTTCCCCCCCGTTGAGGCATAAGCCTCACAGCAATTACAATACATATCAACCAACATGCCATTCAGAGACCCCATGTACCCGACACTTATCACAAAAATGGTCCACAAAAAAATCAGTTCAATCAAAAACACACTGCATCTTCTTCTGTAGCTGCAAAGTCTTCTCCATATGAGGCACGGAAGACATAGTTGTCAATCTTCAGTGGCATTGTGATTATCCTTGCCACAAACTTCTTGCAACAGACAACAGTTAGTCGGCAACATCACATGAAGGATACCAGGGAAGAGGAACAATCCATTTAGCTAGTGAATGAAAGCCAAATATGTGGTTCCAGGGACCATTCAGCAGACTCGGTCCCATAAGGCTCTGCCTTTTCCTGCATAGGTCTTTTCAGCTTAGCCAAGTGCTTGATATTTTTGGAGAGATCTCCTTCTTCATCATCATTTTCTGGTCCAGTATCATAGCACAAGCTGCTTTGGATGCTGTACACACGTTCAGTGCATACCTGTTCTGCAAAGATACAAGTCTCAGATTTTCCAGTTCCTAATTTATTGCATGAAATCCTTTGTAGCAATTAACATTTGTAACAAGTTGCATCATGTCTTCTGCAATCACCCGATATTTGTCTGGATATAAAATGCACTTCAAAATTATAGTTGTAAAAAATAAAAAATAGTCAGTGTCAGGATACAATAGGCCCCTGGCAAGCATTTCAGGGCAACTTACAAAGCAATGGCTCCTACACTATCATGTTATCTAATAACTTAATTTAGTGCGTTCCTTTTACTTCTACAACATCCGCTAAAATAATATACATGTATCTATATAGTTTTATCATAATACAATACTCATAGAATATGCCTCAACATTATTAGTACGTTTTCAGTATGAAGTACTTTATATAGATAATTTTTTTACATTTTATTTCCTAGTTTCTAGCCAATACTATTTCCCATACAATAAATTTAAAATTCTTATAATTTCTTAACCTTGACTCCACCTACCAGTCACTATTACCCTGGTCATGTCATAGGTCAATATAGTCAGTCCAGACATTTCATTAGTTTAATTCTATAGTCCTCCCACAAAGTTTGCTAAACCCAAAAGCATTTCACTTTTTGTCCATCCCCGCACATACTATACTGTAGAATATTATACAAAAACAGTCAGCATGGGTCTCTTCTGTCAGTCACTGCTATACTGTCTAAGTCAGTAGCCTAATTTTAATTACTATGGTTTATTTTTTGACATCTCCTAAGTCTTAAAACATGAATTATAAAACATATTAAATAAATCTGTACACACACATATATCTTGCTGTTTTTTTTTGTTTTTATAAGTATCCCCCAACATATAAATGAGAGTTCTTGGCCCACATCATGCAAATATCAAGATAATAAACATAATATATCTTATAAAGCATCAATATTATACATTCTTAGCGAATTGTCATACTCATTACATTATACCTCCCCACTTTTTTTTTTTCCTCAAAAAATGATAAAACTATTTGTTTATAATGATTGAAGATTTTCTCATAGTGGAACTCTGCTCATAAAAATGTGATAAAAATAATGTTCATTAGCAAGAAAAATACATTCCACATTAATTATTATGCTACCATTTTACTGAAGCCCAGAACCTTTGAGCAGCAGTAGAATTTCAGGCTGTCAGCAGACTGGCCTCTAGATTTAATCAGTGCAAAAAAAAAAAATAGAGCACAACTGAGCATGTTCTGAGCAGGGTGAGAACAGTGGATTTTAAACAGTATAGGAACTTATTTTTTACTGTGTTTCATAGCTACACCCGCAAAAGGGGTCAGCCTCAAGTGATTATTATTATTATTATTATACAGGATTTATATAGCGCCAACAGTTTACGCAGCTCTTTACAATATAAAAGGGAGACAATACAGTTATAATATAATAAAATACAAGAGGATTAGAGGGCCCTGCTCAGAAGAGCTTACAATCTAATAGGGTGGGGCAGGTGCTACAAAAGGTTGAAACTGTGGGGAATGAGCTGATGGAAGTGGTAAAAGATTAGTTAGAGACGTGATAGGCTTTCCTGAAGAAATTAGTTTTCAGGGATCGCCTGAAGGTAGCAAGAGTAGGGGATAGCTGGACAGTTGGAGGTAGCGAGTTCCAGAGGATGGAAGAGGCTCTGGAGAAATCCTGAAGACAAGCATGGGAGGAGGAGATGAGAGAGCATGAGAGAAGGAGGTCTTGAGAAGAGCCGAGAGGATGATTTGAGTGATATTTGGAGACAAGTTTGGTGATGTAGCTTGGGGCAGAGTTGTGAATGGCTTTGTATGTTGTGGTTAGTATTTTGAATTTAATTCGCTGGGTGATTGGGAGCCAGTGTAGGAATTGGAGGAGAGGATTGGCAGACATTGAGCAGTTGGTAAGGTAGATAAGTCTGGCAGCAGCATTCATGATCGACTGAAGAGGGGATAGCCTATGGAGAGGCAGGCCAATGAGAAGGGAGTTGCAATAGTCAAGGCGAGAAATAACCAGGGAGTGAATGCAGAGCTTGGTGGTTTCATTTGTTAAAAAGGGGTGAATTTTAGAGATGTTACGGAGGTGAATGCTACAAACTTTTGACAACGATTGGATTTAAGGCTGAAATGACAAGTCAGAGTCTAGGATTACACCTAGTACCCTGGCGTGAGGGGAGGGACTGATGGTTGCATTGTTGATTTTGATGGAAAAGTCATGGAGGGGGGCACAGGCGGGGGGGGGGGAATGATAGTAGCTCAGTTTTAGAGAGATTTAGTTTAAGGAAGTGGTGCGACATCCATGCTGATATGTCAGTTAGTAAGTTAGTAATGCAAGAGGAGACTGAAGGAGTGAGGTGAGGAGTAGACAGATAGATTTGGGTATCATCAGTGTATAAGTGGTATTGGAAACCATGGGCGGTTATCAAGTGACCAAGGGAGGAGGTGTGGATAGAGAAGAGAAGGGGTCCAAGAACAGAGCCTTGGGGGACCCCCACAGAAAGGGGCAATGGAGAGGAGGAGACAGAGTTGTAGGTGACACTGAAAGAGTGCTGTGATAAATAGGCAGAGAACCAGGATAGAGCAGAATCTCGGAGGCCAAGGGAATGTAGTTTATTGAGAAGGAGCGGGTGGTCAACAGTATCAAAGGTTGCAGAGAGGTCAAGTAGTAAGAGTATGGAGTACTGGCTGTTGGTTTTAGCATTTAGTAAATCGTTAGTGAGTTTTTGTAAGGCAGTTTCCGTGGAGTGCTGCGAGCGAAATCCAGACTGTAAAGGGTCAAGAAGGTTATTTTCATTGAGGTAGGAGCTAAGACGGTTGTACACTAAGCGTTTCAGAAGTTTAGAGGTGAATGGGAGCAATGAGATGGGTCTTAAGTTGTTCAGGTTGGTAGGGTCCAGTGAGGGCTTTTTAAGTATGGGAGTGATCTGCGCATGTTTTAGAGGGGAGGGGAAGGTGCCACTAGAGAGGGAGAGATGGAAGATGTGAGTGAGGGAGCATAGAATAGAAGAAGAGGGTCACCGTAGTAGTCATGAGGGAACAGGATCCAAGGGACACTTGGTTAAGTGGGCATCTGAGAAAAGTTTTGTAACCTCTTCAGTAGTAGCCAATTCAAAAGAGGAGAGTGTTGAATGTGCTGTTAGGCAAGGTATGTTGAGTGGGGAAGATGTAAGCACAGTGGAGGTGTCCTCACGAATTGCATCAATCTTGTCTTTGAAGTGATTGACAATCTCTTGGGCAGTGAGTGAGTTAGTGGGTAGAGGGGGTGGGGGACGAAGCAGAGAGTTAAAGGTTGAGAAGAGCCGACAGGGACTGGATGACAAGGAATAAATAAGAGAGACAAAGTAGGCTTGTTTGGCAGCATGGAGGCAGGAATTGTATTTTAGAAGGTTAGATTTATATAGGGTGAAGCCTTGCAGGCATTTGGTTTTACGCCACAGTCGTTCAAGAGCACGGCAATGTCTCTTGAGATTTCTAGTGTTGTCAGTTTGCCAGGGTTGTAACGGTCGGGGCCTGATTCTGCGCGTGGTTAGAGGAGCAAGTGCATCTAGTGATGATGAGAGTGAACTGTTGTAGAAGAGGTGGCCAGGTCAGGACAGGACAGGGGAGAGATTATGTCATATAGGTGGTCAGTAGCAGAATAGAGAAAAGAAGGGTTAAAGTGACGAAGGTTTCTACAAGTAATTGTTTGCTGCTTGGAGGGATGGGTGGTTGGAGGCAAGGATACAGTGAAAGTAATGAGGTTGTGATCAGAGAGAGGAATGGGGGTGTTGGTGAGGTTGCCAGGGTTGCAGAGATGGGAGAATACAAGGTCAAGGGTATTATCATTGGAGTGAGTGGAAGTATGTGTCCATTGGGTTAGGTCAAAAGATGAGGTTAAGTCAAGAAGTTTAGCTGTAGTTGGGCTGTTAACATTGACAGGAATGTTGAAGTCACCAAGAATGATAGTGAAGATTTCAGAGGAGAGAAAGTAGGGTAGCCAGGCAGCAAAGTCATCAAGAAAGCGCGATACCGGGCCTGGAGGCCGATAAATTGCTGCAATCCTCAGAAAAATGGGAGAAAACAGACGAATACAGTGCATCTCGAAAGAAGAGAGGGATAGAGAGGGAGGGACAGGAAGGACTTGGAAGGTGCTTTGTGGGGATAGAAGGAAGCCAACTCCACCTCCTTTCTGTCTGTTGGGTCTGGGGGAGTGAGTCCAATGGAGACCACCATGGGAGAGGGCAGCAGGAGAAGCTGAGTCCAAATTTTGAAGCCAGGTTTCTGTTATGGCGAGTATGTTAAAGCCATGAGAGATGAAGAGGTCATGTACAGTTGTTAGCTTGTTACAGATGGAGCGGGCGTTCCAAAGGGCACATGAGATTGGTGGGCTGCTTTGAGGAAGCAGGGGGATAGAAATTAAACTGAGTGGATTGCGGTGGTTGCTAGAGGGGGAAGGGTATTGGATATGTGGCTTGCAGTTGGAAAAAGGCAGACCAGGATTGGGGGAAATGTCACCTGAGACTACGAGAAGGAGGGCGAGGAAGGCAAGATGGGAGTGGGATGTGCATGAGTGCACATGTCTAGTGGCCCTGGTGTTTATGTCAGCATGTGGGTGCAGCAAATGCAGGAGATGATGGGTGCCATAGTAGGGAGAGAGTAGGAGTGAGGGTGATATGTGCATGCTGCAGGGAAGAGTGGAGTGGTAGAGTAAAGATAATTTGAGGATAGAAGACACCCATGTGAGAAGGAAGAGAATAAGGAGCATGTTAGTGGATAGAGAGTGGGAAACTGACTTTATATAAAATAAATGTCAAAAGCTGGTTTGCTTGTCGTCTTGCAGAGGGGAGCAGAGTTCTTGTTGTATCTTCATCCAGCTTTAGTTAAACTGCATCGGTGAAACTGCACATCACTCGTGACAGAGCCATGATGTCTGCGCCTTGCCCCTGTCTGCGCCACCCCATAGGCTGCTTTAAATTTATAGGGAGACTGAGCAGGCATGCATTTCACAGTTGGTCATTATTGGGTCTGATTTTGAGACACCTGAATATGGGAGAGGAGATGGCCAGTGTCAGACCAGCTACAGACACAGGCTAGGGTTGTAAAGCTAATTACCTCTCTTGATCACTCAAACCAAATGGGGGTTGAGAATCAATCACCAGTAATATTGCTATTGCAGTGTGGTTGTTATAGAGCTAGCATTAAATATAGAAGTTTAAAGATATAGCAGCAGAAGACATTTACCAAAAATGTTACAGCAGTGTCAGTTCAGTAGAGATGTACAGATGGATAGAAGACAGTCTTCAAGAGTTACTGGCATACATTCCTTTAGTGGCTTTGATTGGAACAAGAGATCACATCTAAAACAAGGACCTGTTTAGAAACAAAACTACACCAATTTAGTTAATTTTTTTAAACACATGAACATTTTATCTTCCACTGTACAGCATTAAGTCTAAGCAACTATCATTTGCCTCTAGAACTCCTAAAATTTGTGACAAATCTATCCAAAGTTTCACATGGCCCAGTAAATTGTATTTAATTTGGTCTACAACAGCCCATACATCCTGTCCACGAATGAATATGAGTGTGGACACAAGGTTCTATCGTCTATGTCAAGCATAGAACAGAATGGAACTGATTTTTCATAAAAATGGGTACAATTATCTGATATCAGTGCTGTGTACACCCCAAAGCTGAAAATTGGCCTGGGCAGGAAGTGCCCTGTATTGAAGTGGTTAAGACTTTTCTCTTGATTAAGTAAATCTGAGACCTAAAACAAGCTGCATTGTATCAGTGTGTTTTTTAAAGGTATATGCAACATGTCTGAACCTAGATTGTCAGGAGGGCTGAAAAGCTCACAGGGTCAAGACTGCGCAGAAGAACATGCAATTCTAAGCAACCCCCAAAGGGGGCAGTGCAACATATGATACTGTTATCACATGCGATAAAGTTTAGTGAATTGACCCAATAGACTTGCATTGTGGGAAGGAGCAGTAAAGCACAATCACCGTGTAGCACTGCAGAGCAGGATACAAAGCTGACTATGCAATGAGCAAATATGGCTGCTCCAAAGTACATAAATACTTTATTACCATTATTTATATCAAAGCTGATCTCTTTTATGTTTTTACTATAAAACCATTTAAAAAACTAAACATTAGAAACAGTATATTGTATTTAACAAATAATTAGTTCTGGCACATTTTCACTGTTCAAATATTACTATTACTATTAATAATATGGTATAACTTGAATTTCCCTGTTCTGTGATTCCAGAGCCTGTCCCAGACCCATCGATAATGATTGTAATGGAGGAGAGGACCAGTCACTGGTGTAATGTGACTCTTCATTGTTCTGTACCAACAAACTCATCACCATTGAACTATAACTGGATATACAAGCACACTGACTCTGTCTATGAAGATAGTGGAGACACAATCCACATATCACTGAACTACTCCTGGGACATGAAGTTCCAGTGTATAGTACACAATCCTGCTGACTGGAAGAATGTCTCCAAACAAGAAAGGTGTAATGCACAAGGTAGGACATTCATTCTTAATGGCATACCAATGCAGCAGCATTGCAGTGCACCACCACACATGGTGATGCACTGGCATGCATCATGGTGCACCACATTACATAAAATAGTGTATACACCTTTTTGAGTGTATTAGGCAGTCTATTCAAATAACACATATGCCAAACCTATAGTTCATAGTGCATTAGCTTAAAGTGGAAGTCCAGGCTAAAACTAAAATCCCTGCATCTATAGCCACCAACATTCTAACACTAACCTCTCTAGCCATGAAAAGAAAAAATCAGTATACATACCTTTTCTGCAAGCGATCCGACCCGATCTTCAGCGGCGGAAGCTCTGCAAAGGACACGGTCTACAACGGCTGTGAAATGAATGGGAAGTGATGTCACCCATACAGGGCCGTCTTTAATATTGATTGGACCCTGGGCAAAACTTTTCTTGGGGCCCCCCCTCGATGCAGTTTCACTCTCCACCTGCTCTGAGACATAAAATAAATAGCAGCTAGACACAAAATCAGCTTACTGAATCAGATCAGGCAGCTATTGCGATTGGTTGCCAGAGGTTACAGTGTATCATTACCGTTCACTGACTGGTTGCTAGAGGTTACAGCACACATTACGGCTCACTGATAAGTTGTTAGAGGTTACAGCAAATGATTTCTGCTTGTTGATTGGTTGCTAGAGGTTACTGTGGATATGACCTCAGGGGGGCATGATACATATCAATGCTGCCAGCCGAGGTTATTTACATATGAATGTCGTCACTATTTACATATGAATGCCGGTAATTTACATGTAAACACTGAGTCTGTCAGGTGAGTCATCTGTATACAACAGTAGGGCAGAGCTGGGCAGCATTAGTAGCAGCACTTCACACTGAGTTATTGAGACACAGCATGGGACTAAAACCTCGAGGGATGAGGGAATTTAAACTGGGATAGTTGGCAAGTATGAAGCAGCTGCTTTGGGCCCCACAAAAATGGCAGGGCCCAGGGCAGCTGCCCCTTTTGCCTTGCCTTAAAGACGGCCCTGCACCCATAGAATTACTATGGGGCTTCCATTGACAGACGTGTCCTCTGCACCCTTCTACACAGCGAAGCGCGGCTGACAGCTCAGCATGGGATCAGAGCTTTCGCCGCTGGAGAACAGTTCTGAGCGGCTTCCAAAAAGGTCTGTGTACTGATTTTTTCTTTTCAGGGCTAGAGAGATTAGTGTTAGAACTTTAACCACTTCAAAACCAGGAACTTTGCCCCTTCCTGCTCAGGACAATTTTCAGCTTTCAGCGCTGTCGCATTTTGAATGACAATTGCGCGGTCATGCTACACTGTACCCAAACAAAATTTTTATCATTTTGTTCCCACAAATAGAGCTTTCTTTTGGTGGTATTTGATCACCTCTGCGGTTTTTATTCTTTGCTAAACAAACTAAAAAAGACCAACATTTTTCTTTGTTTGGGTTATAACATTTTGTTTTCTCCTTCACTGACGGGCACTGATGAGGTACCACTGATGGGCACTGATGAGTTGGCACTGATAAGGTAGCACTGATGGGTACTGGTGAGGAGGCACTGATATATAGAATTGATGGGCACCGATATGCAGCACTGATGGGCACCAGTAGGCGGCACTGATATGCAGCACTGATGGGCACTGATAGGCAGCGCGGATGGGCACTTATAAGTGGCACTGATGGGTACAGACGGTCTTCTGTGATGGGCACTGACTGGTGGCTGTAACGGGCACTAACAGGCAGCACTGATTGGCACTGACAGGTGGCACTGATGGGCAGCACTGATGTTGAGGTACTGACAGGTTTTACTGCTGGGCACTAATTGTCACTGTGAGGGGCATTGTCATCCATTTTTTTGTGGGGCACTGACTGGCAGCTTATGGGCACGTTTTAGCAGCTGTGGTGGCACATCAGATGGGGCTGTGCTGATAATCAATGTGCTGATTATCAGCACAGATCCCCCTCTGATTGGTCTGATCACGTGGTAAGAAGCCTCTGTCAAGGGCTTCTTACCATGATCGGAGATGCAGCGTGTCAGACTGACACGCCACACTCGCAATCGCCGCGCTGCACACCCCCACAGGTGCACGCCGACATGTTATCCTGCTGCACGTCATATGACGCCTAGTCAGGATAACTGAACCACTTTCCAGCCGTCAATCTGCTATAGGCTGGGCAGGAAGTAGTTAAAGAGGTTTTTCACCTTAACCGCTTGCCGACCAGTCGCCGTAATTTTACTGTGGCAGGTCGGCACGATCCCACGAGCCGTCGTAGCTATACATAGGCTCGTGTGATCGGGATAGCAGGCGCATGCGCCCACTGCACTGCAGGGGTGCCGATGCTCGTGGCTGACGGACGCGATGACCACTGGCCATGAGCGATCGCGGGCACGAGAGGCAGAACACAGAAGTGTGTGTGTAAACACACAAATCCCTGTTCTGCTCTGTGAGAAGTGACAGATCGTGTGTTCCTAATAGCTAGGAATCACAATCTGTCACTTCCTCTAGTCAGTCCCCTCCCTCTTCAGTTAGAAACACACACAGGGAACACAGTTAACCCCTTGATAGCCCCCTATTGTTAACCCCTTCCCTACTAGTGACATTTTTACAGTAATCAGTGCATTTTTATAGCACTGATCGCTGTATAAATGCCAATGGTCCCAAAATGTGTCAAAAGTGTCCGATGTGTCCGCCATAATGTCGCAGTCCCAATACAAATCGCAGACCGCCGCCATTACTAGTAAAAAAAAAATAATAATAATAATAAAAATGCTATAAATCGATCCCCTATTTTGTAGGCGCTATAACTTTTGCGCAAATCAATCAATATATGCTTATTGCGATTTTTTTTGTACCAAAAATATGTAGAAGAACACATATCGGCCTAAACTGATAAAATGGGGATATTTTTTATAGCAGAAAGTACAAAATGTCGTGTTTTTTTTCAAAATTGTCGCTCTTTTTTTGTTTATAGCGCAAAAAATAAAAACCGCAGAGGCGATCAAATACCACCAAAAGAAAGCTCTATTTGTGGGAAAAAAAGACATCAATTTTGTTTGGGTACAGCGCTGCATGACTGCGCAATTGTCAGTTAAAGCGACGCAGTGCCAAATTGCAAAAAATGGCCCAGTCATTCAGCAACCAAATCTTCCGGGGCTGAAGTGATTAATGCATTCTATGTGAAAAACCTTCTGTGCTGCAGCAGCCCCCAGAGCCCCACTTTTACTTATCTGAACCTGATATTTCCAGCGAAGAGAATGAGCCCAGCAGCTCAAGCCGCTATCTCTGGTCCTCATTGGACAGATTGATAGCCATTGGCTCCCGCTGCTATCCATAAAATCCAGTGACACGGGAAGCCGGGGGGCGGGGGCGAGACCTGCTGTCTGTGTCAATGGACGCAGGAGCAGGACTCAGGAGCACCCCCTTGGAAAGCGGCTCTCCATGGTGGCACTCAATGCGGGGCGAAACCAGGAGCATTGCTGGGGGACCCCAGAAGAGGAGGATCAGGGCCACTTTGTGCAAAAACCTTGCAAACCATAGTATAACATGTTTGTTATTTAAAAATAAAAAAATAAAAAAAAACCTTTACAACCCCTTTAAGTGTAATGCCGCATACACGAGCGGAATTTCCATCTGAAAAATCTTGGATGGTTTTTCTGACGGAATTCCGCTCAAGCTTGGCTTGCATACACACGGTCACAAAAAGTTCGCTGAACTTTCGACCGTCAAGAACGCGGTGACGCACAACACTACAACGAGCCGAGAAAATGAAGTTCAATGCTTGTGAGCATGCGTCGAATTGTTTCCGAGCATGCGCAGGAATTTTGCGTGTCGGAATTGCTACAGACGATCGGAATTTCCAATCAGAACTTTTTCCAACCGAAAAATAGAGAACCTGCTCTCAGTCTTTTGCTAACAGGAATTCCCTCTGCAAAAGTCCGATGGAGCATACACACGGTTGCATTTTCTGACCAAAAGCCCTTACATTCATGGTTAGAAGATTGCCCCCTTATGATGAAGGTTAGTGTAAGTGGGATATCAGTTCATCATTGCTCAAGGAACCCATTAGGAATCTCAAGGGGAACCCTAAGGTTCTACGGAACCCTAGTTGAGAATGGTGGATGTAGGACAAGAGAGTGGCCTTGTCTGAGTGAGAAGCAGATATAGATCACTAAAGGTGGACCATTGGAGCATAGAGCTGTGGGCATCAGTGACATAAGAATTTAGTCATTGCACACTTATGTAGTTGCTGTGAACTGTGGCTATTATATAGCTGGTGGTAAAGAACATTTTTTAGACTGAAGCTAGCCACACAGGTTCATTATGACTGTACAATTTCTGTATCATCTCCATTAGGTTTATCAACAACTGCGTAGCGTGAGGGACTACCTAGACAATCTGTTTAATGTATAGATATTCACTCCAGTAGGCCATGGGAAAATCTATAGAAGATTTGTAAAAGATTGTAATGTATTTGGCTTAACCGCTTCCCACCCGCCCAACGTCATATGACGTCGTCAGGTTTGAGCGGTGATATCTGAATGATGCCTGCATCTACAGGCATCATTCAAATATCTTCTTTTAGGGCTGGCGATTCCCTACACCATAAGAACAATGATAGCGGCTTGATCGTTCAGCCGCTTGATCATTCTTACACCGCCCCGCCACCCTCTGGTGCTCTCCAGGCTCACCCCTGCGATTGGCAAACTGGAGAAGGAACCAATCGGCATCGGATGTTGACCATAGAAATTTCCGGTGGGCCAGATGGTCCCCGGAGTCTCTATGATCATTCGGAGGCCGGGAACGATGTTATGACGTCACGCCCGGCCTCTGCATTTGAAAAAACGCAGCCTCCTCGGCTGGGAATCTGATTTGTTTTTTTGGTGGCAGGAGTGTTTAAATTAGAAAGCTGTCTGAACAGAATAACATTTAATTAGACAGTAAATAAATGCATACATATGTATTTCAACTTTGCCTTTAGCTCCCAACAGTAGCCAACAGCCCTGTAACACTGTTGGCTTCTTCACTGCCTCCTTCTGACACCATTCAGCTGGCTTGTGCAGTAAATGTGAGCTGTAATATCACTCAATTGACATGGAATATCTCTGGAATATGCCACAAAGGTAAAATGATCTGTAGGGAAGGACATGATAGGAATTGGACTTGTGTAAACTTGATCTCACTATCAAGTCATTCATGAAGCTACAGAGATAATGTGATCTGTGAAGTTTGTTGTAATTCTTCTCCTATCCAGGTCCAATGGAGGATTCCAGAAAAATGTACAAGAGGTGAGCCTTTGTTTAAAAAAAGTAAAGAACCTGAATAATAAGAGCTATGGGACTCAGATCCACACAATGGCAAACTAATAAAATTTCAGTGCAGGAGGATTTTATAGACCAATTCTGTGACATAAAACAAACAAAACAACCGCCCATCTGAGCTAACAGGGGCATTGCTAGGTGTCAAAAAGACCAGGGGCTTCAGCCTAAAGGCCGATGGTGGCACCGTGGGGGGATCCGGGGTGGTCGTGTCGGTAAGCTAACTTTCTGGTTGCTGCCTGGCTTACCAGTGCTGCCCATCAATGATGGGCACTAAACTCACCTACCTGACACACTGACCATTACACTGACCTCACCTACCTGACATACATACACTGACGGACAGTAGAGACATACATACACTGACCGCACCTTACCTACCTGACATACATACACTACACTGACCTGTCTAACTGACGTACACTGACCTCACCAAGATGAGTATTATATAAACCTATGTTTAAGTCAGTAGTAATCTTATTCAGGGAGCAAAATAGAATATATGCATGGGCATTGCGCACACACACCCCCTTTGTGCAATGCACACACCAAAACACATTGGCAGAAGCGTAAAGTCAGACTCTCAAGTAAAAAATATGCATACAAAATTTCTTAATAAGTTGTATTTTTATTATACTTAAAACAAAGTTATCAACATCCAATACAAACAGATGCAGGTTACACATATCAATTCACTACTTAAAAGTGCAAGGTACTCACTGATCTGAAATACACATCTGTTTAAATATAAAATTCCAAAACTACCCATAAAATGCAGCTTACACACATCAATTCACTACTAGAAGGGATACCACAGGTAATCGACAACAAAACTAGCTCAATCAGTTTGTGTATAGACCATACACCTTTAGTTTCTCTGCCATTTAGGCATTGAATCACTTTTGTTTCTGTCCATGGAATGGATGCAGGCAGCCCTAGTTTCACCCCCTCCCCAGGATGTGACTGACACAGCCATGAAAAAAGGGGTTAATTTTCCCATCAAAATTTGCTCACTGTAGAAGTTTTTAATCTGTAAATTGAACCTTAAGCACATACAGGAGGTGGCTCCTACAGGCAAATTACAGTGCAGGAGTCAGATGATACATTTTAAACACAAAACAGTAGAGTGCAAAATCTGGTGGTGCAGCTGTGCATGGTAGCCAATCAGCTTCTAACTTCAGCTTGTTCAGTTCAGCTTTCACAATACCACCTGGAAGCTGATTGGTTACTATGCACAGAGCATGCAAATTTTAAGGAGGCTGTGTTAGTTACACAAGGCAGGGTTATGACTAGGCTGAAAAACAAAAACATAAAACAATCAGTTATTTAGCTGCTAAATGGCAGAGAATTGAGCAGTGAGACAGAATGCAGGTTTGCAGGGGTATGATTAATACAATAAAATTGGTTCATTAAGCTAAATTTATTTTGGTGCCTATAGTATACCTTGTAGCCTCCCTGACGGTTTTCCCGAGTGTGGCTCGGGGTTAAATTTCAGTCCCATTAGCGGTAACCCCGAGCCACACTCGGGATTACATTACAGGATCCTGTTGCGGCTTTACTTACCTTGTCCCCGGGATCCTGCGATGTCCCCCGCTGTGTCTGCGGGCTCCGTCCTCCTTCGAAGCCTCTCCATGCCAGGCTCCATTCCCTCCTTCGAAGCCTCTCCATGCCAGGCTCCATTACAGATTACATTACTGTTTGAAATTATTTCACATCCCTTTTGTCCCCAGTGCTTTGGCCCATGCCCTGCATGCAGTTTTATGTGATATATACTGTTCTTTCTGCCTGGAAACTGGAGATTGTCCATAGCAACCAAAAAGTGTCCCTTTAGACCAGCTAGAAAACAGCGATAGTAAATTAGAACACTTGCAGAATTGAGCGATAGTGAATCGTGGGGAAATGTATTATATTATTATTATGATGTTATTATTTTTTTTAATTATTTATATTTATTTATTTATTATATTATAATTTATGTTTTTATGTTTCAAACCTCATCATACCTGGGATATCTACTAGACTCTTGTTTGGACAGATTTAAGTGTGTTATTGTTAAGAATTACAGACCTACAATATAAAACGCCAAATTTCCATGCAAAATAATTGTACTGCTTTCAGCACCTAAAATCCTAAATAATCATACCGCCAGGGAGGTTAAGAGTGTAGATAGAACTATCCCACTTTTAGGGTCAGACTCATAGAGGTATACTGGAAGGAGAGAATACCCTAAACATGGCATGGGTTTCTTAGTCGATATTTAAGACACTCATTTAACACATAACAGTGGTTTATTCAATAAACTCCAAACGATAGCAAAGATCAAAATGCAAAATGGAGGTAAAAATAACCAATATGGAGAAATTCTCCAACTCGACTGTAGTACTAGTAGCCATAGCTTGATCTTTGCCATTTGTATTTTTGTTCAGTACAATTTGGAGTTTCTTGAAAAACAAAAAAAAAAGTGCAAGGTGCTTCATGAGTTGAAAATACAGCAGTTTAAAACTTAAAATAAAAGTGCAAACAATTTGTTGTAGTAAAACTACAAATATTACAAGAAGTATTGCCAACCGCCAGTATTTTTACTGGCAGCCAGTAAAAAATCGGCACTTTTTCTTCTGCCAGTAAATGCCAGTGAAAGAAAAATGTTGCCAGTAAAAAATATGGCTGTGACGCTTGGCCGAGACCATCCGAGTGCCTGCTACAGTATGTTCGGACTGTGCCGGCAGTGTGTCACGTGACGTCATAGTGCAAGGGAACAGAGCAGCCGGAGCCTTATGTGTGGGTCTGTGGAACGGGAAGGAAGGCAAGTCGGGAGTGGACTGAAGGGACCACCTGGCATGCAGAGAGTGGGTCACTGTGACTCAAATTTCAATCTGGTAGGTTGGCAACATTGATTATAACTCGTTAACCATATAGTAAACAATCTGTACTGTAAAGTGCCATCATTTTTAAACTGTAGTATAGTATTACAATTTTCCATTTTCAGTAACTAATTTTTGATGTCTGAGCAAGAGAGAGAAGAGATTGTCTACACAAGTGACACGCCAGAGAATCTTTTTTGAAGATTCTGTTATTGGATCTGCACTTAGAACATTTCCTGGGATTTTGTGAACTGAAAGATTTGACAGCACTTGTGTCAGGTTGAACATTGCTTGCACAGATACGAAGTTGGTGCCTTCTTTTATCCCTTCCTTGCTTTGTCTGCTACTATGGCATACATTCTCAATTAAATTCACTAACAATTGTACTTGTTCAGATATTGTATTACTGTAGGAAATAATTTTGCAATAAAGGAGTACATATAGCATCTCACAAAAGTGAGTTCACCCCCTCACATTTTTGTAAATATTTTATTCTATCTTTTCATCTGACAACACTGAAGAAATGCCACTTTGCTACAATTTGTGAGTGTACAGCTTGTATAACAGTGGAAATTTGCTGTCCCCTCAAAATAACTCAACATACAGCCATTAATGTCTAAACCGCTGGCAAGAGTATACCCCCAAGTGAAAATGTCCAAATTGGGCACAATAAGCCATTCTTCCTCCCAGTTTCATGTGATTCGTTAGTCGTTAGTGTTACAACAAAGTCCCAGGTGTGAAACTTGGTGTTATGTTATCGCTCTCATACTGGAAGATCTAAATACATGCCACGGTGGCACCTCATGGGAAAAAACTGAGGATCTCTATAAAGATGGCCTTGACTCCAAGATTGCCGAAAACCTGAAACTGAGCCGAAGCATGGTGGCCAAGACCATACAACGGTTTAGCAACTAGCAGGACAGGTTACACTAAGATCAGGCCTCGCCAATGGTTGACCAAAGAAGTTGAGTGCACATTCTCAGCGTCATATCCAAGGGTTGTCTTTGGGAAATAGACTTATAAGTTTAAAGGTGATGAACTGGCCAAGCATATCTCCTAACCTTAACCCTATTAAGCATCTGTGGGGCATCCTCAAACGGCAAGTGGAGGAGCGCAAGGTCTCCAATATTTACCAGCTCCGTGATGTCATCATGGAGGAGTGGAAGAGGACTCCAGTAGCAACCTTGAAGCTCCGGTGAACTCCCATGCACAAGAGGGTTAAGGCAGTGCGAGAAATTGGTGACCACACAAAATATTAAGACTTTGGACACAATGTTGACATCTGCACTTAGGGGTAAACTCATTTTGTTTCCAGCGGTTTAGACATTATTGGCTGTGTGTTGAGTTATTTTGAGGGGACAGCAAATTTACACTGTTATACAAGCTGTATACTCATTACTTTTACTTTACATTGTAGCAAAGTGAAATTTCTTCAGTGTTGTCACATGATAAGCTATAATAAAATATTTACAAAAATGTGAGGTGTGTGGGTACTTATTTTGTGAGATACTGTACATAGCATCCCAAAAAGCCAACCACCAATAATTGTTATTCTTGAACTACCCTACTATAGGTATAGTTTAGAATATTACAGTTTCAGGAGCGACTTAAATTTACTGAGGCAGCTGAAGTGCTTGTAATGGTTAATCTCTTGAGAGAACCAAGGTATGCCTTCTTGATTGTTTGTTACCAAAATGATCAATTACACATTCATCAGACAAAGATTCCAAAACACCCTTTTCAATGGAAAGAACTGCAAGATGATGAAGCTTCGATTGCCCCATTGTACCTCTGAACCATGTATGAAGACATCTCAAAGCACTAAATGATCTTTCGCAAGAGTGAAGATTCTGTTATTGAATTTGCACTTAAATCTTTCAGTTCACAAAACCCCAGGAAATTTTCTTTTACAGCACTCGTGTCAGGTTCAACGTAGCGTACACAGATAGCAAGTTGCTCTTTTCTTTTATCCCTTGCTTCGTCTGCCATTATGGCATACATTCCAGATTTCTTTAACTGGCTAACAATTGTACTTGTTACTTCTTCTGAACAGCACTGTATGATATCATTTTGTGATGAAGGTGAAGTATACGTAGCATTGCCTGGAGGCTTGTACTTTTGATGGAAAGGATCTAATTTACGTAAATAATTTAAGCACTCTTTAAAATTGTCTCTATTTAGGCTTCCTTCTCCTTCTAAATGACTTTGAAATGTTATGCCCTGCTTGGCAAGAAGCACTGTGGTTACAACTATTCGTTTTAGATACACTCGCCTTTCTCGAATTTGGAGTTCAGTAGCTTTTTCTATTTGTTCTACAACATTTCCACGCACTTTAGCATCTTTACAAGCTGCCCATGCCAACATGCTAGAAATTTGAAGAGCACTTCTTTCATGCTCCTTAAAGAAATCTAAAGCACGTTTCCAATTTTTAAAACCTTGTGTGGTTAATTGCCTCTTGCCTTTTGGGGCAAAATTTCGACAAGAACAAAATGCAGTATTTTTTTTACATGAATATTCTAGCCAATTATATTTTTCAAACCAGTGAAATTGGAATGATCGCTTTGAACCAATTATTTCATAGGGATATTGCTTTAGTTTAGGCTGCATAGAACCACTATCCACATCTCCTAGATCAGTAACATCACAAACTGCAGTCATATCAATGGATCCATCACCCACTTCTGTATCTGTTGTGGTACTAGAAGTGCCTTCTTCTGCAAGTAAAATACTGTCATTACATTCTGAAATTGGATCCGTGTTCACGGCTTCTTCCTGAAACTCAGGCTCAGCTTCTCCTGCTGCGTTTGACCCTTTTTTGCTGAAAAAAAATCTGATATCCATATCCTATGAAGAAATTATTTCGAATTCAGAGTTCGCTTTCCTGAACTTGGTATATATTTTTTTTTTATCCATGTTTAAATCGTCTTTTAAATTAATATGTGCATTTATTGTTAGTGAGATTAGTTTCTTCTTGTATATAAAACATATACACCCACTATTCACTACAGGCTGCAGCAGTGGTTGCAAGAGTGCGCTGGCAACATCCCACTGGAAAATTGAAAATCGTTTGACACATTTTTTATCTACCGAAACATGGCCCACACTGTTTCAGGTCTTTGAGCTCTCAAGGGTGGATATAAATTTTGTGATATGTAGGCATTCATTCGTCAAGGCCTTATTCAAACCTGCTATGGTTACAGTTTTCATATGGCAGGTGCATTTTGCGCTTTTAAATACATGCTTGTTTTGATCCATTTAATTCTCTGTAACCAAAAACCAGAAAAAAGTCCATGGCGGCCTGGCCCTTTCCATAAAATGCACAGATGTCAACTACTACAGGAAACCATGTTAAAGAGGGGTTCCCATTTAAAAAAATAAAAAATAAAAGTCAGCAGCTACAAATACTGCAGCTGCTGACTTTTAATAATCGGACATTTACCTGTCCCAGGGTCCAGCGATGCGGGGATCGAAGCCCCGCTTGTCTCCCCCTCCGTTCAGCGGCGCCGGCATTGTAACTGTGGGCTCCCGGCTGTTCAGCTGGTGCTCCAATTCCAAGAAGCAGAATTTTACTGCTCTGCTCATGAAGACAAGCAGTGTGTGTAAGGCTGGAATATTCACACCTTTGCATTTATAGTGCTTTTTGAAGATTTGCATTACAGTTCATTTAACAAGGTTTCCTATGGAACACGTTCTGTAGTGCAAATATGCAAAAAGCACTAAAAAGTGGTTATGTAGATGTAATTCAGTGATCATTTAAATGTGTACTCTAAACATAACCAGTATAGGGTTATTATGATGCTAGAGCACTAGTGATGCAGAAGCTTGGCACCCCAGATGTTTTGGAACTACATTTCCCATGATGCGCATACTCTGAAGTGTATTCAAGCATCGTGGGAAATGTCGTTCCAAAACATCTGGGGGACCAAGAGTCAAAATCACTGTCCTACAGTGAGCCTTTAAATAAATGAGACGGTGTCAGTTGAAACTTAGGGATTGTTAGAAACTTTTCTACTGGTAGTGTCAACACCGTGACCTCACATGACAGATTTTTAAATTAATAAACCCTTCTGACAGACGGTCTCCATGCTCCAGATTACTTTTATTGAAAAACTTTAAATCTTTATGGCAAGACTATTGAAAATTGTAAATGAAGTGTCATTTTTTGGAAAATCTATTTTTTATTTAAAATTTTTTGTCTACTTACCTGTTGTCGTAGGGGGTTTTTGCCTATTTGGTGTCTCTTCCATTAAGGCTCAGCCTCACCGGTGCCCATCAACTCAGCCTGACCAACTTCTAATGAAGGGAAAGCGGAAAGCTGTCAACAGCTGCATTGTGTTTGGCCAAAAACATTATGCAATATACAAACCACACACAGGGTTGGAGTTTTTTAATTCTCCTAGTTGACAAATACATTTTATTATAGCCTAAATGAATCAATGGCATTGGCAAGGTATTGATAGCATCAGCAATTTATTATCTGTAACGTGAATCATGTTAGAAACATAACAGGCAGTAGGGCAGGGCTGTGTTGGCCTCAAAATATTAATAGTATATATGTAAAAGTGAATGTGCTAGGCTAGCAATAAGTAGTGCTAACGGTGCTTGCTCTAAACTACATGAAACCTCCAATGGGCATGTACAAAGTAAATAGGGTCCCACTCCCACTGGCACTCCCACCACCATGCTTGCTCGACTCATATTATTATGTAACACCAGGAGCAATCCGACGGCGCCACCTGAACCATACATAGTCCAACACGGGAGAAAAAGGGGAGAAGAAAAAGAGGCGAAAGAGAGAAAGAGAAAGAGAGAGAGAAACAGAGGAGAAAGAGAAAAGAGAAAGAGGAGATAAAGGGAGAAAGAGAGGAGAAAGAGGAGAAAGAGGAGATAAAGAGAAAGAGGAGATAAAAGGAGAAAAAGAGGAGAAAGAGAGGAGAAAGTTGAGAGAGAGAGGAGAAAGAGAGAGGTGAAAGAGAGAGGAGAAACAGAGAGGAGAAAGAGGAGAAAAGAGAGGAGAAGGAGAGAAAGATTTTTACCTGTTTTGTTGTTGCATATTCGTTGACATGCGTTTCGGTGCCATTCCAAAAAATATACTTTGATGTTGATTGTATGGTGCACATAAAATACTATTAGAAAAAGACAAAAGCAATATACAGTATAAAAATATATTTTCTGGTTGTCAGCATTTCCAAGCGTTAAATTGTGATTAATACATACAAAAAAATGTCGCTTGCCAAGTTGTCCTCATTTCCTTTGTGGAATTATTGAAGTATATATTATATATAATAAATGGTTACGGTACTGTATGACTGTAATCTAGGTAGGTAATGTTCTAATTTATTTCAGACTATAAAGACTTAGATAAAACCAACATTCAATTTTACAAAATTATTTTAATAAACACAGTCTGTGAATGTGATTTAAATTAGACTATAGATTTTGTTTTAACATCAATGTGATTGTGATCAGACATAAGCATTTTCTCCATGCATGCAATTGCATATAGTTACCTCTAGTTGTGCGCTACTGCGCCCATCTCATGAAGCATGATGACCACACGGTCCACCGTCCGCCCACCACTGGCAGCAGGTATGATGATTGCTGAGAGATTAGTCCAGACAGGGCCTGCCGCCGCCTGATCAAATACTCAAGTGCGTGGCTTTTCCACAAGGCCATAGTCAGTGAGTGCAACTTCGGCATTCAGTTCATTGTTCTTGTTCTGAACTTCTGCCTATCTGCATCTGGTGTCCTCACCTCAACTTCAAGTCAAGTGCGTGGTGCGTGGTGCCGCGTGGGCGGCGTGGCCCATGACGCGTAGGCCTGGCTGCTGCCGGGCTGCAGACTAAGTGCCAGGCAGTGCCACTGCCTCGACTCGCGACCCTCGCCCCGCCTCACCTTCGCTCCTCACTCAGCTAGTCAGCAGTCAGGTCAGTCAGTGTCACCTTGTTGCTGCTTGGCCTGCCCTGGCCTGGTCACACGCTGGTCCTCCTGTCCTGAGTCCGGAAGGCAGGCGCGGTGGCTGGTCCAGATCAAGTGCGCTGCGACGGTGGCCGACTCTCCATCTCCGGGACCTCCTCCGACCTTGAGTCAGTCTGGCTGCGCCGCTGCGTGCTTGCTGCCTGTGACGATGTTAGCGCGTGCTTTGACTCCTGCCGGCCGCCACTTTATGAAGGTAGGGGCCGGCCGTGCGTGACGCGTCATCACGTCGGTGTGTGCCATCTATCATGACCTCACATGTCCCGCCTCTCATCCTCGCTCATGCGCAGTGCGGCGCCGCACTTTCATAGGGGACTCACTCGGGGCTAATAATTTTAAAATAAATGGCTGAGATTCAGGGCTTTTCGGAGTCACATTTGGGGCTTCAGCCACCCCTAGCCACCCCCTCCTCACGCCCCTGTGAGCTACGTACTAAACTTTAATAAGTTCCTAACTAACAAGGTGCCCCCAAAACATTTAGGCAGCACATATACCTTTTTTTAGTGTTCTGTCAGCATTCAGCTTTTTTACTCAGCAGCAGTCTCCAACAGCAGAGACTAATAATGAAGTCTGGCTACCAAATAGGATGTGGACCTATGAATAGAGGCCTCATCCCACCCGAAGCTCTACAAACTATCTGGGCACCAGGACCCAGTGCAAATATTATTAAGCTTTGAGAAAACTAAGTTTGTTTCCTCCCTCTCATTCTTAAACTCTATAGTCCTGAACCATGTATTTGTGTTCTTTACTTAACCAAAAACTCTTTATTAGGAGCTTTGATTGCTAAATTGTGGTTAATCACCCTTTTTTTTTTTGTATTCCTAATTAGGACTTTTTGCTTAAACCACTTCAGGTCAGCATGTTACATTTCCAGCTTTCCTGTCTAGACCACCTTTCGGTTTTCAGTGTTGTGATAATTACTTGGTCTATCAACATTGTACCCAACTGATTTTTAAAATAATTTTTGATACAGATCGAACTTTCTTTTGGGGGTATTTAATAACCATTGTTTTTTTTACTGTGTAAAGAAAAAAAAGACAAACTTTGGTGAAAAAAAACAGTTACTGTATAGTGAACATATAAAATGACAGGACAATAATAAAAACCCCAACCCCAAGGTCTAATTTTTTGCCACACTTTTATCGAAAGGAAGAAATATATATACATTGAGGTGGTTAAAATATCGACTGAGGTGGGCTTAGCCTTTAAAAGTTGCCTACTGAAGCCTTGTGCAAGTCTTCCGTTAGTAGTGAAAATAAAAGCTGAAGAAGTTGAAATTGCAATGTACTGTATGAATGAAAAAAACCCAAAACACTTTACCCCCCCAAAGAAAAAAAACAATCCCTTAATATTTGGTGGCCAGTAGCACTTAAACCCCTTAAAGCGGTGTTCCAGCCACAAAAATCTTTTTTTAAAAGTCAGCAGCTACAAACACTGTAGCTGATGACTTTTAATAAGGACACTTACCTGTCCAGGGAGCCCACGGTGTCGGTCCATTGGATCGGGTGCAGGCGCCGCCATTCCAACTAAGGGCCAGTCACAGAGCCAGGGTCCGCGCCCTATGGAAGGAATAGGGAAGAAGGATGCTTCCACCAGTGGGGACAGCGTGGGCTTAGATTGCAGGTAAGGGCCACATAATGGGCTGGTATGCAATGCATACTAGCCCATTATGCTTTTACTTTGCAGGGAATGACAGGAAGTAAAACCCATCAGGGTTTACTTCCTCTTTAAACCCCTATCATAAACAATCCTATAACATTGTTGGTCAGTGACATTTTAAAGCCTCCCAAAACAATTAAGCAATCATGGGTGGTCAGTGGCATTTTAAAACACTCTTCCACTCCTCCATCACTGATAGTTGCTGGTATCTCAAAGTGGTTGACAGTCAGGAGGGGTAGAGGGGGAAGTGCCAGGGAGGCCGATCCAGGACTGGAGCATCCCAATAAGTACGCTACTTTGAGTGACATTGGCGAAACCAGTCAGGGACCAGCACTGCTGGAGCTGAGGGACTCTCCTAGCTGCCAGGGGAAGAACTCCTCCAGTGAGAGTGGGGGGGCAGCAAAGGGAAAGGAAAGACAGATTCTGGTGGTAGGGGACTCAATTCTTAGAAGGACAGAGAGGGCAATCTGTAACCAAGACCTGAAGCGCCGAACAGTATGTTGTCTACCGGGCGCTCGGGTTCAGCACATCACGGATCTTGTGGACGGATTACTGGGAGGGGCTGGGGAAGACCCGGCTGTCATGGTGCACGTTGGCACCAATGACAAAGTCAGAGGCAGATGGAGTGTCCTTAAGAACGATTTTAGGGACTTAGGAGCTAAATTGAGGAAAAGGACCTCCAAGGTAGTATTCTCAGGAATACTACCGGTACATCGAGCCACACCAGAAAGGAAGAGGGAGATTAGGGAAGTAAACAAGTGGCTGAAGAGCTGGTGTAGTAAGGAGGGGTTTGGGTTCCTGGAGGACTGGGCCGACTTCTCAGTTGGTAACCGGTACTATAGAAGGGACGGACTGCACCTAAATGAGGAGGGTGCAGATCTGCTGGGAAGGAAGATGGCCAAAAAGTTAGAGGGGTTTTTAAACTAGGCGATGGGGGGGGAGGGTCCAGAGGCAGAGATAGCCAGCGCAGAAGATATTCCAGAGGGTAGTATTGGGGGCATTAGTGGTAGGTTAACCAAAGCACAAAAACACAAGGTGAGTATAGTAGCAAGTCCTAGTTGCAATCTCGAAACACCCAATACGAAGACAATATGCGACCGGTCTAAACTATGTGGCATGTTCACCAATGCCAGGAGCATGGCGGACAAGATGGGTGAACTAGAGATACTGTTGTACGAGGAGGATTTGGATTTTGTGGGAATTTCAGAGACCTGGTTCAACAGCTCTCATGATTGGCTGGCAAACATTCAAGGTTATACCCTATACCGCAAGGATAGAGAGGGTAAAAAAGGGGGAGGGGTATGCCTATATATCAAGAATAATGTACAAGTGAATGTGAGAGATGACATCACTGAGGGAGCTAGAGAGGAGGTGGAATCCTTATGGGTAGAGCTCCAAAGGGATAAAGCTAAGGGGAAAATAATACTGGGAGTATGCTATAGGCCCCCAAACCTGAGGGAGGAAGTGGAGACGGATCTCCTATCACAAATTGGAGTAGCAGCAAGGATGGGAAGTGTTGTCATAATGGGGGATTTTAATTATCCAGACATAGATTGGGCGGAGGGAACCGCGCATTCATTTAAGGCTCGCCAGTTCCTTAATGTCTTGCAGGACAATTTTATGGGTCAGATGGTAGACGCACCAACTAGAAATAAAACATTACTGGATCTACTGATTACCAACAATACAGACCTGATCACGGATGTGGAAATACGGGGCAATTTAGGTAACAGCGATCACAGGTCAATTAGTTTCAGTATAAATCACACAAATAGGAAACATAAAGGGAATACAAAGACACTGAATTTCAAAAGAGCCAACTTCCCTAAACTACAAACCTTGCTAAAAGGCATAAACTGGGATAAAATATTAGAAACAAAGAATACGGAGGAGAGATGGGTTTGCTTTAAGAGCATATTAAATAAGGGCATTAGCCAATGTATCCCATTGGGTAATAAATTTAAAAGAGCGAACAAAAGTCCTGGATGGCTTAACTCCAATGTAAAAATGCATATGAAAGCAAAGGAGAAGGCCTTCAAAAAATACAAGATTGAGGGATCATCCTCAGCATTCAGACTTTATAAAGAATGCAACAGGATATGTAAAGGTGCAATTAGGACAGCTAAGATAGAACATGAAAGACACATAGCGGAGGAGAGCACAAAAAATCCCAAGAAATTCTTTAAGTATGTAAACAGTAAAAAAGGGAGGACAGACCATATTGGCCCCATAAAGAATGAGGAAGGACATCTGGTTACAAAGGATGGGGAGATGGCGAAGGTATTGAATTTATTCTTCTCCTCAGTCTTCACGAGTGAATCGGGGGGCTTCAGTAACCAAAACTGCAGTGTTTATCCTCATGACACAACACAGGAAGCACCTCCATGGTTAACAGAGGACGAAATTAAAATTAGACTTGAGAAACTTAACATTAATAAATCACCGGGACCAGATGGCTTGCATCCGAGGGTACTTAGGGAACTCAGTCAAGTGATTGCCAGACCGTTGTTCCTAATTTTTACAGATAGTCTACTGACTGGAATGGTACCAGCTGATTGGAGAAAAGCCATTGTAGCTCCTATATTTAAAAAGGGCCCAAAATACATCCCTGGGAATTACAAACCAGTTAGCCTAACATCGATAGTATGTAAACTCTTGGAGGGGATGATAAGGGACTATATACAGGATTTCAGTAATACAAACGATATCATTAGCAGTAATCAGCATGGATTCATGAAGAATCGTTCTTGCCAAACCAATCTATTAACCTTCTATGAGGAGGTGAGTTGCCATCTAGATAAAGGAAGGCCTGTAGACGTGGTGTATCTGGATTTTGCAAAAGCATTTGACACAGTTCCCCATAAACGTTTACTGTACAAAATAAGGTCGGTTGGCATGGACCATAGGGTGAGTATATGGATTGAAAACTGGCTACAAGGGCGAGTTTAGAGGGTGGTGATAAATGGGGAGTACTCAGAATGGTCAGGGGTGGGTAGTGGGGTTCCCCAAGGTTCTGTGCTGGGACCAATCCTATTTAATTTGTTCATAAACGATCTGGAGGATGGGATAAACAGTTCAATCTCTGTATTTGCAGACGATACTAAGCTAAGCAGGGCAATAACTTCTCCGCAGGACGTGGAAACCTTGCAAAAAGACCTGAACAAATTAATGGGGTGGGCGACTACATGGCAAATGAGGTTCAATGTAGAAAAATGTAAAATAATGCATTTGGGTGGCAAAAATATGAATGCAATCTATACACTGGGGGGAGAACCTCTGGGGGAATCTAGGATGGAAAAGGACCTGGGGGTCCTAGTAGATGATAGGCTCAGCAATGGCAGGCAATGCCAAGCTGCTGCTAACAAAGCAAACAGAATATTGGCATGCATTAAAAGGGGGATCAACTCCAGAGATAAAACGATAATTCTCCCGCTCTACAAGACTCTGGTCCGGCCGCACCTAGAGTATGCGAGCCAGTTCTGGGCGCCAGTCCTCAGGAAGGATGTACTGGAAATGGAGCGAGTACAAAGAAGGGCAACAAAGCTAATAAAGGGTCTGGAGGATATTAGTTATGAGGAAAGGTTGCGAGCACTGAACTTATTCTCTCTGGAGAAGAGACGCTTGAGAGGGGATATGATTTCAATTTACAAATACCGGACTGGTGACCCCTCAATAGGGATGAAACTTTTTCGCAGAAGAGAGTTTACCAAGACTCGTGGCCACTCATTAAAATTAGAAGAAAAGAGGTTTAATCTTAAACTACGTAGAGGGTTCTTTACTGTAAGAGCAGCTAGGATGTGGAATTCCCTTCCACAGGCGGTGGTCTCAGCGGGGAGCATTGATAGCTTCAAGAAACTATTAGATAAGCACCTGAATGACCACAACATACAGGGATATACAATGCAATACTGACACATAATCACACACATAGGTTGGACTTGATGGACTTGTGTCTTTTTTCAACCTCACCTACTATGTAACTATGTAACTATGGTTGTAAAGTTTAGAAAACACATACACCTATTTAAATACATAAATGTACACTATGCATTTTGTCCATTCATCTTTAGATTTTTTTTATAAAACTTGTCAATATGTTGTTTTTCATCTTGCAAATGCAGGTCACGTGATCACTGTTTATTCCAAAGGACCTGTGGGTGGGCAAGCATTTAGGTGGGCATTCACATCATTGCAGGAAGTAACATTTGCCACCCAGCGTCAGTGTTTCCATGGTAATGAGATGCAGTCTTACTAGGTGGCATGACGTCACTTCCCCCTCCTACCTTGATTGATGGCGACAGGGATGCATATCTTATAACCAAGAGTACTCCATGAGATACCCTTTTACATAGGAATAAAGAAAGACAAGACAAAGCATGCTAATTGAGATCCCCTTCTCTATAGTATAGAATTTGAGGAAATAAAACACATTGTAGGCATTTGCCAATTTTACATGGAAATATGGGTTTAGGGGAAGTTTTAGACATGGATAGAGACTCCAGAGAGAAGATACCCTGCCCCATTCCCTTGTTCTGTGTAAAAGGCGGAAGGAGATAGGAATCACCATAGGGAGATCTAATCTCTAGAAAGTCTAGGAGTACCAAAAAGTGACTCAGTTGTCAACATCTGCAAAAAAAGTCAATATTAGTTTTGGGAACCCCCCCTTTAGTTACACTAGATTTTACTTTTCACTGGCTTCAATTTAATTCATTTAAATTCTTTTTTTTGGCACTTTTGGCACACATTACAGTGTTGCCAAAAGTGGGTAAAGATCCGACGCTCCCCCAAAGCTACTGCCCTATATCCCTCCTCAACGTTGACGTTAAGATACTAGCAAAGATTTTAGCGAACAGGCTCGGGAATCTCCTGCCCAATATAGTTCATCCTGACCAAACTGGGTTTATTAAAGGGAGGGAAGCGAGGGACAATTCCATTAGGGCCATACAACTTATTCATTGGGCCCGTACCAGTCCTGATCCTAAACCTTATATTATCCTTTTCACAGATGCCGAAAAGGCTTTCGACCGGGTTGACTGGTCGTACCTCAAAGTGGTGTTGGAGGCTCTAGGGCTGAAAATGCGCATGCTGACCTCTATTTTGGCTCTTTACTCTACTCCCTGCGCACAGGTCAAGGTGAACGGAATGCACTCCTCTAGATTTCCGATTCGGAATGGCACGAGACAGGGGTGCCCCCTATTTCCCCTTCTCTTCGCTCTAGTTCTTGAACCGTTGCTATGCACGGTTAGAGCGAATGCAGACATAAGGGGTTTGCGAGTAGGAAACACTGAACACAAACTATCCGCCTACGCTGACGATGTGTTATTCCACCTCTCAGAACCCCTGATATTGTTGCCAGTCCTGATGAAGGAACTGAAAATATTCGGATCACTTTCGAATTTCAAAATTAATTTTTCTAAATCTGAAATTTTACCTATTCACTTAACCCCTGCTCTGACAAGCAACTTACAAGCCTCCTTTCCCTTCACCTGGGCCAAATCCTCCATTTGGTACCTAGGGATTCAATTGACAGACAGTTTGGATACCCTCTATGCCGCAAATTTTCCCCCCTTACTTAATACAATTAAAAAACATCTTTCCCCCTGGACTAAGACTGCGTTCACATGGTGAATATTCTGCATACAGGCTACCGGTTACCAGGCTGTTTTCATAAGACGCTAGATGTTGCACTACTTGGACACAGGGTGGCAGCGGGTAGCAAAGGGGAGGGCAAACCCGTCACACCGGGGTGGACCTCTTTATTTTCCACCTCTGGTTGGTGGGGGGTTTGGGGAGTGTGCCCTTCCCGGGTATGGCGGGACGGACGAAGTTGTTGGAGGCATATTGCCCCCCTCTGTTCGGACTGTTGGCGGGAGGGTGCTCGCCCGTTAGGCCTCCTGATCACTTAGCACTTTGAATGGGGTTGTGGCTGGTTCTGTCCAGCATACTGCCCCACGATCATCCTGATTCAGGGTGTTTATTATAGATTATTGGTTGCACTGCCACCTTGGGTCCGATATACTTATTTGCACTAGCTGGTATTTGGACAAGTTTTATATGTGTTTTGTTTCACATTTCTAAAATGTATGTAGTTTTCTACTAAACTGTTGTTAAATAAAGATTTTACAAAAAAAAAATTCTTTTTTTTTTTTTTTTAGGATATGGAATCTGAGATGTGCCCTAACAGCAACCTTCATGGTATTGAGCATCTGCTGTATATGTCTGTCCCACAGGTGTAAATAGGTAAATTAACGTTCCATCATGAATTGTTGTATAACGTTGGATAAACACAAAAATATTTAATGCTAATGATGAGATTCAGACTGAAGTAGAATTTGGTTTGAACTTTGCCTGTTCAACAAAGGGGGAAACGAAATGGTTTGCTTACCAGTCCGTCAAGCGGAACCTCCAGCTCAATGGGGGCTTCTTGCTCAGGCTGGTTGTTAGGATGTCGGCTATTACACCCTATTGATGTCCCATCTTGTTCGCTGAAGCTTATTTTGACCACCTTAACTGGGGGTCAAACTTATCTGGTAAGCCCCCCCCCACCAGCCTTTCTAACACAAGGTGGAGTGATTTTTTTTCTAGAGGGCTTTCCAGGGTATCCTCACATCTTTCTCTCTGGTGATATGTTTCACTTATACATGGACTGCTGTACATTGGTTGGTTAGAAATACCACTTTCTATTGGCTCTGAAGGTCTACTTCTGGGCTTAATCTCTTTCAAGATTCTCTTGAGACTTTTGTTTTATGTGGAATGTTTATGAATTCTTTATACATTTGTTTTTTTTTTAATGTCATTGTGTACACATTTTTTGCACTTGACTGGAATTAATGATATTTATGCTACATATTGGATGAATTTTATGTCATTAGTTGATTCGCACTTTGCACTTTATTATTCACAGCACTGCACATTTTGTATATTGGTTGTTAGGAAGACAACAACCAAACAGCTTCCTAGCAGCCAGTGACATATTACTGGCCAGACATTCAGCTGTCTACCGGAAATATCCAGGGGTCAGCTGAATGTAAACAAATGGGTGGGGTGCCATGCCCATATTTGGTCAATGACCATGGTGGTTGGTCAGGTATCGTTCCCACCCTTTGTTTACAAACCAACTGTCGACCGGGAAGATTTTCGGTGAGTCAGTGGATGTACTGTATGTGCAAGCATTGTATATACAGCTTTTTCTACATATTGTATTTGTAGCACTACCCCCTGCAGGGGTTACAGATGACTGGGTTCCCTACTGCTGCACAGCCAGACACACAACAACTTCAGCTTTCATCTAAACACAGGGAACAGTCTTTGAGCTTTGTTTTGTGTTTTTATTAGGGGGTAATAACTTGGATGGGGATAGGAATTATGGGATAGCCAACTTGACAGTAACAAAGCCAGGGACAACTTCCTCCATATTTACAGCTCCGAATGATTCTTCTCCTTTATCCTGTGCTACTCCAATTTATTCCTCCTCCTTGGTCTGTACAGCTCTGATTGATCCCTTTTTGGTAGCTAACAGTCTCTGTTAGATCAGTAACAGCCCCTTACAAGCTAGGATCTCTTAAGCTGGATACACAATATGCAACTTTTGTTGTCCGATTTCCTTTAGATTTACCTTCAACTATGTAGTGCAAGGGCCTGCCTGACTGCATACAAATTTTAAAGTGTTTAGGTTTGACCTCATATTATATGGTAAATCTAAAGGAAAAAATCTAAAGAACATAGTGTGTATCCAGCTTAAGTCCCTTAGAGAATAGCACAAAGTATTGTGAACTGCATGCTGGACTACCCCCAACTCCTTTGTAGACACTTATCCCAGCACTACCACCATAGGAAATGCTAGCCCACCTGGCTGCTCTTCCACCAACCCACCTGGCTGCTTCTTTACCAGTCTACCTGATTTTCCAGAGAGACCTGCTACAGGTAGCAGTCCCTTCCCTTGTAAGTCCCTGCACCCTGCTGTAGTACTCGCACTATCCTTCTTGCTCCTGCTGCCTCTCAGGGAAGACTCCTTCCAAACTTCTTCTGTTGTCAGGATCCTCTCAGGCCAACACCTAAGCCCCGGCCCAAGAAAGAGTCCCTCCCTGGCAGGGGTCCATCGAGGGCTACCGACAGTCCCCTCAGCACTGCATCGCCATCTTCCACCTAACTTCCCCTTCCCAGCATGACTCATTCCTATTTAAGGGTTAACTTGCCAGTCCCATCTCCTAGGGATTGGCTAAGCACGCCTAAATATGCAGAACAGCCCTCCTAACTTCCACCCTCCAGCGTCCAGAATGTTCTCCAACTATCCAGATTCAGGGGAGGTGGAGACATCAGAGACCTGTCTGTATGAGTCATACTGCCCTGAACTCCCACTGGGGAGATTTCCCTTCCTTTCCAGTACGATAACCAAAATAGAAAGTGAAAGGAACACTCTACAACATTAGGGAATCCCTGGTTGTCACCAGAACTAGTGTCTCCAGAGGAAGATCCCCTCTATTACTATTCTATGACAACTCAAAATTTGTGATTTTCATTAATTTAACCAAAGCTCCCAGCTGCTCCTCATAGGAAGGGACAGTCTCTCTTTTGAGACCAAATCCTTCTGTCCCTTGTGCAGCCTTACTTGTCCCGCCTCACTTGTCCCTCTTTTTGGCCTGAGGTGTACATCTCTATACAAAATGTACTGTTTTACTACCAAAAGTATTCTGCTGCACTAAACTTTTTATCCAACCTCTATATTACCTCTATATTACTGAGCTTGTTCTTTTACATACTGTGACCTATAATTTCAGAAAGGTCACCAGGAGTTCTAATTCCTCTCCACGCTATTCAAAAACAAGTTTTGTCTTTTAGTTATACCTAAATTTAAATGTATTAATTTCATAAGAATGTTGACTTGTGTAAGAGAACTGTTGTAGCGTATCAGGCGCACGCATGCATGCTTACGGAACTTGGCTGATCGCAGGGGTGCCAACGCGCATGCGCAAAGGAATGTGCGCACTCGCAGGAGCGTGCTCCACAGCTCTCTTTAGTGCCAGATGGCTTATTTAAAGGACGCTCTGACCCTTGCTCAATGCTGACTGGTCTTCAGTTTTTTCCCTGTGACCTGCCTGTATCCTGTTTAAATCATCTGTTGCTGACCTGGCTTACCACTGAAATACCCTTGGATTCCGATTATACTGCTGATTACTGGTTCCTGACTCTGGCTTATCCCTGACGTTGCTTCTGTCTGATGTCCTAGTACTTCGCTGCCCGCTTGCTGATGATCCTTTGGCTTTGCTCATGTTTCCTGTCTGGCTCCACGTCTCCTCCAAGCACCCAAGCTGGCTTCCTTTCTTCCAAGCTACATTGAACACAGTGCACTCCTGGCTCCTGTCTGCTAAAAGCTCTGGCAAGCCACATTTCCTGAAACTGCAAGCCTGGTGGAGTTCCGCTTTAATCTCGGTTGATCTACCCAGCATCATCACAGTTCTGGACTTGATGTTCTGCCTGAATCTCTGAGGCTATGACTTCTGACACAAGCTCTGCAACTTACACCTACAGGCACTCGTGTTCCTCTTGTCCCTTGGCACCCTCTGTCTTACTCTCAGCGGGGCCTGGGCTGGAGATACAAAGGAGGCCGACCTCGGCACTTCATACTCCGACCAGGTATGTGACAACATGTCTCCTGTATGACAGTATTTGCTGGTGGAAATATATCCACTTTGTGCAGTTATTAGGAACCTCAGTCCCCTGATGTCTTCACTGTGTTCTTCAGATGTAGAGAGGGGCACAGTCTCTAATAAACTTCTTACCTGCCACCCAGTGCCACATTGACCATGAAACTTGAAGTACCCAGGACTTGATAACCTACGTTCATCTATAGCAAAAATAATGTAAGGGTGAAGAAGTCATTGGCATGCTAATCGAGGGTGAAGAAGTCATTGGTATGCTAATCTCTTCTACCGTTTGCACAGTAAAGGCACACTGAGGTTGTTTTCTTTTTTAGGAATGCATTGCACAGCAGTGTGCTGCAAATACATATGGGATTTTATGTAAAAGAACTGTAAGTACTGATACTCATTAAGTAAATCATGATGCATGTGAAAAGTTTTGCATTATCTCTCACAATTTTTTGCATGATTACAGATGATTTGCTCTTCCACTCCCTCCGGAGGAAGCGGGTCAGGTCCTGCGAAACACGAGGCACACAGGATCCCTTCGAACATTGATATATTGAGCAAGCTGCTCAAAGTGGTTTCATGTATTTGATATATGACTTGTCCAGGTATCCATCAAGAGAAGGGAGCTTTATAGCTTGAATTGTTTTTTTATTTTATTTTTAAAGGTTGTTAAACACAGTATTTTTAATGAAAAGTTGTCTATGAATATATATTTTTTTATGTGTAGTCCATGGACACCTAAAAGTCAATTTGCAAGCACCGTGTATAGAATCTTTTACAGTTGGCATGTGGTGTCGCCATAGTTAGACCATTGTAATTGACAAACACGGTCCTGAGGAAGTCTTCGACCTAACTGAGGATGAACACCAGAGATTGGATTCGGGTGCGGTGTGGGATCACCTGGGGATCCCTCGTATGATGCAGGACGCTAGTAACTATGTCACCACCCCGGAGTTTAAAAATTGCCACAAGACTATAATTATGGTTGGCACATTTATAAGGACAAGGTGCTGCGTTCTGCAGCTGAGGATGTAGTACTTTCAGTTCACTGGCATCCTAAGTCAGGGAAGTGGGTCCACATGGTGGATCCACAGTTTTACATTTAATTGTCTCACTGTTTCGCATATTGACTGATTTCTATAATGCTGCTGATTGTATTGCTTTTTTGCATTCTTGAAATCTATTTTGGTAATGTTTGTAATGTAACTGTTCAAGTGTGTGCCATTGCCATAGAATTGTTTTTTTACATAATTGTAGTCTTTTGCATAATGGACAGTATCAGCATTTTTCCCACAGTCGGTGGCATGGGGACATGCCAGATTTTAGACGTAGGGGAGAGAGTAAAGGTGTGCTAGCATAATTCCCACTAGGTAGCGCCCTCCCTTAGAATATATAGTATCTCACCCTCACATTTTTGTAAATATTTTATTATATCTTTTCATGTGACAACACTGAAGATATGACATTTTGCTACAATGTAGTGGGTGTAGAGCTTGTATAACAGTGTAAATTTGCTGTCCCCTCAAAATAACTCAACACACAGCCATTAATGTCTAAACCGCTGGCAACAAAAGTGAGTACAACTTCTTTTACCTTTATATAAACTGTAGTTTGTAAGTGAAAATGTCCAAATTGGGCCCAAAGTGTCAATATTTTGTGTGACCACCATTATTTTCCAGCACTGCCTTAACCCTCTTGGGCATGAAGTTCACCGTAGTTTCACAGGTTCCCACTGGAGTCCTCTTCCACTCCTCCATGAGGACAGCATAGAGCTGGTGGATGTTAGAGACCTTGCGCTCCTCCACTTTCTGTCTGAGTATGCTCCACAGATGCTCAATAGGATTTAGGTCTGGAGATATGCTTGGCAAGTCCAACACCTTTACCATTAGCTTCTTTAGCAAGGCAGTGGTCGTCTTGGAGGTGTGTTTGGGGTCGTTATCATGTTGGAATACTGCCCTGCAGCCCAGTCTCCAAAGGGAGGGGATCATGCTCTGCTTCAGTATGTCACAGTACATGTTGGCATTCATGGTTCCCTCAATAAACTGTAGATCCCCAGTGCCGGCAGCACTCATGCAGCCCCAGGCCATGACACTCCCACCACCATGCTTGACTGTAGGCAAGACACACTTGTCTTTGTACTGCTCACCTGGTTGCCGCCAAACACGCTTGACACCATCTGAACCAAATAAGTTTATCTTGGTCTCATCAGACCACAGGACATGGTTCCAGTAATCCATGTCCTTAGTCTGCTTGTCTTCAGCAAACTGTTTGCAGGCTTATTTGTGCATCATCTTTAGAAGAGGCTTCCTTCTGGGACGACAGCAATGCAGACCAATTTGATGCAGTGTGTGGCGTATGGTCTGAGTACTGACAGGCTGACCCACCACCCCTTCAACCTCTGCAGCAATGCTGGCAGCACTCATACGTCTATTTCCCAAAGACAACTTCTGGATATACCTCTGAGCACGTGCACTCAACTTCTTTGGTCGGCCATGGCGAGGCCTGTTCTGAGTGGAACCTGTCCTGTATGGTCTTGGCCACTGTGCTGCAGCTCAGTTTCAGGGTCTTGGAAATCTTCTGGGCCATCTTTATGTAGAGCAACAATTCTTTTTTTCAGATCCTCCGAGAGTTCTTTGCCATGAGGTGCCATGTTGAACTTCCAGTGACCAGTATGAGAGAGTGAAAGCGATAACACAAGCTCTGGATATGACGCTTAGCACGTGCACTCAACTTCCTTGGTTGACCATGGCGAGGCCTGTTCTGAGTGGAACCTGTTAAACCGCTGTATGGTCTTGGCCACCGTGCTGCATCTCAGTTTCATGGTCTTGGCAATCTTCTTATAGCCTAGGCTATCTTTATATTGAGCAACAATTCTTTTTTTCAGATCCTCAGAGAGTTCTTTGCCATGAGGTGCCACGTTGAACTTCCAGTGACCAGTGTGAGAGAGTGAGATGAAAACACCAAATTTAACACACCCGCTCCCCATTCACACCTGAGACCTTGTTACACTAACGAGTCACATGACACCGGGGAGGAAAAAATGCTAATTGGGCCCAATTTGGATATTTCCACTTAGGGGTGTACTCACTTTTGTTGCCAGTGGTTTAGACATTAACGGCTGTGTGTTGAGTTATTTTGAGGGGACAGCAAATTTTCACTGGTATACAAGCTGTACACCCACTACTTTACATTGTAGCAAAGTGTCATTTCTTTAATGTTTTCACATGAAAAGATATTATAAAATATTTACAAAAATATGAGGGGTGTACATACTTTTGTGAGATACCGTATATAGTGAGTGAGTTACAGGGTGCAAAGAGATTTAGTGGGGAGAGCACAAATTTAGGAGCTCAGCTCTGTAGTTGGCCCCCATGGGCTTTATTGGGGCCCTTTTTGCCAATGTGTAAAGCTTCGGGTGTCTGGTGTTCCCCTGCTGGGGAATACCTGGCGAAGTCCTGACAACATGAATGGGACTAAATATGGGGACATGTCTAGCAGCACGCCAGACTGGGAAAAGTGCAAAAAGCAGTCAAATGCCAGATGAGAATCTAAGTATGTAACATACTGTGCTCTGAAGCTGTATATCTGCTGAAATTGGGTTCTCTAAAGTTGTACATCTGGTATCATTGATCACCCTGAAGTTGGAAAATAAAGCTTTGAAAAATGCATTGGACTTGCCTCCATTATTACTTGTGGCCTATCTGGGGCATGCTTAATCAGTTCAGCCGGTAGGAAAGTGGGCATGGGACTGTATATGTGCTGGTAAAGGTACCGTATATACTCGAGTATAAGTCGAGTTTTTCAGCACATTTTTTTGTGCTGAAAGTGCCCCCCTCGACTTATACTCGAGTCAAGCACTTTTCTGCAGCAAAAAATTTCATTTTCCGAACCGACTTTGGGACTGCGTATCTCAGGGCCACTTGGTGCTAGGAACCCCAAATTTTGTGTGCAAACCCGGTGGAACTGGTACCACAACATATCCAAAGCTGACGTTCCTAGCACCAAGTGGCCCTGAGATACGGGGCCCCAAAGCCGGTTCGGAAAATGTCATTCTCTGCTGCAGAAAAGTGCTTGACATTTTCTGAACTGATTTTTTTGGGGCCCTGTATCTCGGGGCCACTTGGGCCACTTGGTGCTAGAAACCCCAGCTTTGGAAATTTTACTGGGTTTGCACACCAAATTTGGGGTTCTTAGCACTAAGTGGCCCCGAGATACAGGGCCCCAAATTCAGTCAACCGTGTCCATCTGCAGCAATGTCATTTCGGGACCCTTTGGGTTCAGAGACCCAAAATTTTGGCTGCAGCTAGGGGGCATCTAGGAACCCTTAACTACCGAGTTTGAAGTTCAGGGGATCTATGGCTGCAAATGGGCATAGTGATGCTGCAAATGGGCATTGTTGACCCTCTTTTCCACTAACAGTAGCTGTGCATTTCTCACCCTCGTCTTATACTCGGGTCAATAAGTTTTTCCCATTTTTTTGTGGTAAATTAGGGCCTCGACTTATACTGGGAACGACTTATACTCGAGTATATACGGTACATGGAGTGGCTCCCTTCGGGAGTGGGGACACACACTAACATGAGAGAAGGGAAATGAGGCCTGTTAGCGGTGCCTGTGAATGGAACATTGTTCCCCCATGTGGATAGCCCTGCCTACAAATGCTGTGTCCATATACTGATATCAGCCTCCAGTCAGGGCTACTATAAGACACTCATTGGCCTTTGCCTAAAGATATAGGGTTTATGCAGTCAGATGACTCTTAATATGACAAGATATTTGAAATAAAATCCAGAAACATCCTACTGACTATGCCCACTTATAACCACATCCATGAAATCCCACCACCAATGGTAACTACACCCACAAAGAGGGATTCCTTGAGTGTATCAAGAGGAAGAACATGCAGAGTATGTAGTGTGGCGGCTATGGTGGATCTAGTTGTAATTGACAAGGTTAGATACGTGTCATTTCTACAAATGGAGACACAACTGGGAAACACATTTTTCATCCAGGGACGGCCTCCTAGAACCGGCGACTGTCCCCAGAAAAACGCTAAAAATAGCCCTGTATATAAAGCAGACCTCATGCTTAATCTAATCCCAGCATTAAAGTGTATGCTAATCTTTAACCTGCATCCTATCCTATACATAAAGGTGTTTGAAACTTTTTCAAAGCTTCATTAAAGTGGTGTTCCACCCAAAAATGGAACTTCCACTTTTTGGATTCCTCCCCCCCTCCGGTGTCACATTTGGCACCTTTCAATACAATATAATACATATATAATACAGGTATTTGCTCCCACTTCCTGGCATAGATCACTGCGGAGCTTGCGGTGACCTACGCCACTTCTGCCCCCTACCCCGTCCTCCCCCACTGTATTCTGTGAGACACAGAATACAGCAGGGACCTGTGAGGACGCGCAGCGTGGCTCGTGCATGCACAGTAGGGAACCAGGAAGTGAAGCCGCACGGCTTCATTTCCTTATTCCCTTACCGAGGATGGCGGTGGCAGCAGCCGAGAGCCGAAGGACGGAACCGCTTCGGCTGCCAAAACCACGGGCTCCCTGGACAGGTAAGCGTCCATATATTAAAAGTCAGCAGCTGCAGTATTTGTAGCTGCTGGCTTTTAATATTTTTTTTTCAGAAAACCTCTGCTTTTAAGTGGTCAGACGATCTCTATTTATGGCTGTATCTGCAGCCTGTGGTGGATGGGAACAGTCCCTTCTTTTGAGTTTATCAGAACAAGTCTCTATATGGGAGCCGGTGTCAACTAGTACAGTGGGGACTGGAGTTTGGACATGCCAGCCAATGATGTCACTGACTATGGGACTTCAAACTCGCTGTGCTCCTGCAAAGCTGAAGTGGGCATGCCTGTCAACGCTACCACTGGTCTGAACCCAATACATTGGTAGAAAAGAACAGGAAGCTGCAAGAGACCTGGGAGACTGGCAGGATTTTCAGGATCATGAAGTATAAAAAACGGAAAATTGTATACTCACCTTTCCGTAATTTTCCTTTCCTGACGCATCTTCATGGCAGCACACACTGGGTTGTGACTCCGCCCCCACAACCTGACAGGATTGGTCTATCTATAAAAGTTGAAGAGAGATGACCCCCACCATTCTCTGTATATATCATTTAAAACAGGGTGGGAATCTGTGTGCTGCCATGAAGATGCGTCAGGAAAGGAAAATTACGGAAAGGTGAGTATACAATTTTCCGTTTTCCTGACGCCTTCATGGCAGCACACACTGGGAAATAACTCGCCAGTCGGGAGGGTGCAAATTAAAGTTTATTATTCTAAAGAGCTGAGGAATTGGCTGTAATAATGGCTCTGCCAAAGTCCGCTGTAGTTAATTGTGCAGAGTCAATTTTATAGTGAGAAGTAAACGTATGTCTTGATGACCAGGTAGCTGCCTTACAGATCGTTTCCGGTGAAACTCTACAATATGCTGCCCATGAAGTTGCCACTGCCCTGGTTGAGTGTGCCTTGATGCCTTCTGGGATGGCTAGCTGCTGAGATGAATATGTCTTTTTAATGGTGTTGACTAGCCAGGATGCGATTGTTCGGGAAGTTGCTGGATGACCTTTCCTAGGACCGTGAGGAATTATGAGAAGAGTATCTGATTTTCTGAAAGAGGCTGTAGCTTCCAAATAGCTGGTAATGATAGTTTTAACGTCCAATGCATGAGGTTCACCCTGGTTATTAATAAAGGATGGAAGGTTGATATCTTGATTGTAATGAAAAGAAGATGATACCTTGGGAGTAAAACGTTCCGAAGGCCTCAATACCACTCTATCGGGATAGAAGACTAGGTAAGGTTCTGTTATCAGTAATGAAACTCTTCTCGCAGATGTAATGGCGATAAGGAAGGTTACCTTCAGAGTCAGATTCCAAAGTGAAATTGTCTCAGTCGGCCAAAAAGGAGGTTTGGATAATGCATCGAGTACTGTAGAGAGATTCCATGGTGGAAATGTGGGTTTTTTTGGAGGTCTGATTTTTAAGCAGGCTCTCATGAACTGAATCACTAGAGGATATAGTGCCCATCTAATGCCTGTTTTAGCTGAAAGAGCCGAAATCTGGACTTTAAGGGTGCTAGAGCTTAAGCCTTTGGTAATACCTAACTGAAGAAATTCTAGAACTTGAGGAGGTTCTGGTGATACTGGGTTCCATTTTTTTTGTTGAGCCAGAGAACAAAACCTATTCCATACTTGTGAGTAGGTCCTGTTGGTGGTGCTTCTTCTAGCTTGAAGGAGAGTAGAAATGACTTCCTGTGAGCATCCTTGTTCTAACAGCCGAGTCCTTTCAATTTCCATGCTGTCAAGTGTAACTTCTCTGGAGCTGCATGTAGAAATTGACCCTGGGACAGAAGGTCCGATGTTACTGGGAGAGGAAACGGTTGTTGTAGGCTGAGCTGTAGTAGGGTTGTGAACCACGGCCTCCTCGGCCAGAAAGGAATTATGGCTATTACAGTTGCTGATGATTTCCGAAGCCTGGATAGGAACCTCGCAATTAAGGGTACTGGGGGAAAAATATAACCCAGCTTGAAATTCCACGGATGGGTTAGACAATCCATCCCTTCGGCTGATGGGAAGGCTGCTCTTGACAGGAATCTCCGACATTTGGCGTTCGCAGGTGTGGCTGCTAGGTCGATTTCTGGTGTTCCCCAAGTTGCTGCAAGAAGGGAAAAAGCCCGTTGGCTCAATGACCACTCGTTGTTGGAGAGAAGCTCCCTGCTCAAATAGTCGGCCAGCATGTTCTGAGCTGCTGGGACATATACCGCTTTCAGATCTATTAGGTGTACTTGAGCCCACTCCATGATAGGGCGTACCTCCTGCATCAGAGTGCGACTCCTCGTACCCCCTTGCCTCTGGATATATGCTACAGCGACTCTGTTGTCCATTCGTATCACCACGTTCTTCCCCATCAGGTATGGAGTGAAGGCTAGAAGTGCCTGGAAGGCCGCTCTGAGCTCTAGTATGTTGGATACTATCCCCTGGGCTTGAAACTTCCATTGTCCTTGTGCTGCTAGATTTTGGTAATGAGCTCCCCATCCTAGCTGGCTGGCATCTGAAGTGACCACTTCTGGCTGTGGAGAAAGTAGAGATTTGTATCTCTTGAGATTCCTGGGCCGTGTCCACCACCACATCGATTGTTTCACACACCTGTTTATGTAAATCTTCTGAAGCATTGATACTCCATTCCACTGCCTCAGAAAAGAATTCTGCAAGGTTCTTGTGTGCCATTGGGACCACTGAATCATGGGCAGGGTCGCAGACATGGAGCCCAGGATGCTCATACATATTCTGGCTGGCAAGTGTGTAACCGAGATTAGCCTCTGGACTTTCTGAATCAGAGGCATGATTTTCTCCTGAGGAAGCTGTACTCTGTTCAGGATGGTGTCTAGCACCGCACCGAGGAAAATCATCCTCTGAGTGGGCTGAAGCTTGCTCTTCTGCCAGTTCACCAGCCAACCAAAGTTTTGCAGAGTTGATAGTAGGATCTCTCGGTGTTGTATCAAGACCTGGCGACTTTCTGCTAGAAGAAGTATATCGTCCAGATAATGATGTACTCTCAGACCTCTTTCTCTGAGGTATGCGATGAGAGGCAGAAGAACCTTGGTGAAGGTTCTGGGAGCTGATGAGATGCCGAAGGGTAGGCACTGGAACTGGAAGTGGTGTTGATTGATTGAAAAGCGAAGAAATCTTTGAAAAGCAGGATGTATTGGGATGTGAAGATAGGCGTCTGATAAGTCTATGGACAGCATCCAATCTTCTAGATTCACCGCTAATAGTATGGACTGTAGGCTCTCCATCTTGAAGGTTTCTATCTTGATATTTTTGTTCAGTCTTTTTAAGTCCAGCACTGGCCGTAAATCCCCCGTTTTCTTTTTTACTAAAAACAGAGGGGAGTAGAAACCTCTGCCTCTTTGACATAGTGGAACCTCCAAAATTGCCTCCTTTTGTTTTAGTTCCATTATGTACTGCAGAAGGATTCTTCTCTTTTGTTGAGAAGCCGGGAGTTTTGTTGGCAAAAAATGGTTTCTGGGGATCTTGTTCAGGAATCTCCACTTGTGACCGTACTTGATTGTAGAAATGGTCCAATGATCCCTGATGTTTTCTGACCATATTTGTGTGAATCTTTTTAGTCTGGCGCCCACCCTCGGGGGATGGGCGGGCGTACCTTCAAAAGGACTTCTGTTGTTCGGTAGAAGGGGTGGCCTTGGTTTTTCGCATCCTCAGCAAAGAAGACTGTGTGTTCTTCCAGTTTCTTTTAAACTCTCTGCCTGGTCTGTATGTTTTTGCTTCTCTGTACCTTTCTGGAAGGTTACCTTTGTAAACGGGACCTCTTGGTCTCTTTGGTCTCCTGTCAGAGGGAATGAGCCCAGATTTTCCCCCTGTCACCTTAGAAATTGCCGTATCCAATTTGGAGCCGAAGAGGTTGGAACCATCGTAGGGAATTCTGCACCAGTTTGTTTTTGATGCTGCGTCTGCTACCCAGGGTTTTAGCCACAGAGCTCGTCTTGCCATAACTGAGGCTAACATTGCCCGGGCCGAGCACCTAATAATGTCCACGGAGGCTTCTGCATTAAAATCGCTTGCCAATTTAAGTTCTTGTAGAGATGTAATTACTTTCTCCAAGTCTATCTCTCCCTGAAGAGATTTTTCAATATTGACAGTCCAGCCTGAAATGGCTCTACCAACTGCTGCTGTGGTGACTGCTGGTCTGCAAGCGCCCCCTGCTGTGGAGTAGGCTTTTTTGAGTTCTAGGTCTATTTTCCGATCTAGGACGTCACGGAAAGAGACGGCATCTTCAATGGGTAGGGTGACATGCCTTGCCAAACGCATCAAAGAGGCATCCACAACCGGGGCGTTAATTAAGGAGGAGACCTTAGGTTCTCTTAAAGGGTACATTTTTGTAAGTCTGTTGTTTAGGTTAGGCCTCTTGTCGGCTCTCTCCCATTCATCTTTGATCAGATCATTTAATTCCTCGATGAAAGGGAAGGTTTCTGGATCCCTTTTCAGGTTCGGAAAATATTTTCGCGTTTTTTGAGGTGTTTCCTCAGATTCTTCCCAACCTATGGCCTCTTTGACAGATTTTGCAAATGGTTCGACCAAGGTGAAGTCAAAACCTGTTGGCACTTCCGAGTCTTCGTTCTCTGAGGGGGATTCTGGATCTGCCCTTACTTCGATTGCTGAGCGAGGAGGAGCCATGGAGGTACCTGGTTCTGACCTGGCCGGCAGGGGTGCAGTTGACTCCATTATAGATTCTCTGACTGATTCCCGAATCAGGTCAGTTACTTCTCTGACGTCCGATTCTCTATCCTTCGTAGCTTCATTGAAGCACGAGCGACATGCTAATTTATCTGGCAAAGCCGTGGCGCCACATACCCAGCAGCAATTTGCTGCGGGACGGGTGTGCTGGGTTTGCTTGCGACGTGATGAAGGCGATCTTCTATAAAGAGATCGGCTACGTCGAGAACGACTGTGGCGTGAGTGACCACGACGAGAATGGCTGCGGTGAGAGTGTCTGTGACGAGATGAGGAGCGTGATCGGCTTCTGCGGGATCTTCTGCTTGAGGCATGGCTTGATTTCTCCCTGCGTCTTGATTTAGACCTGGACGGACTGATAGAAGAAGTCTTGTCAGAAGATGTGCGCTCTTTTTTTTCTCTCTTCAATACTTACCATATGGACAGCCCCTTACCTTACAGGACGTGGGTGGTCTGCTTGGGCAGTGGTCTCCATGAGCAGAGAAGAAGAATGTAGGCAGAAATAAAGGTCTGGAATGGGTTAAAGAGGAAAACAAAAATATACATATATATCTATGCCGAGATAATAATAATGATATTTTTCTATTTTCTTTTTTTTTTTTTTTTTTTTAAATAAAAAATACCCTTGTAACGATGAATCAGGAAGGATCAAAATGACTTACCAGTTTCCAGAGGGAATTTAGTTTCAGGATGCCAAGAATAGTCAGCCAGAACAAGCAGAATAGCAAACTGCTGTATTGCAAAGCCAGAGCCCTTTTTTAAATAATGCCGCCGCCGTCGCGCCAAAAATGACGCTTCGCGCATGCGCAGAAGCGCCGTGACGGTTCCGGCGCCATGTTGGAAGCTGGCAAACGTGAAGGTTGTCTCTATTCGATTCTCCCGCGCATGCGCAATGCGGAGCGGGACGCGCCGGCGGCCATCACTGCATGGCTAGAGCGCTGTGGGACTACAGGTACCAGAGGGAGAAAGAAAAAGGGAAAAATAGAAAAAGAAAAGAAGTGGAGGCCACTGCAATACTTCAGCTTCTTTAAAGCCTACTATGTGCCAGATGATCCATGATGCTGCCCCTGAGACCACCAGAGTGGGGGCTCCCTCCATAGAAGCTCCTTTAGAGACTGTACAAGAGGGACTTCCAAACAGGAGAGGCTTGAACCTGCTGGGGTGATGCGGTAAGAGGCTCTTGCGATGTCCAACCATCTTGTCAGGTGAGGATAAAAAAGAGAATGGTGGGGGTCATCTCTCTTCAACTTTTATAGATAGACCAATCCTGTCAGGTTGTGGGGGCGGAGTCACAACCCAGTGTGTGCTGCCATGAAGGCGTCAGGAAAGTACATTTCAGTTGATTTAAGCTGATTTCTTATTTTTAGCTGTATACGGGTATCACTTAAAAAAAAAATCACATGACACAAGGGACAGAGTGTGTCCAAAAGGGATTCACCAGTCAAGTGTGTTTAGGGCAGAACCAATGTTAGGGAGTTTCTTTTTTTTTTTTAAGACACTTGCTGCTAACCCTGACCACTAGGTAATTAAAATGTATGGATTGGTCATTATCAGTGCAATCTATTTAGTGCAGGAGCTTTTTTTTTAATCAATAATTTTATTGATTTTATAAGTGAAAAGTACAATGAAATACTTACACGGAGTCATATACAAGAACAAAAGGGAAAAGGCTGCTGGAACAGATTACACTGAATTAGGTAGTATGCATTACTGCAAGTATATTACAAGGCACCAAGAAGTGAAAGAAGAAAAGGAAACTAAAACTAAAAAAAAAAGGTAATTGAAGCTAATTGCACTAAGTTCATAAATTCCATTAGTGTAGAACTAAAGATAATGGTGGTTATAGAGGGTACTCTAGTGCCAAAACCAACTAAAAAACAGGAATGAATATGGTGACAACCACAACAGTAAGATCATAACCAGATAGCTACACTCCAACCTTTGTGACACTTAAAAAAAGCATAAAGGTTTGAAATAAAATCGTAAACTGAGTGGACTCAGGGTTATAAAACTGTTTGCAAAACACCAGATTATATAAAAAAAACTGGGATATTAGCCCTATGTACTAACTGTATATAAAAGTTATTTTTCACAGCTTGAAGGCCCAAACTAAACCAGAAGAAGAGTATACACTGATATCTACAGCCATAAAATGGTACTACAAGCTTTAACATATATTTTTTCCACATTACATTACAGACTGAGAACAGAATTTTTTAAAATCATTTATAATCCAACACAGACATCTTTTGTACTATAAAGGAAACGCTGATTCCATTGAAAAGACTAAAAAGTTATGTTTACTTTCAGTTGTTCCTAATGGAAGCTTCTCATAAGTTATATACCTTTATAGCAACTCCATATGCAACAGTGGACATATCTCCATTTTTTTTTTTTTTTCAAGGTTTTTTGTTTTTTTCATTTATATAAGTTGAATGCTGCTGATGGGACTAATGCCGCGTACACACGAGTGGACTTTACGGCAGACTTTGCCCAGTGGACGGGACAATTTGATCGTGTGTGGGCTCCAGCGGACTCTGTTTTCTCAAAAGTTGGACGGACTTAGATTTGAAACATGTTTTAAATCAATCCATCGAAATCGAGTCCAGTCGAAAAGTCCGCTCATCTGTATGCTAGTTCAATGGACAAAAAGCCACGCTAGGGCAGCTATTGGCTACTGGCTACTGGCTATGAACTTCCTTGTTTTAGTCCTTTGGTGGATTGTGTGTAGGCAAGTCCGTTCATTCAGAAAGTCCGTCGTAAAGTCCGTCGAAAAGTCAGCCGGGCAAAGTCTGCGGTAAAGTCTGACCGTGTGTACGCGGCATTAGGCGTTGGTGGGGTCTGTCACTTTCACCCACTATATTCGCTGGGCTCTTGACGATAACATATGATATACAATTTGATTCAGATAACAAATCCATAAATCAATTATAATTGTTTTGAACCAGGGTGGAATTGTTTGGCTCCACTTGATGTCTGGTCCCACATCTTGATTTACTAGTTTTTCTCAGTTTCAAGAACAGAATCATTTACAAATTCTTTAACCTCCCTGGCGGTATGATTATATCGGATTTTAGGTGCTGAAAGCGGTACAATTATTTTGCATGGAAATTTGGCGTTTTATATTGTAGGCCTGTAATTCTTAACAATAACACACTTAAATCTGTTCAAACAAGAGTCTAGTAGATATCCCGGGTATGATGAAGTTTGAAACACAAAAACATAAATTATAATATAATAAATAAATATAAATAATTAAAAAAAATATATATATAATAATAATTAAATACATTTCCCCACGATTCACTATCGCTCAGTTCTGCAAGTGTTCTAATTTACTATCGCTGTTTTCTAGCTGGTCTAAAGCCACTTTTGACATAAAGGGACACTTTTTGGTTGCTATGGACAATCTCCAGTTTCCAGGCAGAAAGAACAGTATATATAACATAAAACTGCATGCAGGGCATGGGCCAAAGCACTGGGGACAAAAGGGATGTTAAATAATTTCATACAGTACTGTAATCTGTAAGATTACAGTACTGTATGTGTTATGGTTTGTAAATTTTTTTGAAATTGCCGCCAGGCTACGCCCCCGTGCGTCGCGACGCTCACAGGGAAGGGAGCCTGGCACGGAGAGGCTTCGGAGGTGACAGAGCCCGCAGAAACAGCGGGGGACATCGCAGGATCCTGGGGACAAGGTAAGTAACGCCGCACCAGGATCCTGCAATGTGTGTGGCTCGGGGTTACCGCTAATTGGACTGAAATTTAACCCAGAGCCACACTCGGGATTACTGTCAGGGAGGTTAAAGTTGTAGGTATTGGTTAAAAGTTGCACAGCTATTCATACCGATAATAATTGTTGGGGCTACCCGCCCTATGCTGACATGATTTACCCCCATCAAGTCGTTAAATATTCTTTCACCAGAGAGACGTTTCCTGTTCATTGTCTTTTTTGTTGTTGTTTTTTTAATATTTTCATAAACCCCTGTTTCTAGCACTCTAAGGCTGAGTTTAACCTCCCTGGTGGTTTTCCCGAGTGTGGCTCGGGGTTAACTTTCAGTACCATTAGCGGTAATCCCGAGCCACACTCGGGATTGCATTGTATTGCAGGATCCTGGTGCAGTATACTGGAGCCTTATCTCCAGGATCCTGCGATGTCCCCCCGCTGTGTCCATGGGCTATGTCCTCTGCCCGATGCCTCTGTGTGCCGCACTCCATTCCCTACGAGCGTCGCGACGCACGGGCGGAGCCCTGGGGCAAATTCAAAAAATTTAAAATTCATAATACATACAGTACACTGTAATCTTACAGATTACATTACTGTATAAAACCATTTCACATCCCTTTTGTCCCTAGTGCTTTGTCCTGTGCCCTGCATGCAATTGTATATTATATATACTGTTCTTTCTGCCTGTAAACTTGAAATTGTCCATAGCAACCAAAAAGTGTCCCTTTACGTCAAAAGTGGTTTTTAGACCAGCTAGAAAACAGCGATAGTAAATTAGAACACTTGCAGAATTGAGCAATAGTGAATCGTGTCGTGGGGAAATTAATTTTATTATTATTATATTATTATTTTTTAGAATTATTTATAGTTATTTATTATATTATAATTTATGATTTTGTGTTTCAAACTCTATCTAACCCGGGATATCTACTAGACTCTTGTTTGGACAGATTTAAGTGTGTTATTGCTAAGAATTACAGGCCAACAATATAGAATGCCAAATCTCTATGGAAAACAATTGTACCACTTTGAGACGCAAAAATCTGACATAATCATACCGCCAGGGAGGCTACGACCATCAGGTCTCATTATTTTTCACCGTCGGTTGGAAAATCTTTTTCTTTACAACCCCATACATTTTTTTTTTTATTACAGATATATGTTACACTTAATTAATGTTAAACCAATTTCAGTTTTTATAAACAAAAAAAATGTTTTGGTACAATCCTTTTTGCTATGCCACAAGTTGCATAGAATAGTAAATAATATAGGTTTTATATTTTTGTACACCTGGCTGACCTCATCTATATTTAGAATTATTAGACATCTACACACCTGTCACCACTCAATTTATCACATATTATCACTTCCTGATGACTCCCCAAAATTGACATTAATACTATGACTATCACTGTATTGTCACACAATGTCCAAGGATTTAATACCCCGTACAAAAGGAAAAAAAGCCTTTTTACAATATAAGAAACTAAATACCGAAATATTAATATTACAAGAAACACATTTCATGAAAGACAGCCACCCTACATTTTTTCACAAAGCTTTTAATCAATCGTTTTATACCACAACCTCCTCCAAAACTAAAGGAGTGGCAATTTTTATCTATCAATCTTTCCCATTAGAGGTTCAACAGGTTTACAAGGATGAAGATAGTAGGTTCATCATTATCAAAGGTACCCTAGCAGGTAGAGAATTAACGATTGCCAATGTGTATGCACCAAATGAAACACAAACCACTTTCTTCACACAATTCTTTAACACACTGCAACAGTACCACTCACCACATATTATTTTGGGTGGAGATTTTAACTCCGCTTTTCAATCTAACCTTGATCGTAGCAAACAAAACCAAAATTCAAATCATTCTCAAAAACAACTATTACACACATAAGTGATTTACAATTGATTGACTCCTGGAGAGCTTTAAATGTAGACACACGAGAGTATACCTTTTTATTCTCACCCACATGATTCATATTCAAGAATAGACTACATATTTTGTACCCCGATAATTCTAGCCAACACCCATGATGCCTCAATACACCATTGTTCCTGGTCAGACCCCCCACATCACCACTCTTAGCACTCAATTCATAGGCCTCACTTCCACCCCATATTCATGGAGAATCAATGAATCATTCTTAGACTCCACACACCAAAATGAAATTGAATCAGAAATAAAAGATTATTTTGCACTAAACTCAACTCCAGCTATTTCTCCGACTACACTATGGCTTGCCCATAAAGCTGTATTGAGAGGCCACCTCATTAAACGAGCAGCACAATGTAATAAAAAAAAATGGGAAAAAATTCTCTCTCTCACTAAAGATCTTTACAACCTTTATAAAGATCATACAAATTCACACAACCCAAACATCTACAAAATAATCTATCAAAAAAGAAATTAATTAAACTCATTGCTCACATTTAAAGCAGAAAAGGCACTCCGCTGGTCAAAAGCAAAATTTTTCCTATCTAGCAATGCATATTCTACAATGTTTGCCCGCAAATTGAATCAATCAATAAAACGCACCCATGTTTATAGACTCAAGAATAACTCAAATCAATTGATCACTCATCCCCAGGAAATCCTATCTATATTCAAAAAATTCTATTCAAATCTCCTCTCAGCACCCGCTTCATCCATTCCATCTTCAGCACTATCTTGGTTAGATAAACTCCCTATTCCAAAGCTAACCCAAACACAAACAGATAAATTAAACGCACTATGCACAGAAGAATAACTACTGCTAATAATTAAATCCCTTAAGAAAAATTCAGCTCCTGGCCCAGACGTATTCTCCTCTTTTTATTATAAACAATATCACCATCTTCTAATGCCAAAATTAACAAAATTTATACAACATTCTTAAAGGAGATCAATTCCTAGAAGAAATGTTACTCGCAAACATGTCTCTCATCCCAAAACCAAACAAAGACCATACATTGCCCCAAAATTATAGACCAATCTCGGTAATTAACAATAACCTTAAGATATTCAGCAGATTGTTAGCCAACAGATTAGCATCAATAATCTCCTCCCTGATTTCCCCTTATCAATCAGATTTCATACCAGGTAGACAAATTACTGACAATATTAGACTAGTAATAAACATAATTCAAGATGCAAATACCAACTCTAGATCAGTCCTATTACTCAGCCTCAATATTAATAAGGCATTTGACAGTATATCCTGGAATTTCCTGGATATAATACTAAAAAGATATGGATTCAAAGGCAAATTTTTCTACGCCTTTCAAGCTTTTTATCATAACCCACATACTAGGATAAGATTACCAGGATTTAATTCAGACTTTTCCAGGTTGGGCAGGGGTACACGTCAGGGATGTCCCCTTTCTCCCTTACTATTCACTTTAGCGATTGAACCTTTAGCCACAGCAATATTATTACACCCAGACATCAAAGGTTATAATTCTAATAATAATACCTATAAATTGAGCATGTATGCAGACAATATGATTTTATTCCTCACACAACCCAATATAGCCTTACCTGCTCCTTCTGTGGACGGCCCTGGACCTATTACATACTATTAAAATATTTGCATCATTATCAGGCCTAACCATGAATGTTTCCAAATCAATTGGTATGCCAATATACATCCCATCGTCTCATTTAGATTCCTTACTTTCCTCATTTAATTTTACCTAGTCAGTGGAGTCTCTCCTTTTTTCAACCTTGAACGAGCTTGATAAATAGCCCCTGTAGCACACATTTTAATGTTTCCCATTGCATGGGAACTGAGGTTTCATCTTTTGTCATGAATTAATGTAAATTCCCTTATTGCTTGTCGAATATCTTTTTCGCATTCTTTATCTTTAATTAAGTTGTCATTCAACCTCCACGTCCCCCTCGTTTTTTTGTGTTCGTTTATCTTAAGCTCCAGATATATCGGAGCATGATCTGACCATAAGAATCCCCCTATATCTGTTGAAAGAGCCATCATCATACCAGACTGATTAATAAAAAAGTAGTCTATTCTATAATATGAATCATGTATATTTGAATAGTATGAGTAGTTCTTTTCCGTTTGATGTTGAGCCCTCCAAATATCTATCAATTGATGATTTCCCAGCAGGTTTTTAAATTCCTTTAATTGACTATTATTCCTATAAATGTGGGTGCTAGTAGTATCCATTTTTGCGTCCATTATAAAATGAAAGTCTCCACCCAAGATTATTGTTCCTTCCACTTTCTCCATTGCGTCCGACAGAGCTTTCACTCCACTCTTAATTTGTTCATAATTTGGTAAATAAAGATTAATAATTGTACAAATTTTGCCATATATCATGACTTTTATAACTAAGGATCTGCCATCTGTATCTTTATAATTTTGCAATAGTTGGTGGGGTATATCCCTGTGGAACGCAATAGATACACCTCCTGATTTGGAATATGAAAATGTATCCTAAATCCAAGTAACATAATTCCTATTATTTATTTTTGGAATGTGATCTGAACGAAAGTGTGTTTGTTGAAACAAAAATGATATCTATCTTTTGCTTATGTAATGAGTTTAAAATGTAGGTTCTTTTAAAAGGAGAATTAAGGCCTTGTTCATTGAAAGAACAGAATGTAACCCCCCCCCATGTTGAAATTATGGAAAGGGATAAAAAGCCCAAAAAAGAAAAAAGGGGCAGGGGAGCTAGACAAAGGAGAGAGAGGGAAAGAGAGAGAAAGAAAAAGAACAAAAGAAATCTCATCTGACGAGAGAAATTGAGAATTTAGAAGAAAAAAAAACATAAACAGAGCCTTGATTCATTTGACAAAATAAGTCTAAAAAAATGGAGTCTCTCCCATATTTGGGCATCTTTCTCACCCCAAATATTAATGACCTAACCTCAAAAAACTACTTACCCATAATACAGAAATTAAGATTGATGCTTAAAATGTGGAAATCTTTCAAAATATAATTTTTAGACAGAATCACAGCAATTAAAATGACAATTCTACCAAAGTTATTATATCTATTCAGGGCGCTCCAAATTAGACTAAATAAAGTAATCATCACTAAATTTCAAACAGAGATTAACAAGTTTATATGGTTAGGTTCTCATCCTCGTTTATCAAAATTAGTATTATATAAATCACAAAAGAATGGAGGACTTGGCCTTCCAGATTTCTGCTTATATTACTTAGCTGCCAGATGGTCACAAATTGCATAATGGCATACTCCCAACCCCATGGGTTAGGTTTGAGAAAGACTCAATCCTACCATATTCGATCTCTGGTAAATTATGGGGAAATAGGATTTCAATTCACACGTTAGACACTCTGTCAGACTTGTACGTACCTGACTGACGAACCCGATTTAGCAGGGGAAGGCCTCCCGTACGCATCTTATTCCCGGCCCCTGGTAGTGTAAACAGAAGGCACAGGAGCGTAGAGTGGTAAGAGAGCCTGGCGGGTGACTTGTGGAGGTAAGGCCCAGGATCCTGATGCGAATGGTCTGGAAGTCCTTAGAAGGCAGTGGCCTAGGCAGCCGGTGCAGAGCAGGAGCAGAGAGGGCAGGTCCGGTCACAGGCAGAGTTGGCAACAAACGGTCAGCGAGGTATAGAGGAACAGGCAGGCTCAAAGTCCGGGTCACAGGCAGGGTCGGCAACAGGCAGGCAACGTGGTACAAAGGAGCAGGCAGATTCGTGGTTAAGGGAAGCCGGGGTCAGGTGCAGGCAGATGACAGAGAGGAGTCCAAAGACAGGCCGGGGTCCCAAGGAAATCAGACAAGCAAACAGGGAGGACATAAAGAAAATGCCTCTCATGCAGCCGACTGCATTTGGTTGGGGATGTGAATGGGGGATGTACGGGTGCTGCAGAAGCGATGGGTTCCCAATTAGGATTGGCAAATGCAGCAGGAAGGGCATTATGGGCACGACGGCCTGTGTTTGTCTTTTTGGTGGCAGCGGGACACTACTTGTGCTTGCCACCTCACCAGCTTGAACTACACTTATGGGACTCGCCACGTCACCAAGTGTTACTGCAGTGCTGGTTTGACCACGACCGGGGTGTACTAGGCCGCTGGTGCTTGCCAGTTCACCAAAACGCTACCAAAAAAACTGTTAGCGATCGCAGGGATCAGGCCTGACTCTGCGAACGCTGCAGTTATGCGTTTAGTGTTTTGTAAGTGACAGTGATCGATCGATACTGCACTTGGGTGGGCTGGGCCGGACGGAGGGGCAAAACGCAGGTGCTAGCAGGTATCTGGGCTGATCCCACTAACACTGCGTTTGTAGGAACCCTAAACTGCTGGGGATGCTAGTATAGATCTGATCATATCAGATATTGATCCGATCAGATACTATACCACTAAGGGAGGTGTACGGTGCGTGCGTGGGGGTTAGCGGTACTGGCACTAACCTGACGCTGCCTGGGGCAGGTGCTTGCCATTTGACCAAAACGCTACCAAAAAAACTGTTAGCGATCGCAGGGATCAGGCCTGACTCTGCGAACACTGCAGTTATGCGTTTAGTGTTCTGTAAGTGACAGTGATCGATCGATACTGCACTTGGGTGGGCTGGGCCGGGCCGGACGGAGGGGCAAAACGTAGGTGCTAGCAGGTATCTGGGCTGATCCCGCTAACACTGCGTTTTTGGGAACCCTAAACTGCTGGGGATGCCAGTATAGATCTGATTGGATCAGATATTGATCCGATCAGATACTACACCACTAAGGGAGGCGTATGCTGCGTGCGTGGGTGTTAGCGGTACTGGCGCTAATCTGACGCTGCCTGGGGCGACGCATATCACCGCCGGGCGATCAGGGGGCTAAACCTTTATTCGGTAATAAACGGCGGGTGCCCTGACACTATAAAAAATAAACGAACTAACCAGCGTCAACCGTAACGGTTATACGGTGATCAGTGGTGAAAGGGTTAACTAGGGGGCAAGGGGTTAAAACATTTATTAGGTAGTATATGGGGGTCCCTGTCGCTATAAAACGCTAACGGCAAACCTAAATATTTACCTCCCTAACTATCGTCACCAGCAACACTAATAAGGCGATCAGAAAAATGATCGCTTAGCGACACTGGTGACAGGGGGTGATCAAGGGGTTAAAAATTTATTAGGGGGGTATCCTAGACCTACAGGGGGCTAATACTCACTGCCCTACCACTTCTAACTGTCACAAACTGACACCATGCAGTAATCAGAAAAAAAAAAAAAAATACTGCTTGGTGTCAGTGTGACAGAGAGGGGGGAGGGGTGATTGGGGGGTGATCGGGGGGGCGATCGGGGGGGGGGTCGGGGGTGTAAAGTGTGCCTGGCATGTTCTACTGTGTGTGTGTTGTGCACTCACATGTCTTCTCTCCTCGGCGCCGGAACGGAAACTGCCGAGCCGAGGAGAGATGACATCACATCCTCTGCCTCTGTGTACAATACAGAGGCAGAGGATGTTTCTCATTGGCTGGGAGCGATCGCGAGGGGGGGGGTGCCACTATCGGATGGCCCCCCCCTCGCCTCTCAACGCTCCCAGACAAATGCCGACCGCTGCTGGCACCGGGGGGGTCCGATCGGACCCCCCGCCCGCGGGAGGCAGATCACGTATGGGTACGTGATTCTGCCTGCCCGTGCCATTCTGCCGCAGTATATCTGCGTTAGGCGGTCGGCAAGTGGTTAAAGTAATAGCTATAGAAAAATATGTCCCACACTGGAGGGGTAATAACCTTAAAAGACACATTTCTCGTTGTGAGACGAAATGTATATAAGACCTCCAGTGTTACAGCCCCTGGGGCCTTAATATTGAGTGGGATACGAATTGTTTCATTGATAATAGCTAAATCTCTGATATGAGAATTATCCTCTTGTGCTTTTCTGTAATTTTTCTCTTTAACAGTAATATATTACTTTAATTTATTTTTTCAAAAGAGGTTTTTTAAAGAATATACTTCCTAGAAAATGCTTTTCAAAAAATGCTTCTAATATTGACTGTCATATGTTGATTTTATTATGTCTCTTCTTGAACTATTGTTGAATATGTGTTTTGCAACCAGAAAGATACATGTATTTATATGTGTGTTTTTTTTATATTTAATTACAGTCATTTTTTGATTTGCGCACTTTTTTCATTTCGTCGTAGCTATACGTCGGCTCGCGGGGTCGGGATAACAGGTGTGCGCCCGCTGCAAAGTGGGGGTGCCGATGCTCGTGGCCGACAGTCGCGATGAACGCCGGCCACGAGCGATCATGAGCAAGAGAGACAGAACAGGGACGAGTGTGTGTCAAGCACTCTCTTACACAGGGGAACCAAAGTTGTTGGAGCATATGACTGCGCCAGACCTGATTTAAAAAAGGTACACATATCTTTTTCATATAGGGTATGCAGGATAGGTAGAAGGAGGGGGAAAATAGTTATAGTTAGTTTTTACTGACACTTTAACCTATTCCCACCTGCCCCAGCATCCTTTAAAATGTTATGAATGCTCGAGGGGCTAGGAAGGATCGGCTAGTTCTACATGATGGTCTTTGAATTTGCCAGAATGACCAACATGCGCCCTCGGTGGGCGGAAAAGTAAGTCTGGGTTTCTATTTCTATTCTATTGTTTTTTATGTGATCAAAGCTGTCCATACGCTAGGAGATTTTCATCAGGAGCCAGCTGAAATTTGCTCCATGTGTGGCCCCGTCTCCACCTTCTTACCCGACATTCTTTGATTGAAAATGTTTGACCCAACAACGACTGGATGCAGCTGATGTTTGGGTATTCGGAAAGGCAATCACCAGCGGCTGTCAGAATACACTAGGAGTAGCAGGATGGATGGAGGAAGCTATTCAATTTTATTATTATGCCTCAGAATTACTCTAGTGATCTCCAGATTTGCATTTTATGTTGAGGGACTTTTGTTCACTTCAGGTGGGTTTAGCATTCACAAATAAGTCTATAGGAATGCAAAAGATGTATGAAGCAGGTCAAATGTAGGTCAGAAGTTGGCTAACTGCAGGTCATACACACCAGTCAATGAGTTCTGAAGGATTTCAGAAATCTCTTAAACTACTATCAAACTGATGTCATAAGCAAAAGCCCAAAATCTGTCCACAAAAGCCCTTTAACAACAATTTTTCCTTTTCTATCGGCCTAGTTTTTCCTGGTGGTACAAAACCTTTATTGTACTTGTTCATGGTGGAATTGTGTCCTGCTCAGAGAAGAGTGTAGTCCTTTACTGCTCTTCTCTATGAAGTCTAGGCTGTTTACATTATCATCGCCCCTTACCAATGAAATAATGGATTCACTGGATCTCTGACAAAATGGAGATGACCCAGGAAATCAGAGGGAGATTTGGTGCTTACAATTGTTCCCACTATATTCACATGCTGCTTGGAAATTAAATGTTGAGTTTTGTGTATAAACCTTATAAATATGTCCTGTCATTCTATTGTCTATTACTAATGTAGCACTGACCCCCGAAGGTGCTGCTGGTAATTAATTGGGCCTGCACTCTGCCTATCAACCCTAGAATATGGACTTGACCCCCTAGGCACAACTGTGTGGTAGTGTTAATGCAAGACCCAATGGTAAAGAACAACACAGTTGTAACACAATATACTGTATAGTAATATAGGCTGTAGTAATATATAGAGTCTCACACAGGTTGTAAATTAACCACATAAACCGTTTACTGGGAGAACTTGGTTAAACACATTAATCACAGCGGTAATTCTGATATAAGAAAATGACAGTAGTAATAACCAGGGTGTATGTGAAAACCCAAACTCAATGGTCACTTGAAAGCATATGCCGACAGGCTAAAAGTGGAATCTGTACTCAATATGGTAGATCCTTTCTATTGAACACATTCCACTCCCTCCTCAAAGCATACACACACATTAAATCTGCAGTCCACTATCAAATACAGTGCAATAGTGCAATATAGTACATATATTTATGTCAAATGCTCAAGGGCTCCCCCTAGGTTTTAATGCAGTTCTCAGAGTATATATAAAAAGTTAGAACGTTTTATAGTGAGTAATAAAGTCTTTGATCTTCTTTCTTCAGCTAGCTTATTAGACTGCAGTATTTGTAATCCAAGAAACGAGTAAATAGTAAGTTACAGTAACCATGATGTATAAATAACTGTGTGCTTGGATATATAGAACACTTGTGAAACTTCTTCTTTACTGAAGGATGCAACACCGCATTCACTTTGTAGGTGAAACCCTTCTGTGGCACTACAGGTCTCACCAGCCGTCTGGAACTAGATTGCACAGAAACAAAGTATTATATCAATCTGGGCAAGTGCCCGCTCACCACACAGGCCCAGATGCCTGTACTGCTCCGCTTCTGATATTTCAGTCCTCGCACGGAGCGGTGCAGTATGACTGCGCCAGCTCCAGGCTGGCGCCGTCATATAGCACCGCTCTGTCTGATGGCTGGTGACTGTAATGCAGGAACCTTCGGGTTGTCTTGAGTCCTCCAATCCGTCCACACGGTGATCCAACCCACTGTGTTCTGGAATTCCTTAGAGGCTACCCGATTCCGCTCCGTGTCACACAGGCCGCAGTCTCCCAATCACAAACCCACAGCTCCCTGCAGGCAGGTCTTTAATGGCGTCCCAGGAAGGAGAGAGCGAAGCATGGCTGCGCTGTGCCTTTTATTTGCCTACCCAGCAAGCAATTCTGTAACTTGGCCTTGTGGGTAGGTAAGTGGGCATTGTGGGTAGGTAGTTCCTTGACTGGTTTAAACATATGAGTCACTTCCTCATTCACTACATCCCCCACAATGCATTGGAGTGTGGCACACAGAAGCCAAGCAAAAGTCTTAATAACATTACATACAAAAGAGAAAGGACACTAGAGGGAGCCAAACTCTGATTTAAAGAACACATATTTACATAGTAATTCAGGTGGCAAAAACCCCTGCGCTACACTAATCTCACCAACACTTTCCTATACAGGTGCCTTTCTGACATAAAATGGAGTTGGCAGGACGCAGAGGCCATCTTTAAAAAGATGAAAGTAAGTCTATCAGTATATAACTAAGGGGGACATTTATAAAGTGCAGCCATGGGGTAGTGAGAAAAAAAAAACTGGGGGACAGCTTGATGATTTGAGTGGTTGAGCACCCATGACCAGCTCTCCTCCAATCACAGAGCAGCTCAATGAACTAGCACAGAGAACACACTGTGACCCCCAGTAGTGAATTTAGGTTTTGTGCTGCCGTAGGCCTGACTAAACTCGTGCACCCCCTAATTTAAATATGACCCACCCCTTTCTGTCAAGGCCACAACCCTTGCTGTTTAAGACCCGCCCTGAAATTTTCGGGTGGAGGCACTAGTTCTGGGGGCCTGGGGGAGGGGCAATGAATTCCCTTATTTGCATAGATTTCTTCTCACTTTTTGTTTGGCTATGGGGCAGGAAGTGAAGGGAAATCTCTGCAATGGGACAGGGATGGTAAAAAATAAATGGACAGGGGTTATAACCCTCCCTTACTCTATCCAAAATGAAAAAAAAAAGTCTTGCATATAATTCTACTTTAAGCACAAATTTCTGATAATTTTATGGAGAGGACTAAGAAGATATAACCATGCCAATGGTGCAGCAGAAAACATATAGCATAGTGAGGAAGGTTTATGGTCCAGGACATGAGAGGACAGTCAAAATGAATGAGTCAGATGAAACAGCTGTGGTAATTACTAAGCCAGTGAAACTGATCAAATCACCTGTGCAAAATAATGGAAATAACCAGTTGATCCTGCCAATAATCCAGTGTTGCCCTGTGGCCTTTTAGTGTTATTAACCCCGCCCGGTTTATCTCTGAATCACAGAGCACCTCCTACATATGTTACGGGATGAGGAGGTAGGGAGGTGCTCTGTAGTCCTAAGGCCCCGTTCACACCCGAGCGTACTGGAATCTCAGGCATTGCATGATTCTGCCTGCTATTTAAAAATTGCAGAAAACTGCAAGGCATGTTTGCAGTGCCATTATTTCTTAATGGCACCCAAAACGTTGCGTGATTTTGACGCAATTGTTGTTGAAAATTGTGGCAAACACAACGTCAAACGCGCCTAGCTAAGTGCCAAAATTTGGTACATGTGCTTCTTTGGTGTGTTTTTGAAGTGGAGGAAGGCCCTTCAAAATGAATGGTGCTGCCCCGAAAGCACCACAAAATCACACAAGAAACATCAACACGGTAGCGTCACTCAGGTGTAAATGGGACGTAACACATTTCCTGTCCTGGGGGGTGACAAAGCTGTTTCTCTACAGATGCAGTGCAATGGGTGAGTGTTGTCACCCTAGAACAGGAAGTGTATTACTGACAGGATCCTCACATAAACATTCTGTACAGGGAAAAAAAGACAGATAGATAAAGAAAAACAAATGCAGTCACTACTTCTAAGGCCTGGCCATCTGCAATATATTACTTTATTATTAGTCTAAGTTTTTGTTCTTGAGTTTGAATGTGCTTTAAAGAGAACCTGTGCTTCATTTTACAATTGTAAAGGAATAGTGCTAAGGCAGACACAGGACACCTGCTGTTATCTTTGTCACCCAGAAAAGCTGCTTCTGTGCCCCTCTCTGATTTGGTGTCACCTTGTTATTGGGGTCTGATGCCCGCTGGCTTCATGACTGAACCCTGCTTGGTGAGATGGTCAGTGGCCAGTAAACTCTCTGAAATGGAGCCGGTAGAGTTTCCCCATAAGATCTGGAAAAGAAAGGCCCCGATAAGAAAATTCTATTTTATTAACCACTTGACCTACAGAAGATTTACTCCCCTTTGTAACCAGGCCATTTTTTACGATATGACACTAGGTAACTTTAACTGACAATTGCACAGTTTTGCAACTCTGTACACAAAAAAAAATTATGTAATTTTTTTCCCCAGAAAGAAAAAAAACTTTCTGTTGGTGGTATTTGATCACCTCTGCATTTTAAGGTAAATTTTGAAAAAAGAAAAAAAAAACAATATATTTTACTTTCCACTATAAAACATATGCAATAAAAAAATTAAAAGTAAAATTTCTTCATGGATTTAGGCCAATGTGTATTCTGCTACATATTTTTGGTAAAAAAAAAATCCCAATAAGCATCTATTGATTGGTTTGCACAAAAAGTTATAGCGTCTACAAACTATATACAGAATGTATATTGGAATTAGAATTTTTTTTAAGACTAGTAATGGCGGCGATCAGCGACTTTTAGTGGGACTCTGATATTGCGGCGGACAATCAGACACAAACTGACACTTTGTGGGATCCTGTGACACTAATACATTGATCTGTGTTAAAATATGCACTGTCACTGTATTAATGAAGCAGGCTGGGAAGGGGTTAAACATCTAGTGTGGTCACAGGGTTAAAAGGTAACCCTAAGAAACAATCAAGGGAGATAAGCCACGGTATATGAATTAATTAATAGAAGCTTTATTGGAAGTACAAAATTATTGACAGTGTTCCAATCCAGGCGGAACAACCCTACCCTGGTTGGATAATGTTCATGTAATTTGCAAAAAATTCATGAATTACTAATAAAATCACATTGTAATAAGAAAATATTGTCACAAATTAAAAAGTGCTAATACATGAGCCCTACTATATGAAGACTAATACCAAAGACCAGGAGGAAAAATGGACTTGAAAAGAAAATGAGTTTCCCAAGGGTGACACCAAAGGTAATTGTAGCAAAGGTGTCTCCAGCTTTCAATTAACTGCAGAGATCTGCTGTTTTCTGTAGTTGACCGGTATATGTCATTGAATATGCATTAGTTGAAGATGATTAACATCCTATTGGCTGATTCAGTCAAGTTTGAAGCTGGATCAAGGGAAACAATGTAAACACCCAAAGGTAAAAGTTTCTGTTTGTGTTGTGTCAAATGTCCATAGTATAGGTGTATATCAAAATGTATACAGTCTCATGTAGATGACAATTAGACTGATATCACTACAGCGGAGGAATCATCAATAGCAGAATGTGTAGCACTTGGCACATCTGTTGGCTCCAAAGTATGAATCATATCCACCAATAAACAAAGTCTTAAACTTGCTGCATACATCAAAACGGGAATGTAATTGAACAATATTGGCCCGTGTATGGGCGTCTTACCCCGATTGCCCGTAGGCAATTCTGCCTTATCGCTCAGACTTGCGGGTCGTCGAGATATGTGGGGGCATGTTAGCGCTACCCTCTGTCTACGAGTTTCATACACTGGAACGTGGACTTCATCTGGACATTGTACGTGAAAAATTTGAATCTTTTTATAGAGCCTTAAACTCAATCACCTGTACATCACGGGCAAGAAAAAAGAGGTTGCCATCTTGTGGTGACTTTTAAGAATTACAATGAATAAAACATTCAATAGGAACTGATTAGCTAGATGTAGCCATATAAATAATAAATACATCTCTATGAACAGGTTTTACCATCGTTACTTTTAACATTCAGTCAATCAAGGGTCTAGAAAAAATCTCTTATATTTAATTATTATTTTCAGCGGAGGAGAAAGAGAGAGAAATCTTTATGTCACAGGATTTTTTATCCTATAACATTTTGTAGTGTATATGGTAATACATAATATGACAGTATCAGGGTTCCAAAAAGATTTTCAGGCTCAACTCGTTATTCAAGTCTAGGGGCTGCAGTTTTGAGCCTGAATATCCAGTACTTTTCTTTTTTGAGGAGTACTGTATTATAGTCTCCTCTACGAGCAGAGAGATCAAGGGAAAAAAATCCTTTTACCTTGAGTCCCTTTGTATTGCCTTGATGGACCTGTAAAAAGTGTTAGGCTATGGGGGTCTCTTCTTTTAAGCTGATACTTTTCAGATGTTCTAGAAAGCGTACCCGTAACTGTCGTTTAGTTTTTCCTACATATAATTTCTTACATGGACATTCTAGTAGGTATAAAACTCTAGTAGTCATAGTTGATAAAAGACTCGATCTTATATTCATGTTTGAATTCGGAGTCTCTGAAAGTTTTTGAGCGATCAACAATCTTACAGGTACTGCAATGACCACATGGGAACATACCACTAATTCTGGGCAGGTCTGTTAACCAATTATTGCTTACGGGGCGTATGTATTCAGATTGGACAAGGGAATCATTCAGATTTTTAGCTCTCTTGGCCACCATAGAGGGCTTGTCGCCCACTATGGCTTTTAACTCCTTAGAGCGGGTCAGTATGTGCCACTGTTGGGAAAGAATAGATCTTACTTGTTGCCATTGTATGCCAAAGGGTGTAATTAAATGTACCTGGCCATCTGTGTCCATCTTTGAGTGGATTTTAAGTACTAGTAGGTCCTCTCTCACTTTTTGTCCCACTATCTTTTTAGCTCTCCTTAGGGTTCTATGTGAGTACCAGGGCCGATACAAGGCAGGGGCGGAAGGGGCCCTAGGCGCTACCATTTGCCATAGGAGGGGGGGCGCAGCCTGCAGGTGAAGTTCTGCAAAGGCCGCTGCCCACCAGTGTGTACTACAACAAGTAACCTATGCCTAGCGGCACTGTACAAATTGTGTGTGCCGAATTTGTGCGCTCCTGCATCCTCTCTTCCCTAAGCACAGCTTCACTGCTTCCTTTACTGTTTCAGTTTACTCCCCCTATGGGGTAGTCCCATAGTCCCTGCCAGCGGCGTGATGTCACGTCACTCAGGGCCGAAGGGCGAGGTGGGAGGACTCAGAGGAGCGCAGGGAGCTGTGTCGGACCCGGCGCGCTGTGACCTCGAGGAGTCGTGGAGCTGCTGTCTGGCTGGCTCGAGTCTAGCTGTATTCTGAAGGAAGCTAAGGTAGATTTGGATTGCAGTGTGTGGCAGACAGTGTCCGAACTTGTGTAAAAGTAAGTGCTAAACAAACATTAATAAATGGTTTGATTGGGGGAGGGGAGGAGGCTGAGGGGAGGTTAATGACCACCACTGCTTTTTAATTTCTGCTGTATGTTATAGCCTGTAACAGATGGGGAAGTGTACAGTGTGTGCACCCTCTCCTGCATGGATTTTGGCTGGAAGAGGAGAGCTGCCTTGTGGACTGTGGAAGTTTGCTGTGCGTGTGGTGTATTGTGATGTCCAGGTTGGCATAGCTGTATGACAGGTGTCCCACACAGACACTGGTCCGTGTACGGTCCTTGCAATGTCCACTGCAACCACTGACTTTTTTTTATATTTTTTTATAAGGTTTTTTTTAACCACTTCAGCCCCGGAAGAATTTACCCCCTTCCTGACCAGAGCACTTTTTGCGATTCGGTACTGCGTCACTTTAACTGACAATTGCACGGTCGTGCGACGTGGCTCCCCAACAAAATTGACGTCCTTTTTTCCCACAAATAGAGCTTTCTTTTGGTGGTATTTGATCGCCTCTGCAGTTTTTATTTTTTGCGCTATAAACAAAAATAGAGCAACAATTTTGAAAAAAAAAACGCATTATTTTTTACTTTTTGCTATAATAAATATCCCCCAAAAATATATATAAAAAAATTTTTCTTCCTCAGTTTAGGCCAATACGTATTCTTCTACATATTTTTGGTAAAAAAAAAAAAAAAAAAATCACAATAAGCGATTATTGATCGGTTTGCGCAAAAGTTATAGCGTTTACAAAATAGGGGTTAGTTTTATGGCATTTTTATTAATAATTTTTTTTTTTTTTTAAATGGCAGCGGTCAGCGATTTTTATTGTGACTGTGACATTATGGCGGACACATCGGACATTTTTGACACATTTTTGGGACCATTGTCATTTATACAGCAATCAGTGCTAAAAAAAATGCACTGATTCCTGTGTAAATGACACTGGCAGTGAAGGGGTTAACCACTAGGTGGCAGTGTAGGGGTTAAGTGTGTCCTAGGGGCGTGTTTCTGACTGTGGGGGGTGTGGCTACATGTTACACGTCACTGATCTCTGCTCCGATGACAGGGAGCAGAGATCAGTGACACTGTCACTAGGCAGAACGGGGAGATGCTGTTTACATCAGCATCTCCCCGTTCTTCCTCCCCGTGAGGCGATCGCGGGTATCCCCACGGCGATTGAGTCAGCGGGACCCGCGACCCGACTCACGGAGCTTGCCGCTGTAGTGATATCAGTCTAATTGTCATCTACATGAGACCGTATACATTTTGATATACACCTATACTATGGACATTTGACACAACACAAACAGAAACTTTTACCTTTGGGTGTTTACATTGTTTCCCTTGATCCAGCTTCAAACTTGACTGAATCAGCCAATAGGATGTTAATCATCTTCAACTAATGCATATTCAATGACATATACCGGTCAACTACAGAAAACAGCAGATCTCTGCAGTTAATTGAAAGCTGGAGAAACCTTTGCTACAATTACCTTTGGTGTCACCCTTGGGAAACTCATTTTCTTTTCAAGTCCATTTTTCCTCCTGGTCTTTGGTATTAGTCTTCATATAGTAGGGCTCATGTATTAGCACTTTTTAATTTGTGACAATATTTTCTTATTACAATGTGATTTTATTAGTGATTCATGAATTTTTTGCAAATTACATGAACATTATCCAACCAGGGTAGGGTTGTTCCGCCTGGATTGGAACACTGTCAATAATTTTGTACTTCCAATAAAGCTTCTATTAATTAATTCATATACCGTGGCTGATCTTCCTTGATTGTTCCTTAGGGTTACCTATTAACCCTCCCCCCCCCATGTCCTAGGCTGCACGCTTTCTGGGAGATATACCACCCTAAGGGCGAATCGGTGGGTCAGTTTACCTCTATTGTTCACTAACCAATAATGTAGGATTCCTTTTCTGCCTTTTATAGTCTGTTTAACTGTGTGCCTAGCTAGTGTTTTTGTGTACTGTGTTCAGTGTTTTTACTAGGGGAAGATTCAGATTTTATTCCCTGCCTTGCAGGGACGCAAAATCCATCCCTTCCCCCATCAGAACGGAGTTCTGCCTTGTTTACATAGGCAGAGCCCTGTTTTGTGTCTCTGCCCAGTAATTGGTGGGTACCGGTGGACACTCAGTGCCCGTCACCCGCAAATCGGCTTCCACTGTGAATAATCACAGCAGCGTTGGCGTGAGCACCCCCCTGCAGTGCACATAAATATATGTGATTCTGCACAAGACAGCCGCCCTTCAGCAGTAAATCTGCTATGGGGTGGTCAGTAACTGGTTAAAGGGCACTCGAAGACACTTCTTGGACCAATATAGGACTCCTGGCTTTGAATGCTCTCATGCAATATGGATACTCTTAAAGTTTCAGATAGGATAAGGATCACTTTAATAAGACAAAATTGTTTTACTAGGTGCTGTGAAAGTTGGCATGCAACAAAGTATGTTCTTATCTGTATATACCAGGGTTTCCATGGAACAAAAAGGTTCCTCCAGAGGTTGTAGGGGTTCCCTGAGCAGTGAGCAATTTTTGCCTCTTAGCTAAAGGGTCAATGATGTCAGTAGGAACTTATCTATCTGTAAGAGGGTAATTCTTTCCAATAACCACACGTGTAAAAGTCATTCTTCACACTGTCCATCACACTAATCTATCATGAGTTAAAGATATAGTCATTTTCAGCAGGGGTTCCCTGAGACTGGAAAGCTATTTCAAGGGTTCCTCTGTGAAAAGGTTGAAGAAGGCTGATATATGCTTGTAGCAAAGTCCTGTGCCCTCAGAGGCCCAATGACTACCCCAAGAGTTAGGGAGAGCCAGACACTTTTTTAATGCAAAACAGATTTATTGTCTCTTAACAGAACTGTGATAGAGAGGGTTAGGGCCAAGACACCCTTAAGTAGATGCAATGATAATTGGCAGACTTCGAGACTATTATAGGTAGACAGCTATACAGAGGAAGGCCTCCAGCCAGATACTACTTCTGTATAGGTAGGACCGCTGTCTCCTATGGCAACAAATCTTGTAACAGTCACTAACGATAGTTGTACTTAACTATTGGCAACACAGAATGGTTCTTCTCTCACACTACAGTCTCTCACTGTAGATCTTCACTCACTGAGCTCCCAGTCTCTCACTAGACTTCCAGATCCAATCGCCATTGAATCTCCTGAGCTCTTCCATAGCTAACATGCTGTATACTCCTCAAGCATCATCCCCGCTATCTTGCTGGGTCCCTGGCTTGGCACTACTAAAGCTCCTCAAGCGTCACACCTGCTATCCTGCTGGGCCCCTGGCTTGGCACCTGCTGAAGCTTTCCCACTTCTTCACTGTCCCCGGCTGGTGAGAAGACTGCTCTGGTACTGGCTCCAGCTTACTCACTGTAGTCTCCGGTAACAAGGTAGATGGGCCCTTAGTGGCGACAGCTTCCCCTCTACCTCCGAACACAACTGGTTCCCCGTCCGGCTGAACCTTTATTCTCGGTTGGACTCCAATCCCACGCTGCTCCTCTCTTTCCTGGATAGGCTTCATGCAAAAAAAGTGAAGGAAAAAGTTGCGCTACTGATAACAGACAGCTCCTGGCATCAGCAATAAGACTAATTGCATAAGATAAAAAAACAGGAAAGATTCAGCGCTAAAACATGTGTACACCCCAGATAAGTGTCCAGGGATGATGATCACAGTGTAAAGTGCTATTAAAAAGTGCTAAACACAACTATATGCAAAGAAAAAATCCTAAAATTGAAGCAAAGGAAGTGCTGTGTGCATTACTAAGTGCATATGAAAACAAAAGGTCATCCTGAAAATACAAACTCATTCAAGATAATGCAAATACACAAATCATATACAAAATTGAGTGGCCAAAATTGAGCACGGAGTAACTCCTGGAAAAAAAAGAAACTTAGTTTGAAAAATCAGAGGACATAATTGACCAAATAAAAAGTCTCTGGATGGTAAAATTCAAACTATCATAGTCAGTCCCTTAAGCATAGTCGCAGGGTGCTGAAGTACATATGAGACCGAAGTTGAGGCATGCAGGGTGATGTTCACACACGGCACCCGGGAATGTACATCCAACACCAAGGTAGGAGGATGGGTACTCTTACCCTGAGTTGTGGACACACACGCCAGCGGTGGTGGGTCAAATAGGCATAAACAACCGTCAGAATTTTGATCTCCGCCACAAACTCCTATGGAGGGTTAGGCATGCACGGACTCCTGCATCCAATAAGTCAGGGGCTGAACTTCGGTGGCGATGTTCCAAGTAAAGGTAGTGCTCTTCACATCCAGGAAGCAACAGGGATCATTTAAGATTTTTTTCCTTGCATATAGTTGTCTTTAGCACTTTTCATAGCACTTTACACTGTGATCATCATCCTTGGACACTCATCTGGGGTGTACACATGTTTTAGTGCTGCATCTTTCCTGTGTTTTTATAGGCTTCAGGCAGCCTAAACCAAAGGGAGAAAAAGTAATTCTTCAAAAAGGAACAGGCAATTACCAAAAATATAAATGTTTTTATTAGAAAAAATCAGAGGAAATCCGAGTGACGGATGAAACGCGTCAGCATGACGCCATCACTCCCTGCCTAGCCCTCCCACAGAACCACCAATCAGCATCGGAATCTTTGTCCGCGCCTCCACGAGCTTGAGTGCCCTCACCCGGGAACAGGATGACGAGATGACAGCATGTCCACCACAACGTCTCCTGTATATCCGTAAGTGAGATCACCTCCACATAAGGAAGCCAGCCTGACTAGCCGGCCGGAGATGCAACGAGCCACATATGGTTTTCTTCTTGATCGGTGCAACGAGAATCGGGTGAGACCTTACCTTGTTATATCTGGACTGCCTTCCCAATAACCACTTTACTCCCACCCTCTACTTACTCAACACCGACACTGAAACACCATTTAAACCTGCTCACATTCTCCAAGGCTCACAGCTATTCGCACACAGGCATTGACCTTCCCCACTTACCGTGCTTTGCTGCAGTTTGTCATTATGCTGTACTCATATCATTAAGGACAACCAGCCCACAATCCTAACAGCCTGCACGTGATCGTCAGCTTCCTTCATTACGGACATTCCCACAACAGACATGATTCCCCATATGGCTGCATCCCCATCCGCCCTCCTCCACGTCCATCACTAATCATTTATCAAGCTACCTAGAGAGATCACCTACTCCTTAATTGATGACTTTTTGACATCAACATACTGTATTTATTTATTAGGAGGAGTGCATGGTGTATGTATGTGGTGGCCATCTGTGTTGGATTATGACAACGTTGTCATGTTTTTATATTGGTGGTGGTGCCTGGTTCTTTAACCATATATTTTTGATTGGTGTTTAAGTGTATTTTTTCTAAAAAAAACATTTATATTTTTGGTAATTGCCTGTTCCTCTTTGAAGAATTGCTTTTTCTCCCTTTGGTTTTGGTATGCGTATACAATTCAGAGGTTCGCACCACTACTACGGTGTAGCTGCCACTGGTGTAAGTCAATTACCTTGATTTCATTAAGGCACAGATACCACTAATCTCGGCATTCATCATAACACCACTTTAAAGTAGAGCTGTTAGTTCTGTTTTTACCCTCTGGGTGTTTTCTATTCAGGCAGCCTAGCAGCCAAGTGTCCCCGGGATAGACCTCAGGCTTTCGGAGTAGCAACCCAGGCGACATAACACACGTCCACCCAGACAGCCATCCAGGTCGCACAAGAGAAAAGGTACAGCAATCCAGAGTTAGAGAGGAATCAGTGGATCTTCTAACAATCAGCCAGGATGATAAATATCTGTGCCTTAATGAAATCAAGGTAATTGACTTACACCAGTGGCAGCTACACCATAGTAGTGGTGCGAACCTCTGAATTCTAAATACCTGACAAACTAAATTTATTAGCAACCCTGCCTAAACACCAGGGTGCTACATCCTCCCCGTGCCTAGAAAACTACATCTTGGAGTTTGCAAGAAATAATTAGAACTCTCAAGCCTGAGAGTGAATGTCCTGGCAAAAACTGGGATGGGTGGGGAAAATAGGAAAGGAAATAGTAACACAACACGTGGCATACCACATGACATAAATTAATAATATGTAATAATACATTAATAAATAATAATTAACCTCTAATCTTATTATTATTATTAATAATAATAATAATATAACAATAAACACCCAAACTCGAACAAAAAATAGATATTAATAATAATAATTTATTTTGTGTTAGGGTTAGGGTGTTTAGTTTATTTATTTATTATTATTTTACTTTTTTAAGGGGTAAGGGTTAAAGTTAAGGGTTAATTGTTTATTTATTGTTACTTAGTATTAATTTATTGACTTTATTTATTTTTTATTTATGATTTTTATTTATTTGTGTATTTATTTTACATTTAGTTAGTCATTTATTATTATTCGTATAATAATAAATAAAATAAAATAAAAAAAATAAATAAAATAATAATAAATAACCTTAACCCCCAACTCCTAATCCTAACCCTGACCTTAACTGAACTCGAACCCCTTACCCTAACGAAAAAACATTATAACAAATGAATAATAATAATAAAAGCAGAAATAAAAGCTAATGGAAAAGCTAAGAAAGCTGAAATACCTAGCAACAAATGATGCAACAGATAATAGTTTTCTCTATTGGCTAATAAAAAAAGGCAAAGCCCAAAAACGCTGCATACAAACCAAAAGATCACACATAAAAATGCGCCAAAATTGCGCATAAAAACACGAAAAAAAACAAACAGAAAAGTGCTCAAAGACACTACGCTCAGGTGTGAATGCAGCCTTAGTTAGGGTGACCAGGCATCCCCGGTTTCCGAGGACAGTCCCCGGATGGAGGACGCTGTCCCCGGAGCCCATCTGTCCCCGGATCTTTCCCCAGATTGCAGGGGTGGCGCCAGGTGCAGGCTGATCCTGGGAGGGTGCTGAGGCAGAGGGGGGGGGGGGGGTCCGCCCCGGGTGCCACACACTGGGGGTGTGTGAGGCCGACATCTCCCGCTGTGTCGACTGCCATCACACAAGTCAGGCTTCCTGGTTTTCTCCTTCGACAGACAGCACACTTGTCCAATGGACATGTGTTGTCTTTCATAGGTAGGAGCCGGTCCGGGAGGCAGGACTTGTGTGACGGCGGGCACCTGGTGATTCAAATTAAAGCTGATACAGTGAGAGAGACCGGCCTGACACATCCCTCAGTGTGTCATTTCTGGGCACTGGTGAGGCTGCATTCCTGGGCACTGGTGAGGCTACATTCCTGTGCACAGGTGATGCTGCATTGCTGGGCACAGGTGAGGCTGCATTGGATGGGCACTAGTGAGGCTGCATTGCTGGGCACTGGAGAGGCTGCATTGCTGGGCACTGGTAAGGCTGCATTGCTGGGCACTGGTGAGGCTGTATAGATGGGCACTGGTGAGACTACATTGATGGGCACTGCTGAGCCCTGCATTCTTTATGTAGTGCACTCCTGAACACTGCACTCTGTTTTTTCTCTGTCTTATCTTCATAACATTTGGTAGTCATATCTCAAAAAATTCTAAAAAGTATTTTTTTTTAATCTTTATTTATGGACGAAATGTGAGAAATAAAGTATACTGTATATCATACAATCATTCCATAAACACATAGCACATACACTGCATATGTCATTTGAGGAAAATATGCTTATAAAATAGTTTACCATATGCCAATAAAAAAAAAAAATAAAAAAAATATGTCCCTGGATTTCATTTTAAAAGTCTGGTCACCTTAGGCCCCCTTCACACAGGCGGACCGTTCAGATCCGCCTGTCAGTCACTTCATACAGCTCGTTGGAGCGTCGGATGTCAGCGGTGACATGTCCGCTGACATCCAATCCGCCCCGATCCGATCCGCTCCGCAAAATTCAGACGGATGGAAGTCCTATTTTCCATCCGTCTGGCGAAGAGGATCGGATGAAAATGGACAGGCGGTCCGTAATCATCTGATCCCCCCCATAGGGGAGAGCGGACTCTTTACAGAGTACAGACATGGACTTGTCATCCGCCGGCTCAGCGGGGATCAACAGAGCGATCCTCGCTGAGCAAGCAGAGTAATGAAAATGGACAGCCCCGTGTGAAAGGGGCCTTAGCCTAAGTGCTTAGCCTAAGAAAACACTGTAGATATATGTGCTTAGGAGGATTAGCACAAATTTCATGAATCAGGTTTACATCCACTTTAACCCCTTAGGTTCCTTAGGTATAATGCCCCGTACACATGGTTGGATTTTCCGATGGAAAATGTCCGATCGGAGCGTGTTGTCAGAAATTCCGACCGTGTGTAGGCTCCATCGGACATTTTCCATCTGATTTTTCGACACACAAAGTTTGAGAGCAGGCTATACAATTTTCCGACAACAAAATCCGTTGTCGGAAATTCCGATCGTGTGTACACAAATCCGACGGACAAAGTGCCACGCATGCTCAGAATAAATAAAGAGATGAAAGCTATTGGCTACTGCCCCGTTTATAGTCCCGACGTATGTGTTTTACGTCACCGCGTTCAGAATGATCGGATTTTCCGACAACTTTGTGTGACCGTGTGTATGCAAGACAACTTTGAGCCAACATCCGTCGGAAAAAATCCTAGGATTTTGTTGTCGGAATGTCCGAACAAAGTCCGACCGTGTGTACGGGGCAAAACAAGCATGCTTTACTGCATATACAAACTGATTTTCCTGTTGTGGATTTAGTAAAACTTTAAAGATGAGCGTTAAACTACCTTTCTGTTCTCAGTTCCATCTTCAACTGGTAATTTAGTATACACATCTCTGGTCCCAGTGGTGTAGCTAAAGAGAAATATAGGAGGAGCTGCTATTGCTGTTACTGTATGTATTTGGAGATTTGTGTTTTGGGTTGTCATGTTGCTCCTTGCTTTACTGTTTTGTAATCCACTGGTATGAAGAAAATGTGTGTGCAATAAATGCCCCTACACTTCTGTGTCTAATTTTGTTTTGGGTCAGGTACTCATCAGGTAGTAAAGGAAGGATGGAGATGACGACTTTGAAGCATGCACCTTCAAAAACAAGTAAACAATGACAGCAATGGGTTCCTTTTAAAAGGATCTTGCTACCACTATATAGTCTTTTTTTATTTTTTCCTGCTGGGTTGTTTTATATGAAAATGGTTCCTTCAGTACACCTGAAATACCTGGAGCCAAGTGCCTAGAGATAATTAATCACCAATTAACATACCCCTGCTGTCGTTGCTAATTTGTACGTTTAACCAATTAGGACTGTAGCAGAAAATGACCACTTATTCCAAAAACCAGGGGAGATATCTAGATCCAGCTGTCCTCAGCATTTTTTTTTTAAATCAAAGGATCAGTATTTGCACCCCTGGATGTGGGCAGCATGGCAGAAACATCCTCTGGTTTCTAAAAGTCGCAGGGGTGATATACAAACAGTAGTAATCACTGCTCTATGATGTCAGCAGATATCTCCGTAGAAACAAACAATAGAGAAAAAAATGAGTGGGACTTTAAAGTTGTAGAAACCTTCTCTCAGAATGATTTTCTGAACATAGACATAGGTTAAAAATGTTATTTTATTGTTACAAAATTCATGAAAAATATGGTAGGGATACATATCGCTTAAAACCAAAGAAATCTATCTCAAATCCTTTTCCAGCTCATTTTTCAAACCCTCAACACCCCTGAAGGTCGTGATTCCTCCCACTATGTGTATGTAGTGTTATCAGAAATGTTTCTCAACCAAAATAACAGAAAACAATCAACATTGAGATATCACATTGGGGAGGATAATCACAATCCCGATGAATAGGGCAACTGAATGGAGGCATTGTTTGGAGCAGCAGTCGTTTCTCTGAGGCAGGAGACCATTGGATTTCTGTGAATGACCACCACGATTTTGGAGTAGCCTACTTGTCCCTGAATTGGATGTACATATACAATTCTAGCAGTATTTGACATACTTTACATACTTTCTCGAGTGCTCGATCTTTCGTGATAGTGGGAAAAAAGTACCCTACTGTTGGTGTCAGTGACAGGAATAGTGCCTGGTGTCAGTGGGATAAGGAAAGTCCCCACCAATAATGGTTATTGGGGTACATGATAGCATACACTTTTATCTTCTCCATACTTCCCCTAGTGTGCTGCCTGGCAAGACAAAGGGGTGACACTAGGGTTGCCACCTCATCTCTGTAAACCCAAACCTATATTTATTACACAGGTTCTGAGGCTAATTTATTTCAGATAAGGCACTAAGTGGGTTTGATTACCACCTTAATCTGCCAAAGAACCTGTGCAATTAACATGCGTTTATGTTTAAATTAATGAGGTGGCAAATCTAGGTGACACCTGTTGGCTGATCATGAGACCATATTCCCTTGCCTCTCCCCCCCAAACAACCACCAGCCCACACAGCCTTCCCTGATCACAGTGCCCACACCCTGCAGGTCCCTGGGTTGTATCACCTGCTATGGACTCATGTCACCTTCTCCTGAGTATAGGTCTCATAGGAGAACCCAATGCAACTGCTGATTGGCCTTGGCTCCCAAAAGGACATCACTTTTGTTTATGTATCTGTTGTTATGGCAGCCAGTTCATTGCCCAAACTTACACAGAGATAAAGTACAGCACACATAATTGGAGGATTGGCTATTGCCTCACATAGGACCACAGTGTAAACAATGGTAAGTGGGAGTTGGGGAGGTTCTGATTAAAGCAGGTGGAGCCCCAGAAATGCATCAGACATTCTTTATCATCAGCTGTGACAGTCATTCCTTTGGATGCTAGTGGTTTTCAGAGGTGGTTAATCCTTCCCATTGATGTGATTTAATGACCATTGTGATAGATTTGTGAGCATCATTCCCATTTTTATCTACAAAAAATATTACATATTTCACGAGGCCATTGTGCTCTGTAGTTTCTTTTAATTAGGCCAGGGGCAAGTGTGATGCTGACTGGTGGCTATGGAGAAATAACTTTGTGCATTGTGCTGTGCACACACAGATCAGTGTACAATTTCTCCCAAGATGAATGAACTCCTATGCATGTGTGGGAGTGAAGTCATCTCGGGCCAGGAAAATCTAAAGGGACCTGGTAGAAGCCCGGGGAGATGTCAATTGTCACGTACCTGGATGGGGCCGAGCTAACAGGAGGGCTTTTCCTTACACTCTCCTGTTGGTGGTGACAAGATATAACAGGTCACGGAGTGGCATGGGTGCCTAATTGGAGATCTTGGACAGAAGGTTCTTGCAGCAGGTACCAAGCAGCAGGCAGACTCGTGAACTGACAGATGCAGATACACGCCAGCAGGTGCAGGGCAGCAGTCAGACTGGTGGGCTGGCAGGTGCAGGTACACAGCAAAAGGTGCAGAACAGTGGGGGCAGCAACCAAGTTGAAGAATAGGTGGATGCAAGATCTCGGGTGTTAAGGCAGGCAGAAGTCAGTACGGCCAAGCAGCAGAGGTACAGAATCCGGGTCCAAGGCAGAGTCAGGGATAAGCAAGGGTTGGTACCAGGTGAGCAGAGAAGGCACCAGAATGGTAGGCAAAAGGCAGAGTCAGGTCACAAGCAATAAGGTATCAGAAAGGAGCACAGTCAAACAGGCCGGGTATACACAGGAACAAAACACAACAGTTTAGGGAAATAGCTCCTTAAGCATGTATATAATACCTAGTGTCTACACTGTTTACCATGTATGGTAGTGTCACTCTGACCTCAATTAGGCATATATCAGAAAGAAGGGATCCCCACTATGAGACAGTGGGGAACAAGACAGCCAAATGAGTGACACAAAATGAAGTGTTGCAGTTTACAAATTTCTAACTTTATTACTTAATTAAAATGATTGAAATAATCTACCCCAACTAATGTAGAACAACCTGGATGCATTTAAATATGGGCCCTACAAGGGACCCTATTAAGTAACCACCGTGTCCAAGTACAATCAGTGAACACCTGGTCACCTTGGCTAATGCCGTATATGGGTAAGGAAAAATAATTTTCTTAATAGTATAGTGGATTATTCGTGTGTACAGAGGTCCCTGGGTGCTCGAGCCTAAGGACTGTGGATGGGGAGAGGGGGGTGGCATAGACAGGCAATCTCTACAGGAGATCTGTCCACAATTGGCAATACAGTGGAGATGTGGATAGTTATCTTCTGATGTAATCAAAGTCAATTAGATTATGACTTCTATGTAAATATTCCTGAATTCCTGTAAATGATCAGAATATTAATTTGACATATGCATTTGACATATGCATTGAAGGAGATTCTCTCACTACTAGTACATTTAGGAAAGAAACGTCAGCTTATACTCTTCTGCAGGCGGATAGCCATCATCCAAGGTGGCTAAAAGATGGAATTCCAGTAGGCCAGTTTCTTTGTGTGAAACGTAACTCTACCAAAATGGATGAATATAGGAGAGAGAGTAAAGAACTACACAGGCGGTTTCGGGAACGTGGATACACACATGGTCAATTAAGGAAAGCCAAAAGAAAGGTAGCTGTACAAGACAAGGATTACCTCTTGAAAATTACACCAAGAATAATAACCCAATTTGGATCTCAATGGAATATCGTTTGGGGTATTCTCCAGAGACACTGGGATATTCTGACAAGTACTCCAGGGTTAGCAAGCATAGTGTGCCCGTCACCTAAGATGGTTGCGAGGAGGGCCAGAAATTTGGGAGACATGTTGATCCAATCTGAATTTCGAAAGGATGTGGATACAACATGGCTATCTGAATACCCTAGAAGTGTGGATATGTTCCCGTGTGGACAATGCTAGATGTGCCCACACGAGGACAGAAAAGAGACGTTTACAAATGCTCTGGGTGAGAGAAATCTCCAGATACGTAATCTTATCAACTGTTCAACAGAAAGATTAATTTACATGGTGACTTGTCCGTGTAAGAAAATTTACATTGGCATGACCAAACGTCCCCTGAAGATACGAATCAGGAAACATATGCTGGAAATAAAAGCAAAGGACCCCGAGAAACCTCTAACCTGCCATTTTGCCCAGTGCCACCGCGGAAATTTGGATGGTATGTCCGTGAAAGGCATTTATGTACTCAAATTGTCAGCAAGAAGGTGTGACTTTAAACAGGTTCTATTACAGAAGGAAAAACTCTGAATCTATAAGTTGAAGTCTTCCCCTTGGGTTAAACACAGAGTTAAATTTACAGTTTTTTTGGTATCATAGCATAGATGACCCCTTAGCTCTAGCAGTATATGACCCCCCCCCCACACACACACACACTTAAATCTCGAATAAAATCTAGGACCTATCTTTATGGATGAGTGTATGTTGGGAGCTTTGTTCATTTATCCATGAATTTGTGACTGATTTTTCCATTCTGGTTGACTATTGATATTCTGTGGAGTAGCCTGACGGGCTTTATAGGCAGATGTGATAGATATTCTGCGTTAAATTAATATCCAGATGGAATTTAGCCCTTATGGATGTACTCTTGTGAATATAATTCTATTAATATAATCATGGTTTAGATGTGGAAAATGTTCCTGTTTGTCTTGTCCTCTTGATATGTGTGTGTCTTAGACTTAGTCTAATGTATGCCTCACTGCTATAAAAGAAAGATAAAACCAATCTCTATCTACAACAGTGTTTTTTTCTGTTCTATTTCACTTTACAACTATTATTTTATGAATATTCCCCAACATATGGTTGTGGCCTCTTTTCCAAGTCCATATATGCACATGAAGAGTTCACAGTATGAACAAAATGACAAACACAAAAATGTTACATAGTTACATATTAGTATGTTCCTTTAAGAATTACAATCAGGAGTGGTAACAACCTGAGGTGGAGACACCGTGATAAGGAACAGTCGGAGCACCACACTAACGTCCAGACAAAGCTACGCAATTCCAAGCGAAGCGCGTTGACGTGATCAGCGTCATGTGATGCCGCATTTAATATGTCCCGGATGCGAGCCATAGTTAGCCAGGGACAGTGAAGTACTCGGAGAGGATTAGGGTGAATGTAGGCAGCAATACAAGGTGGTCCATCTGGATCAGAAGGCATGGAACATTGATCAATTGAATTAAATGACCTTGGAGAGTGACCTGCTACAGCACAGGGTAATGTACAGATATTCATTTACACACCTGATATGCAACTTGATGTGAAGTCAACAGCTGGCACAGTCACTCTGTCTGCTCATTGCCTGAAGAACAATTAATTACTTTGCTAATCACCCAAGCACATACGCGGCAAATTAACCGAATGATGGTGATTTTGAACTAAGTGGCTTTTTTGAAGCATGTTTGTACTAGTGGCCAATTTGTAGACTGGATAATAAGTGTTCAACCAAGTTGAGTGTCAGCATCCCTATTTAGGATCAATACAATGTCCATACATTGCCACAAGGTCCACTATGAAGTTAATATGGACCCCAGGTTTCATTGATACCGTGAACCGACTTGGCTATTCAGGAATATTTACATAGGAGTCAGAATCTAATTGACTTTGATTACATTAGAAGATACTGTAACTATCCACATCTCCACGGTATTGCCAATTGTGGACAGATCTCCTATAGAATTTGCCTCTCTATGTCCCCGCCTCTCCCCATCTACAGTCCTTAGGCTCGAGCACCCAGGGACCTTTGTACACATGGACAATCCACTATACTATTAGGAAAATTAATTTTCCTTACCTATATACTGCATTAGTATGGATTGACTGGTTGACATTGACCATCTGGCGTCTAGACAATTGTATGTTTTTGTTATGTGTTTAGTGTCACAAATTGTTTGTGTTTTTTGTTCATTGATTGTACTTGGTGGCTACTTAATAGGGTCCCTTGTAGGGCCCATTTTTAAATGCATCCAGGTTGTTCTATATTAGTTATTCCCCATTGGGGTAGATTATTTCAATCATTTTAATTAAATATTAAAGTTAGAAATGTGTAAACGGCAACAATGCATTTTGTGTCACTCATTTGGCTGTCTTCTTCTCCACTGTCTCACAGTGGAGATCCCTTCTTTCTGATATATACACATAACAAACACAGGACCAGGTCACAGCTGATGGCCACTCAGCAATCTGCTGGTCTATGGAGCCACTTTAAAAAGGCAAGCGAGCGCCAAGTATTTACGCACGCTCATGCTAATGCCCATGCACACGTGAGGGGACACGCAAGCGAGTCAGGGCACGTCTAGTTATCACTCGAGAATTATTATACGCATGCGCGCGAGTTAGGGGACCTCTAGTTGTCACTCATGAGTTTTTATTAGCAAGTGCACATCTTCATGCATGTCATTGTGCACGACTGTGCATACAATTTCCATTAACATCAACAGTCAGTGAGGGAGCTCCTGGGCACTGCATCACTGGAGTGGGGGTGAACATAGTTCCGCTTTAAGAAAAAAGGCAAATATATAAAACACAGCAATGGGCTTTACTAATGTGCTTTATGGTGTGCTTATTTCGGTACTGCCAAGTTGTCACAATATCACACATTCTCCCTACAGTCAGACGGTTATGGGAGTAATCTAAAAACTGGACATTGGTTTGGATAACTGAATTGTCTGGTACAGTAACAAACAGGTGGTAACCCTAAAAAGAAGCAAACCCTTTGGTCCCATCAGGGATGCCAACAGGGGTATCCACTAACCATTTGAAAAACCCCCCTGTGTTTTTGTTCCTCAACCAATGATTATTGTCTGCAGTAAGTTTAACTCTAGGTGACTGTTGTTAAAAAATAACTGGACTTTTCGTGCTATAACCCTCTTTATGTCCCCCTTCCCTCCAACATCATTTTCGCAATATGACATACATTTCTTGGCCAACTGTTTGTGAATACCTGACCATTATATCTCTATGTGATTATTAGACACCCCACTACAAAACAATGGGCATTCATCTGTAGGTAGCCCTTTTATTTCTATAACATCCTCCACTCTTCGAGGAAGGCTTTCCACAACAATTTGGAATGTGTCTGTGGGAATGTGGGCACATTTAGACAAAAAAATAGCATTTGTAATGTCGGATGCTGATATTAGACCTGGCTCATAATCGATGTTCCAGTTTATCCAGAAGGAGTTCAGTATGGTTGAGGTCAGGGCTCTGTGTAGCCCACCTGAGATCCTCCACACCAAACTTTTCAAACCATGTCCTTATCAAGTTATCTTCATACACATGGGCATGGTCATGCTAAAACAGGGCCCTCCCCCAAACTGGTGTCACAAAACTGGAAAAGTACAATTGCCTAAACCTCTTTGAATGATGTATCGTTAACTGTATCCTTCAATGTGAACATCTGAACTCAATTGTTTGAGTTGTTGTTCTTATACATTTTGTTCATATACAGTAGTAGACATGATGGTTAGGTATGCACAAATTTTTGTGCATATGGTGTACCGAAAATAGAGCACCCTGTTGTTCATTGCTTTGTAGTCTGCCCTGTATGACATGGAATCAATTATAACTGGTTTTAAAATCTTCTCACTCCTGTAAGTCATCCCTGGTGTATGCACAGCCTGAGTTTTATTCACTTCAACTGAATGTCCATTGTTTGTAAGGCTGTTGATAGGCTATCCCAGTGAAGTGAATGGAGTTAAGGCAGTATTGTACAAAATATAAGACATTCTGTTGGAGTGTGCATGTCTGGAGGGTTATGGGGGAATCGGCTTTTCATGTACAAGGTGTATTCTTTGAAGAGGAATAGCAGGATGTCCTGTTATGGGGCAGCTTATTACACCAGGTGCCATACAGTGCTAGTAAGTTCACAGGGTGGAGACTGTTTGTAATGTAAGTTACTATGATCCTTTGTTGTGTTTTAGGGAGTGTAATATATTTATTATAATAAATATATTTTTTACAGTCATAAAAAATAAGCCAGCCTGCTGTCCTCTATTGATATACAGGGTTGGCTGGAGGAACTAAACCGCCCAGCAGAGACAATTATCTGACATACTTTGGAGTGTTACTGAGGAGTTGTGCCTGGAGTTCTTCACGAGAGAGAAGATTTAACACACTGGTCAATGGAAAGGTAAGAATAAAGCTTCTTCTTTACAGACTGGCTTAGATTTTATTTTTTCCCACTTTAAAGGGGACTTTTACTTGATAATAACAACATCATTCTCCCCAACCCAGCCTGTTACATCATGTTTTTTTTATTTGCACTGAGCACCAACACCCTTCTTCTAGCTGCGGATGCTGGCCATTTTTACCTCTCACTTAACATGAAGTTGGGCCATTTTTTTTCACCCAAAAATGTTGGACATTTTTTTTTTTTCTTCCAAGGGACCATTGACTCCAGCGCATTTCCCCCCATGGACCACTGGCAGAAGACTCTCCAACATCCTGCCTCCCCTTTACCTCATACCCACGTTGACACCAGGCGTTTTTTCTTCCTACTGACCTCAGATGGAAGGGACCCTATGTTATCTTCTCCTGCCCGTTGCACTCTATATGCTGTGTGGTACATCAGGTGGACATGACTATCTCCCATTTATTTTCTGTATTTGTTTATGTCACCTGTACATTAAAGAATTCCAGGTTTGGATATTTTACAAGGTTAAATTGGTCCAGCTTGAACAAATGTAACCAGCTATACGAGGGTTCCTAAAAAGTTTCTCCACTCTTTTAACTCTTTTTATTAAGAATTTCAAAAACAAATTACATCACTGTTCTACGTAGTAAATTTCCTATGCGATGCATTTTTCCCAGTGTCATATCAAATTTTTAATGCCATCAGCAAGTCCCGATGACGCCTTTCCGGTGAAATGCATTGAGGTCTTAGCAGTGGCGGAACTTTCGGGTCCTGCTGACGTCACGTCCGACTCAAGTGGAATGCACGCCGGCTCATAGAGGCAAGCGGTGAGGATTGTAACTTTACAGGTGATTACAGCTGATGCTACCTTATGGCACATAAAGTGCGTTGGCATATGTTTTTAATAAGGATATGTTAAAATAAACATATTGCACGATTATCGCGCTATTGTTTTTTATTCTGGGACTTCCCCGCTGGTGATATTGGATGTAAGAGTAAAGGAGGTGGACACCAAGTACACACCATCCATAAGACTGAAGGGCACAGCAAGGGTTAAGAGTCCATGGGGAGGGAATATGGTACAGCAACAGGGAACAGTGCACAGGGCAACAGCAGGCACAGCAAGTGGCAGGGACCCTCTTGGCAGGAAATAATTAAGGATTAAGTGTCCAACACACAGGGTAGAGATCTGGGCAGAACAGGGTTTGGCACAGCAGGGGTCAAATGACTCACCAGCAGACAGCAGCTTTGCAGCTCAGGGGATTCAGGTAGAGTGGCAGAGAGAGGAGGCCCAGAGGACAGAGGGCAAAGGTCCTTCACAGGCTAATCGTGGGCCCTCAGAGGGCTGAGTGTCCTGGTCGTGGCTTCAGGACCACAAAGGTAGCAGTTGTGAGGGTAGACTGGAGGCACCGCAAGGAGAAATAGTGCACAAGGCAGTAAGCACATCTAATACGGAACCTCAAGCCCCAGCAGTCCCAATATCCAGATAGTAGCACACAGCCCATGCTGGCAGCAATCCTAAACACCTTCTCACCTCCTTCCAGACATAAGTACCCTGTGTCCATTATTGGGGGAAGCTCGGAAAAGTCTGCCAATTTTCTGCCAGCATGGGGATATTATAATGTTCTTTGGTTTTAGCCAAGACCGAGGCGCCTGGCTTTATCTAGGTACAGGATGAAATGTTTTCTGTGCTACCTGACAAGAATCAGTACCATCGCCTACCCCCTATGGAGCACAGGAACTCATAGATCAATTATGCAAGTAAGCTGGCTGCCCCAGATGAAGGCACGTGATCCCTGTGCCGAACACGCGTAGGGGAGGGGCCAGGACGGAGCTGTCAGCAAGGAGGAGCAGAGGAGACTAACACACCACACCACACGCCATACGAGCATTCCCTGCATATTATACTCTGGATAGGATGGTGCACTCATGCACCTGTACATTTTTCTTCTTTCTTATATGTGAAATCATTGATGTTATCTGAGCGAGTTGGAGATCAGCATCAGCATACCCTGTATGAGCCCAGGAGTGGCTCCAATGCGTGTTTAGACACTGTTTAGTTACTGTGTAACTCAGAGGTGAGCGCATACGTGGTTGGGGGTCACAGGAGAGCACTGAAGCATGCTTTATTTTGCACACTGTTGAGGATGAGCATGATGGATACCAGTTTTAATGGACACTATATTTATGCACTTTACGTTTGTTACTTATGAACTTTTTTGAACTTAGACATGGATACTCTATTGTTATGCAATCAGCACTAGGATTTTATATTAATAATTTTTTTGCATGTTGCACTTTGGTCATATATCACAGACAAATTGCACATATTATTGCTTAGTATATATTTTTGATTTTCTTTGATTATTGACATTTATAGTTTTCCTATTGAATTATTGATATTTATTATTTATCACATACTTTTTTTCATTTTTTATATTATCTACTTCCCAGCGCAGACGCAATTATTTATATATTTATATATGCTTTACACACTGTTAGAGGGGGTTGATTTTTTTTTTTTTTTTTAATTCTGCCCTCCGCTACCTACAAAGACGGGGCTCAAAAGGATATTTTTTCTGTGCAAGTGAAGTGAATAGAGTTAAAGCCATGCATGCAGTATTGGGCAGGTAAGAAGAAGAAAGAAGAGTTATTATGTCATGTCATTCTGCCCACATAGTGAAGATTTCTGAGCTGCATGTTGGGTAAACAGTTTATGAAAACAATGAGAGAGGGGGAAACTATAGAGGTGAAATCACTATTTAATTCTTAAAGTCTCCACTAGATGTCACCCTTGATATGTTAGAAATCTTTTTTTGACTTTTGCGCTTCAAAACAGCTTTTTGGGTTAGAGGATGCATTCAATGACAATATTAAAGTTTAATGTGGGTCTGTTGTATGTGGTGTGTTACAAACAGGAGTTGACTATTTAAAAGGCGGAGCTTATGGGTATTTATTTTTATTTTTTTTGTGTTTTTTTTTTTTTTTTTAGGTTTCGGAAAGTTTATAAAGCAGAGGGATTCTTTTAAATGCATACTTTAATTTCTTTCAATTCAGCCTACCTACAGTATCTGCTGTACTGTACTTTTTTTATTTAACTTGTTAAATGCAGCTTTTTTTTTTTTTTTTAGTTTTGGGTTGCGCTAAGCTGAGGTTAGTTGTCAGAGCTTACTAATACAAATACCTACGGTATATTATCCTTGTTTACAAAAGTTTTATTGGAAGATTCAGTACAATAGAGTTACAGGGTCATGGTGGTTAAGACAGTTGAGTACAAAATAATGTATACAAGAGACAATATACCGTATGATTTGTGTAGTACATAAATGAGAGGCAAGTGAAAGTATTATAACAACGAGGGGGGTGTAAGCAATCTATATAATAGAGTATAATAAATTTCAGTCACGAGACCATAAAGACCACTTTTCATCAAAAGTATGCATACTGTCATGTAGGGTATGATAAATTCTTTCTGAGAGATTTTAGTTATCCATTCTAGACAGGACTTGAGTCCAGGGTAAGTTTTGGGATTTCCAGTTTAGAGCTATCATCCATTGGATAGAACTAATTAGGGAGTGGGTCAGTCTTATACAAGAAATAGGTATGTCAGGAATTGTTGCATACAGTATACATATTTGTGGCGAGAGGTTGATCCTTTTTTTTGCTATAGATTCTATTTTGTTTGCTGCAGCATTCCATATAGGCTCTATGTATACACAGTCCCAAAATATATGAAGGTATGTGCCAGGTACATTGCAGCCCCTAAAACAGTTAGGAGAGGCAGTAGGATAGAAGGAGTGGATTTTCGAGGGTGTCAGGTATAATCTAGAGAATAGTTTCATTGGCGACTCCCTAAATGAAGCTGCAATATTACACTTACGGAGGTTATCTGTCATGGCGTTCCATGATTTTAAGGGGATAGAAATGTCTAAATCAACTTCCCATTGCAACATTTGGCCAGACTTTTCAGGTAATATTGTATCGTTAAGATGTCTATAAATTATAGAAATCAGGCCTTTGTCCCTTGGGGAGTTTAGACAGATGTGCTCAAATAAGGTCGTTTGAGATTGAATGTTTAATGAGTAGTGCTCTGTGTAGAAGTGTCTAATCTGGAGATAATTTGTGAGTTCGGAAGATGGAAAGTTGTATTTAGATTGAAGTGTGTGGAAGGGAATGAATGTTTTGAATGGGAGTAGTGATCTTAAGGTAGTCAGACCGCTGTTGCGCCAATGAGGGAATGAATTATTATTGTTGTGGTTTTGAATAAGTCTGGGGTCCCCTAAAAAGGATGCCAGAGGGGGAGTGTCTGATGATAGTTTAAATGTTTTATTGATTTTAAGCCAAAATTGGAGAAGGTGGGCCACAATATTATTTAGTTTAAGGATTTTGTGGTGGGAGTTTAGGTTGGACCATAATAGGCCCTGTATAAAGTATGGAGAGATAGAGTTTGATTCAAAGTTTAGCCATGGGATGTTTGAGTTGGGGGCAAACCATTGGGCTATTTGTGTAAGTTTGGTTGCTATAAAATATTGCCAAAAATTTGGAAGGCCAAGCCCGCCTTTATTTTGGGGTCTGAACATGAGAGAGTAGCTGCATCTAGGTTTCCTGTTAGACCAGATAAATTTATTAATTTCTCTTTGTAGAGCTTCAAGTCTGGTTTTGGGGACATTGATAGGTAATGAGCGGAAATAGTATAGAAGTTTAGGGAGAATCGTCATCTTAAAAGCGCATATTCTACCAAGAAGAGAGATGCGGTAAGAGGACCAAATTTTTAAAAGAGATCTAATATTTAAAAAAAGAGGTATGTAGTTGGTTTTATATAGAAGTTTGTGGTGGGATGTGATTTGGATACCCAGGTATCTAAAGGTATATTATCCTTAGATGGCATATTATTTTGGAAACCCAGAAAAAATCTTTATGGTCTTTTCATGTTTCCAGCTGCTGGATATAATATATTCACTGTTTTCATGTACGTGGCTACTCCTTATATTAATTTTGTCAGAGATTAGAAAGTCTGATTTAGACATGCATATAGGACCCCTTTGTTGGCTATTCTGGGTTAGAGGTGCATTTTCAGTTTCCCCCTCTAGGGGTCTCCATTACCTTCTTAGGCATAGATATAACAGGGAAAGGGGGAGGGGTATGGGTGGAGCTCATGGGAGTAGAGTTGGTTATAAGAGGGAGTAGAAGGCATTAAGAAAGAGTGGTTGGGCCCTTGTGGGGGTTCCTGGTCCTGCACCTGACTAATAATGAAGAGTCACCTTTTGATGGGCTTTCCCTATCTAGCAGAATGGCATTTGTTCCTTTCTCCATAGTGGGTCCACCAGGAAACCTGAGCTCCTTGTAACATGACATCTTGAGAGTGGACATAGAACTGAATGGGACTTACAATACATATGGAGCAGAACAGAGTGGCCTGATTTGCTTAATGTTGGAATGCACAATTTGCCGCCTTATTGAAATGAACAGTTATGTTGCCTGTCATACCAGTAAAAGAGAAGTTCTAGGAGAAGGCTCCCGAGTCTTTTTATACCCATGGTGCATGGTGGCCTATACATGGGGAACAACAGGTAAGTGTGAAGACTTGCTCAGTTGGGGGACTGGTGGTGGTTGGGCAAAGGTGGGCTGGGTAGTCTAGTGGTGGCAGTGGGTCTTCTGTCTGGACCATATGCTGGGAAAACCCAAGTCCTGTGTGTATTTAGACTGGATTCCTGGCATGGCCTCCAAAGGACCTGACATTGAACCACAGGATATGAGCCACTTACAAAGTAGTTGTAAGGAAAGTGTTAGCCCCCTGACTAGTAGACCATGAGTGTGTATGATTCCGAGTCATGGGTCAGGTTTAGTGTCATATCTTATTAAAAAGAAACTCAGAAGACTGAGATAGTACCTGAGCAGTAATCTCTTAGGATATATTCTGTCGTCTCTGTGATGCTACTGTGTCTGATATCAGGGTTTAACTTTTACTTACCTCTGCTCAAAGGGTCTGATGCCTGGAAAGTCCCTCACCAGTATCAGCATCTTCTACCCAACTTCTTACGTGTTGCCGTCTTGATTGGCCAGTGCAGGATGATGTAACTCTTACCCATCATGCTACATTGGCACCATGCCAAAAGTGTAAACTGAGCTGCAGGTGCCCAGCTCAGCGTACATTTTGCACAGCACTACAAAATTGCAGGTAGGTTTATTATATTGCAGGAAAGACATAGCACTCTGCTAGTAAGTTTATTTTTTATTTATTTTTTATTTTTTTAGAGTTTAAATCTGCTTTAAGCTTCCTGTCAGTTCTTATCTCCAATTCTTCATTTATGACAAATCCTGGTTAGCAAGTGGTTAGCGTCGTACTTTTCTGTAATATAACACGCATCTTGTAACCAAACATGGGCTGCCTTTTACGCCTTGACTAGAAGTGAGAACGCTTGCTCATTACTGTTCTTGGACTACATCCCCTGTGGTTACAATAGGTGCTAGCCTGACTGAGATATTATGTAATGTTAAAATATATGAACCAAAAAAAAATGTAATGTTCTGCAGATATATATTCTCAAAAGTCCCAATAATAATAATAATGTATGCATGTGTATAAATACAGCTTTATGTAAATGTAGGGACCTTGCCTTAAAGTGACATTAAACCCTCAGTTTTCTAGGCACTTTCTGCACCTGATTTAATCATTTACTGAGGAGGTAGCTTCTTTAACTTCTAATACTTGCCTTCATTCCAGTTGGTGCCATGATCTGCCCCAGGTCTCCTGTTTCAGGGTGTTTTCTTTCACTTGCAGCATCCTATGGAGTAACCATTGCATGCAGGGACTAGAGTTGTGTCTCTCTACACTGTTACATCAATAGAAATGCAGCTGTGTAGCCTAACATAGCATAGCACTCCCCTTCTTCTTGGGCCGCAGTTTGGAGATCACTGCTGTAGACTAACAGACTGACTCCAGACTGCAGTCCATGGTTAGCTCTTTCAGGAAGTTCAGGAAAGCAGCACCAAGAAAGCTGGAGCAAAGAGCATTAAAAGCCAAACATGAGCACCACTAAAAGCTCCGCTCTAAGGTTAACCCAATGATTCACTCCCCTCTGCAGGTGCAGTTCCCCAAGGGCTCGTCTTACCCGATCATCAATTGAAAAGGATTCAGCTCTGCCTCTTCCCAGATCACGCCCACTAACAGGTTTCACCCACTTATTGACTTAATTATAGAGGATAAGGCCCTTGAGCGGGTGAAATGCATTAGACGGAGTGACTCTGGAGGAGGCAGGGCTGAAGGCTCTCTGTCATATTTGGAACTGGGCAGCTTTTGGTGTGTGCTTCCATCCTTCATTCCTTTCAGGCAGCATTGAAAGTAGTAAGAATTCTAAGAAATGGTTTATTTTGCTCAGTATGTTAAACTGAAATACTCTGAGGGTTTATTACTACTTTAATGTATTCTTTTTGTATTTGCTGGATACAGCTAAGCTGTATCAAGCCAAAGGTTTTTTTACATTTTCTGTGTTCTGTTGGTGTTCTCAATCTCATTCATTGCTTCTACTTGCTATTCTTGTGGAGGTTCCAGTAGTCAGAGTGAGAAGAACCAATAACAGAGTTATGAATATTAATTCTCCCCAGTCAATCACCGACAGGTCAGTCTATATCTATTATTGCCTTTCATCCACACATAGTTGCATAGCTCCCAACCGTTCCTGATTTCGAGGGACTGTCCCTGATTTGGAGCAATGTCCCTCCGTCCCTCTTTCCTCCTCATTTGTCCCTTATTTTGGTCTGATCTATATAGTTGTATATAAAATGTACTATTTATCTTTCAAAACGTGTTTCCCAGTGCTAAACCTTTTATCCAATTACTCCTAAATTGCTGAATTTGTAAATTTCAAAACCCATTATAAAGGAATAGTAGTGGTTAAAAAAAGCCCTTGTGGGTTTAACTAATCATTTTTTTTGTATAAATCTCCTTTAAGGGGGCAGGGCAAGAGGTGTGTCCTATGCCTACATTATTTTGCTAAGTTGGGAGGTATGTAGTTGCAATTATCCAATACCATCCACTCTGTTCCCAATTATTCCTCTAGATGTTACCACTAAAAAATAAGTCCTTTAAATAAAACCTAGAGGGAGATATGTGTACAACCTAGGATCTGACGTACGTTGACGATTTTATCTATATTTTTTATTATCTATCTTCTATTTTCATTTCTGTTTTAATTTGAGTGTCATCAGTCGCTATTACCCAATATGATTATGTTGATTATGATTATTATACTATGATGAAAGGGGGGAGAATGTGGGACTTTATATGAACCACATATGTTACATAATAGCACGCTGCAGAAAATTATACAAAAAAAATAGAATTTGTTCCATATAGATTAGTAACATGGTCATAGCATAGCATGGTAACATATACATTCATAATGTAGGCAAGCATAAAAACCAAACTGTCAGGGAAACAACCAAAATCAAGCCTGTCAGTATCGACCATCTCCCTGCACGCATGCGCGGTGGAACGGCGCTTTGGCGCATGCGTGTTTGCAGGCCGGCTGAACGGCGCGCGCGCATGCGCAATAGCGCACATATAACGTGAATCCTCTGCCTGCCTATAAAAGCTTCATTTGCTGTTTAACAAATTGCTGGTTTGTCTCTCAACTTCCCTGTGATCTTGTTCCTGCTACCTGCTTATCGTTTACCTGTTGTGACCCGGCTTGCCTTGACCTACGCTGACGCTCTCCTGGGTTTGACCCTCTGGCTTGTTTCACGGACTTTGCGTACCTCTGGTGTTTGACCCTCGGCCTGTACTCGGATTGCCTTTTCCTGCCTAGACCCTCAGCCTGTGACCCGGGTCTGTCTTCAGTCCCCAGTACCTTGAACCTCTGCCTGTTTTGGAACTTTGCTGCTGCTTCCTGTGTTTGACCCTCGGCCTGCTCTTGGATTTGCTTTAATCGGGTATCCTGGCTCCCAGTCTACCTCGGACTTATCTGACCCGCTGGGTCCATCACCTGCCAGCTCCTGCACAACTACCCAGCTCCTCGCTGACCTTCACGCAAGATCTACCCAGCCTGCTGGTAGCTTGTGTCTCTTTGTGCAATTCACCCTCTGTACCATCTCCAGGGGGAGGAGTGCGCTTATTCGCAAGAGTGAACCGCTCTCTGCATCTTGGCCTCGGTGAGTACATTAACCTGACAGTGACAGTACAAACCAGCCACTGTCACTGTAAGGTTAATGTACTCACTGAGTCCAAGATGCAGAGAGCGGTTCACTCTTGCGACTAAGAAAACTCCTCCCCCTGGAGATGGTACAGAGGGTGAATTGCACAAAGAGACACAAGCTACCAGCAGGCTGGGTAGATCTTGCGTGAAGGTCAGCGAGGAGCTGGGTAGTTGTGCAGGAGCTGGCAGGTGACGGACCCAGCGGGTCAGATAAGCTGGGGTTCCTAGCATTAAGTGGCCCCGAGATACGGGGCCCCAAAATCGGTTTGGAAAATGCCATTCTCTGCTGCAGAAATATGCTTGACATTTTCTGAACCGACTTTGGGGCCACGTATCTCAGGGCCACTAGGTGCTAGGAACCCCAAATTTGGTGTGCAAACCTAGTGGAACTGGTACCACAACATATCCAAAGCTGGGGTTCCTATGGGGCCCCAAAATTGGTTCAGAAAATGTCATTCTCTGCTGCAGAAAAGTGCTTGACATTTTCTGGACCAATTTGTGGGGCCCTGTCTCTCGGGGACACTTGGTGTTAGAAACCCCAGCTTTAGATATTTTATGGTGCTAGTTCCACTGAGTTTGCACACCAAATTTGGGGTTCCTAGCACTAAGTGGCCCTGAGATATGGGGCCCCAAAGTCAGTCAACTGTGTCCATCTGCAGCATGTCATTTCGGGACCATTTGGGTTCAGAGACCCCAAATTTTGGCTGCAGCTAGGGGGCATCTAGGAACCCTTAACTACCGAGTTTGAAGTTTGGGGGACCTATGGCTGCAAATGGGCACAGTAAGGCATGCAAATGGGCACAGTGAGGCTGCAAATGGGCATTGTTGACCCTCTTTTCCACTTACAGTAGCTGTGAATTTCTCACCCTCGTCTTATACTCGGGTTACTAAGTTTTTCCCATTTTTTTGTGGTAAATTAGGGCCTCGACTTATACTCGGAACGACTTATACTCAAGTATGTACAGTATTCATTTAACCGGTACACTCCAATAAGCCTAGCATAAGTAATATTGATAAAATGGTCATCTTAAATTGTATTAAGAAGGGCATCTGATAGCTCTGAATCAATACACTCTAATTAGCCTCACATATGTAATATTAATAAGATGGTAATCTTGGATTATATTGAGAAGAGCATCTAATAGCTCAACGCGTTTCACTAACACCACTAATCAGGAGCAGAAGAGAGGCAGGAGTCTACAGACCAGCAGTGGATCTGGGTGCAGGCATGGGAAGCCAGAGGCCAGCCGAAAGGGTCACCAGCCACGGGAGTTGAGGTAGCATATCCCACGGCAACTGGATGGAATTGGGAAGCTGAGGCCAGCAGTCCCCAGTAATGAGCTCCCATATGTACATTATGTCAGCATAGCCATCTGCATGGACAGAGAAGTCCATGTGGTGCACTGTGTCCATGGGAGGATAAAACAAGGGTGATTATGATCATTATCCTTTAACTCTCGACATATGACTTTTAGGGTTCTCTACAAGTATCATAACATATATCCATTTTTACTTTGTTGCATTTCTTTATCGTACATCATAGGACACAGGGCTTCAAGTAATTAATTGGTGGGTTATGGGCCTACCTTCAGGTGTTGACACTAGTATAACCAATACAGGAAGTTGACTCCCCTATATAACCCCTCCTCCTTCGAGTCCTCAGTTTTTTTACCAGTGTCTAAGGTGTTGGTCACGAGTGAAGATGTGCTCTGAGGCACTCCAGGGAGGGATCCATGCTGGATTTAAAAAACCTCCACAACCGGATCTATCCTCGCCACTGAGGCCATAGGATGGTACCTGGGCCTCGCATTGAAGAACAAGGTTTTGCCTGTAAGCTTCTCTTTGAGGGCTGGACCCTAGGAACCAGGACTCTTTTTGGCTTTTCATATTACCTAAAGTTGTTCCTGAGGAGTGCTACACAGGTCCAAAGGAGCAGAACCCCTTTTAAAAGGGCCCCAGTCTTTGAAGGTTTAACTACGCTGCCCGCCGTGATGGGTGAAATCTGGATCTGGATCTGTCTGTTAAATCAGCAGTATCCTGCAGCGAGGATAAGGTAAGGGGAGAAGCCTAGGAACTGTAAAAAGTCCACCTATACCTTTTTCTCCAAAAAATACATACATATATATATATATATATATATATATATATATATATATATATATATATATATATATATATATATATATATATATATATATATATATATGTATATATATATATATAATGTATAACTGTATGCCTTTTACCTGGTACAATGCTTTTTTAGCAGCTGTGTCTGGCTATAGCAGCAGATGTGGTCCCTGCAGCCAGAGGGGAGTTCTTAATTGAACAGATGGTGTTCCTCTTCTGAGGGATCTAAAGGGGTTACAGCAGTAGTTTATGAACATACAAAACCAGCCATTTGCATTTTTTTGTATAATGTGAAGCCTTCCTTTAAAACTAGGAGCTTGTTGTGTTACACTATGTGATTTATTATGCTCTGTGTCTTTAAGATTTGTTCCCTCTGTCTATCTGAACTCTTTCTCTCACCGTAGTTCTGTATATTCTCCTCCCCTTCCTCTCTCTGATTCATTGTGCACAGTATACCTCATTGCTGTAACATCTTACATGTGGCTTACAACTGCAACGTTTTTCTACCTATGAATATCCATCATTAAACGGAACATTCGAGAGGATTCATCGTCTGTCTTTCCATACAGTGAGTTATTCATTGAGTTAAGCTGCCTGAATTGATGCAAGGGATAAATAGATCACCAGGTCATGTAAGCTCTATGTGAAGCTGAAGATAATATTTATTGCCTTGTAGTTGAGTCAGAACAGTAGAAAAACGGAGTTCCACAGCCTAATTACAAGATTTCTGCATATAGTACTGTTACAGACAAGATTTACTGCCCTCATTGCAAGAAAGAATGAGACAGCAGCACATGGAATCTTCATAACCTGAGACCAGGGTGTCATATTACAGCACACAGATCCTCACTGAGACATTGTCTGCCTGTGTCAGCCATGAGTTACCACAGCTCTCAATGTGAATATACAGCCACTCCAACACAAGACACTGACCCAACTGACTTACCCAAACGCTCAGTCAAACCCACCTGGAAAGTGATGGAGAATTATGAAGCCTTAAGAACTGAATTGTTTAATAGCTTGAAGCTAATTTGGGACAAGATTGCTTTTGAATCAAATACAGTGTCTGTTGAAGGTGAATTACTGACACTACAGGGCTCCATTAAACAACTCTCTATCTCTTATGAGCTCTATCAGCTTACCAGTGACAAGTTCATTAATGTCTTACAAAATATGAACACAGAACTTTCACTCGAGGAATTAAAGAATTTCAAGGCTCTTAATCTGGAAAGAGACAGTTTTATCCAGCAAACCAAATTAAAGGCAGAAGCAAAGTTAAAGCTGCTACAGGACACTGCATCTCACAGATCTGTTTCCACCAGACATTCTAAAAGGTCTTCTAGAAGTCATAGTTCAAGAAACTCAACACTCAGTGAGCGACTTATTAATGCCCGCGCTGAAGCGGAAGCCAGCAAGGTGCAGGTCGCATATGCAGAAAAGAGAGCAGAATTGGAAGCTCACACAGCACGTCAAAGAGCAACTATAGAAATCTTAAATGAACAGTGTAAACATGACGCAGCTATGGCAAGGCTAAGAGTTTTAGAGCAAGCTATCAGTGCAGACGAAGGTGCAAGTGAGAGACAGCATCAACCTAAACATAGCAGATATGGAAGATCCCCTCAAACGCACTAAAGACTATGTCCTAAGCCACTGCAGTATACACTCCATTGTCTCCAATGCTCCTGGCAACTTAGAAACTCCTTCACAGCTCCAAGTTAAAGAGGTTCCAGCAACTTCCTGCATGCAAAATCACTCCAATGCATTTCCTGCCTGCCTACCTAACCTTCCTTCTTATGTCACAGAGCATCAGAGCAAGCTGCAAGCAAGTCATCAATTTCCTGTCATCGGTACAGCATTGAGTCAACGTACCATTGGAACAACCGACTTCAAGCAAGCAACTCACCTGAACGCATCTGCTGCACCATATTTACCTGTGTTCTTTAACAATAATGTCAAAGATAGTGCAATCAGCACCATTCAGCCAACAGCATCTCACATAAAGGCAGAGACAACTGAGACAGCAGAGTTTGTGAGGTACATACTTCGCAGAGAGCTCACAAAGACTGGTCTTATAAGTTTTGATGACCAACCTGAGAACTACAGAAGTTGGAAATGTGCTTTCAGAACTGCAATCAGCGATCTTGGCATTACAGCGGCTCAAGAATTGGATCTCCTGATTAGATGGCTTGGTCCTCTATCTGCTGCACGTGTTAAGCCATTAAGATCAGTTTTCATGGACAATCCTACAGCAGGCCTCACAGCTGCATGGGAGCGACTACAGCAAAGTTATGGCAGTCCAGAAGCTATAGAAAATGCCTTGTTCATGTGCCTGAAAACTTTCCCAAAGATATCTGGTAAGGACAACAAGGAGTTCCAGAGACTGAGTGACCTTCTCCTTGAGCTTCAGCTAGCCAAGGCAGACCCAAAACTACCCGGACTCAGTTACCTTGACACTGCAAGAGGGGTAAACCCAATTGTCTCCAAGCTCCCGTATGGTGTACAAGAGAAATGGTCTGCACTAGGATCATCATACAAAAAAGAGAACAAGGTTTCCTTCCCACCATTCTCTTTCTTCTGCAACTTCATCAGGAGAATCGCAGAGACCAAGAATGATCCAAGTTTTTCCTACGGTGAGTACAGTCTCTTCTCACCATTTCCTAAGAGTACCAGTCTTCAGGGCAACTATAGAAGCCGTAGAGGCCCAGTATCCGTGAAAAAGACTGACATCCTTCCCACTCCTACCACAGTTGTTGCCACGGACAGACAGAGTAGGAAGATTGAAAACCCTAACAGAGAGTGTCCCATTCACAAGAAGCCACACCCCCTCAAAAAATGTATTGGCTTTAGGAAAAAGCCTCTTGAAGAGCGTAAGGAGCTTTTAAAGACATTTAGGGTATGTTTCAGGTGCTGTGCTTCTACCGAACATTTTGCAAGGGACTGTAATGTATCCATCAAGTGCATAGAGTGTGGCTCCGAAGAGCATGTGCAAGCCCTACATCCGCTTGAGCCCAGCTCTGCACAACCTGCTAACTCTCCTCCCAGGTTAACGCATGGCGGGGAGAATACAGACCAAGTGCCTAATTCTACCATCATTTCTTCATCCTGCACTGAAGTTTGTGGAGAAGACCGCTGCGATAAGTCCTGTGCTAAAATATGCTTGGTGAACATATACCACAAGGACCAACCAGAAAAGACTCTAAAAGCCTATGCTATCTTAGACGATCAGAGCAATAGATCGCTTGCAAAATCAGAACTGTTTAATCTATTTGAAATAAAAGGCGAAGCTCATCCTTACACCTTGGGTACCTGTAGTGGAACTACAGAGGTTTCTGGAAGAAGGGCTCATGGACTCATGGTATCTTCTCTCAAAGGTAACTTGCAATTACCTCTACCTACTCTTGTCGAGTGCAATCAGATACTCGCTAACAGGGAAGAAATCCCTACTCCAGATGCTGCTTTCCATCACCCTCACCTGAAGGTAATAGCAAATGAGATACCGCCGCTTGACAAAGATGCTCAGATCCTTCTTCTGTTAGGAAGAGACATTCTAAGAGTTCACAAGGTACACAGACAAGTCAGTGGACCCCCAGATGCCCCATTTGCTCAGCGCATGGATCTAGGGTGGGTCATCATAGGCAACGTCTGTATAGGCAAAATGAAGAGACCTACCAACATTTCGTCATTCAAGACAAATGTTCTGCCAAATGGCCGAAACACTTACTTTGAGCCATGCCCACATCACTACTGGGTGAAAGAGAAGATAGCCAGCCATAGATGGCAACATGGTATCTCAGGTAACACAAGCCCTTTCTCGTGCCACGATGACGACTTTGGCTCCACAGTGTTTAATACAACCAGTCAAGATGACATACTGGCTCCTTCAATGGAAGACAAAGAATTCATCAAGGTAATGGACAATGAGTTCTTTCAAGACGACTCCAATAACTGGGTAGCACCCCTACCTTTTCGTCTCCCAAGAGAGAGACTGCCCAACAACTTGCAACAGGCCATCAGTAGATTCTCCTCCTTAAAACGAAACTTAAGCAGGAAACCAGAGATGCAAAGACACTTTGTCGACTTTATGCAAAATATATTTGACAGAGATCATGCAGAGCCTGCACCCCCACTAAAGGAGGGAGAAGAATGCTGGTACCTTCCATCCTTTGGCGTGTATCACCCACGTAAACCAGACCAAATCAGAGTTGTCTTTGATTCCAGTGCTCAGCATGAAGGTGTTTCTCTTAACAGCATGCTCCTTACAGGGCCTAACTTGAACAACAGTCTAATAGGAGTCTTGATTCGCTTCAGACAAGAACCTGTAGCAGTTATGGCAGACATTCAACAGATGTTTCACTGCTTCATTGTCAGAGAAGACAACAGAAACTACCTCAGGTTTCTATGGCACAAAGACAATGACATCCACAAGGAAGTTATAGACTTTCGAATGAAGGTACATGTCTTTGGTAACAGTCCTTCTCCCTCAGTGGCAACTTATGGGCTAAGGAGAACAGCTCAGACTGGAGAAGAAGAATATGGATCTGATGCTCGTCAGTTTGTTGAAAGAAACTTCTACGTTGATGACGCACTCAAGTCTTTTCCAACCGCTAAAGAAGCGATTGATCTCCTCACCAGAACAAGGGAGATGCTGGCTACAGCAAACCTTAGACTGCACAAGATTATATCCAACAGCCAGGAACTTATGAATGCCTTTCACTCTGAGGACTATGCCACCAGTCTAAAAAACCTTGATTTGGGTACAGATGTGCCTCCTGTACAGCGAAGTCTGGGTTTGTTGTGGAACATCGAACAAGACACATTCACCTTCCAAGTGTCAACTTGTGACAAACCCTTCACTAAGAGAGGAGTCCTGTCGGTGGTGAATAGCATCTATGACCCACTCGGTTTCCTTGCTCCAGTTACCATTCAAGGTAAAATTCTGCTAAGACAGTTATCTACTGAGAACATAGACTGGGATATTCCCTTACCTAGTGAGAATCAACACAAGTGGGAAAGGTGGAGACATTCTTTGAAGTCACTAGGAAAACTTCAGATTTCCCGTTGCTATGTTCCAGGTTCTATTTCAACTGTTTACCGGAGGGAAATTCATATTTTCTCTGATGCATCAGTTGAAGCTATTGCTACTGTAGCCTATTTAAAGATCTCTGAAATGAATGGGGAATCACACTGTAGTTTTGTCCTAGGCAAGGCAAAACTCACTCCCAAACCTGCACATACCATACCAAGACTTGAACTTTGTGCAGCCGTGCTAGCAGTAGAAATTGCTGAAGTCATACGAAGTGAAATGGACACTAGAATTGATTCTTTCACCTTCTATACAGACAGTAAGGTAGTACTTGGTTACATATACAACCAAACAAAACAGTTTCATGTGTATGTCAGCAACAGGGTTGAACGTATTAAAAGATTCTCCCTAACAAGTCAATGGCATTACGTTCCCACTGAACTCAATCCAGCTGACTGTGGGACCAGAGCCGTGTCATCTGATGTTCTTTAGGACAGCTTATGGCTGTCACCTCCAAGGTTTTTGTGTGAGGACTCCTACTCACCCCCTGTTGACTCCATGTTGCAGACTCACAAGTCTTTACCACTCACCCATGATACTTTGTCTACCTTTCTCGCTGAAGTGTGTGCTATAGTGAACGCAAGACCTTTAGTGCCGGTACCTTCAGATCCTGATGCTCCAGTGATCCTTACTCCAGCTTCACTCCTTACTCAAAAGATTGGGACTGCTGTAATATCTTCAAGTGTGATTGAACCCAAGGATATCTACAGGCGTCAATGGAAGCAGGTGCAGCATCTCGCCAATGTGTTTTGGCATCGCTGGAGGAAGGAGTATCTTCATCACCTTCAAGGTCGTAACAAATGGCAAACATCTAAGCCTAATCTTAAGTTTGGAGATCTCATCCTTCTAAAAGACAAGGAAGTTTGTCGGAATGAGTGGCCAATGGGTCTTATTACCAAGGTTATGCCCAGTGAGGATAACAAGGTCCGGAAGGTAGAAGTCAAGGTAACCAAGGGAGGATCCACACGAACCTTCACTCGACCAATTACTGAGTTAGTACTCCTTTTGCCAGGTGAGTGACTTATGCAAGGACTAGCCATGCTGTTGGCACGACGGGGAGTACATTGCTGCTATCTACAGGTTCTACCTTGAACTTTGGAATTCTTTGAAGACGTCATACGTCTGAACTCTTTCTCTCACCGTAGTTCTGTATATTCTCCTCCCCTTCCTCTCTCTGATTCATTGTGCACAGTATACCTCATTGCTGTAACATCTTACATGTGGCTTACAACTGCAACGTTTTTCTACCTATGAATATCCATCATTAAACGGAACATTCGAGAGGATTCATCGTCTGTCTTTCCATACAGTGAGTTATTCATTGAGTTAAGCTGCCTGAATTGATGCAAGGGATAAATAGATCACCAGGTCATGTAAGCTCTATATGAAGCTGAAGATAATATTTATAGCCTTGTAGTTGAGTCAGAACAGAGCTTAACAAACACTGCTGATAAAAATTCCCCTCCCCTCTCCTCCTGGAGAGGTGCGGTAACAGCTGACACTTATGTGTAATCAGGTTCTCACCTGAGGTTTAACACAGATGCTCTCAGTTCATATGCTGAATACAGAAGTCTGTCACACTAAGAGTTACAGGAGCACTGGGCATGTAAAGGTGTGTAAACAGGCATTTCCAGCACAGGAAATATTATGGTACTCAGCATCAAGGGCTGATCCTTATGGTGGCATTGTTTTCTTTTGCTAAAACTATTGTTCAGCAAATACCATGATTTGTTAAAGTGCCTCTACTGTTGTGCTTAGCACATTTGATTTCCAGTGTACCACAAAGGTACCAAGGATTCCACCCCCAGGCGTTGGGAACTCCAGTCATGCCTCCACACTGTCATCCTCTCCGGAGCAGGGGCGGACTGACCATTGAGCCACTCAGGCACTGCCCGAGGGCCCTAGGCCACTAGGGGGCCCCATCAGGGTTGCCAGCCTCAGTAAAACCAGGGACAGTATGTATAAATCTGTGGGGTTTTTTTTACATCTGTCTATGTATACTGTGTGTACATGTATGTATATACTGTGTGATTGTATACTGTGTGTGTGTATACTGTGTGGCCCCAAAATCTCTGATTGCCTGGGGGCCCCATAATCTCCTATTGCCCGGGGGCCCCATGAGTTATCAGTCCGCCCCTGCTCCGGAGATACCTGACATGGCGAGCCAGGGTGAGTCATTGGAAGCAATTGGTGGTGCAACTGCTTCTCACTCTTCAGCCCCTGTGTATGTCACTGAAGATGCATTCTCCTCTGCCCTGTTGAGCTTAGAAGGAAGATTAGCGGCTTTAATCGCATTCTCCATCCAAGAGGATAGGAAGCATGCTAGATCCCCCTCCCCCACCTCAAACCCCTTTTTCCAAGGGAACAGTGGGCACAGGATGAGGTGTTATCCTCAGGTGATCACGGGGAAAAAAAAGCCAAATTTTCCTCTGCGGAGGAAACAACAGTTGATGAACCTATGCAACCTCACAATCTGACAGATTGATGGTACAAACTCTTACAGAGATGGTTCATTCCACTTTTTATACTACTCCTAACAGAGTAAGCTGAAAGTCTAGGTCCCTTCTTTGGTTTTTAAAAAAAAAAAAAAAAATCTTTTACAGCGCTTATTTATGCTGAATGGGATCATCTGGATAAGCATTTTTTTCCCTCCAAAGAGTTTCTCAGTTCTCTATCATGGAGGAAAAATTCACAAGGGTTGGAAATACCAGCAGTAGATGCTGCGATTTCCAGCATCAATAAAGATGCATAATTGCTTAAGCATCCAACAGATAAGGAGTTGGAATTTTTTTGTTAAAATCCTCCTACCAATGGCGCTATGTTTCGCCATAGATGCCATAAAAGACCCTATCCACCAGGCGTCCCGCCTTGCGCTTGTGCTAAAACACATGCTTGGGACCCTGTGGTTAAAAGGGTTGGTCAGCCGAAGCATCTTGCAAAAAAGGGTGTCTGACTAGTTTCCCTTTTCAAACTTTTGGTGAAATACATCCAAATGATTTTGAGCAGTAAAGCTCTTTTGTCCAGTAGAAGGTATAAATGTGCTTTTATTTAAAGTGAAGCCACAACAGCTCACAGGTTAAGTACTCTGACGGCCAGTGCAGCCATGGGAGACTTCCTGACAGACATGGGTTCAGATCCACATGTCGGCGTTCACTAGTGAAGGAGCCACTCCTCACAGGTTAACTACTCTAACGGCCAGTGTAGCCATGGGAGGCTTCCTGAAAGACGTGGGACCTCGTCCTCACATTGGCTCCTTGTGACCTTGGACAAGTCACTTAAACAGATTCCTTCCCCTGCGCAGGGGCAGCTGCCTCTAGGCAGTGGTGATGGCCTCCACCGTCAGACTGTAGGGCATGATTTCCAAGAAATACTGTTCAGATCTGTGCGACTTCAAGGTAGTCCCTGCACTACACTACTTTGCACTTTGATGCCACTTGAGGTCCATAAACCTCTAGAATACACAGGCATTGTTTCCTGTCGCATCAAAATCGCGCCGCAAAGGATCACAGAAAAATCACGCAACTTTGGGGTTGCAATAGTGGACACTGAGCCTAAGAGGAGAAAATATTCAGCCCCTGTATACATGATTGAAGATGCGTTTTTCCTCCGCCCTGCATGGCCTAGAAGGAAAGTTAGCGACTTTAATCGCATCTGCTATCCAAGGATGAGAAGTGTGTTAGACCCCCCTCCCCCACCTGAGCTCCCTTATCAAGGGAACAGTGGGTAGAGGATACAGGATTACCCTCAGGTAATCGGGAAGAAAGGCAAACCGAGTACTCCTCTGCAGAGGAGACAACTAGAGTTTAACTTTTTTTCAGCCTCGCAATGTGAGTGATTGCTGGTACAAACCTCTTACAGAGATGATTTGTGCCTCTTTCAAGCTACCTCCAGTAGAGTCAACTGATAGTTCTGTTTTTTCCTAGGTTCCTTGGAACCTTCACTGCCTTTTTCATGCGTTTCCTGTACATGTACAGAGCCACGCAGAAATTAAACAGATCCATTCTAGATCTAAAAGAATCTAAATCAGTTCCTGAAGATCCGCTCCTTTTCTATGGAGTTGATCAAGTCAGTAGTTTCTATCCTGCAAGGAGGAAAACTTCTGGCCCCTATCGGCATCAGGGATGTATATCTGCATGTCCATATATTTCCCTCTTACCAAAGGTTTCTGCGGGTTCGAAGTAGAACAGCAGCATTTCAGTTTATAACCTTGCTCTTCGAGCTAGCTACAGCACCTCGAGTGTTCACAAGGTGCTAGCCCCACCTGTAGCCAGGTCAAGGGCACAGGGCTTAAACGGTCTTGGCATACCTAGATGATCTATTGCTAATAGAACAATCGCTGTTCTGAGTAAGGTGTGTGCATTACAACCAGTTACCTGGAAAGGTCTGGGTTGCATTCTCAACCTAGTAAAGTCTCCATTAAAATCGCTAAAAAAGGGCTGCAGTATTTGGGTCTGATCATAGATACAGCCCAGAAAAGGGGTCTTCTTGCCCAGAAAAACAAAAACAAAAAACAAAACAAAACAACACTCTATAAAAGAGTTGGTGCGGATGGTCAGGTCAAAAGGAGGTCCCTCCATTCGCCTTTGCATGAGTTTGTTAGACAGGATGGTGGCTTCATTCGAAGCAGTTCCCTTTGCCCAGTTCCATTCGAGACTGTTGCAAAACAGTATTCTATTTTTTTGGAACAAAATAATCCAAGCTTTGGACTTGCCAATGCGGCTGTCCCCAAGGGTGTCCCAAAGCTTCAATTGGTGGCTACTAAAGAATGTCCTAAAGGGTAAATACTTCAAACCACTTTTCTGGAAAGTGGTAACGACAGAGAAGACAACTGTCCAAGGACAGTGTTCAAGAACCGAAAGAGCCTTGCCCATCAACATCCTAGAGATTCGGGCAGTGCGTCTGGCTCTAAAAGCCTGGACTTCCAGGTCAAGAGATTGTCCCGACAGGATCCAATCCGTCAATGCCACGGCTGTGGCCTATATCAATCGCCAAAAGGGGCATCAAGAATCTCTCAGTGCAGAGAGAAGTGAACCATATTCTAACTTGGGCAGAAAAAAATATTCCGTGCCCATCGGCAGTCTTCATTCTGGGAATAGAGAATTGGCACATGCACTACATGTGCCGCCAGCAGACTATTCACAGGGGAATGGTCTATTTACCCCAACATGTTTCGGGCTGTTTGTCAAGGATGGGGGACTCCAAATGTAGATCTTCTAGCATCCAGTGCAACAAAGTTAGCAACCCAAAATTGTCCCAAACAGGGGGGGACCAAAAGAAAAGTTGGGCTCAAAGGACAGGCAATCTGGGTAAAGGTATTAGATTCGAGTGAATATTTATTGTGGCACAAAATTGAAAAACATGGGGATATACAAGAGCATTACCAATAAGTTACATTGCCCTGATAAAATTGATCGATACCTAAATTGATCAAAAGCAAGAACACAGACATGGGGAATATGTAACATGTAAAGACTAACAAAACAAAAACGTCCGGACGTCTAGGCTATTGATGTCTGTGCAACCTGTAACAATGAGAAGTGTGCAGCTATGCTGAATGAGGTTGCAGTGCAGACATCAATTCCCCCGGGGGAGGGGCGGCTCAGAGCGGGGTAACAAAGTTAGCAACAAAGTTAGTCAACTTTGTGTCCACAACAAGGGATCCATTTGCATGCAGAACAGATGCGTTGGTGATACTGTGGGATCTGTGGGATCAGCTTTTACTGATCTATGCACTTCCCCCTATTCAGTTGCTGCCTCGACTTATTTGCAGGATCAAGCTGGAAAGAAAACCGGTAATTCTGGCAACACCAGCATGGCCCAGAAGGTCATGGTATGCAGAGGTCGTAAAGATGGCAGTGGGGAATCTGTGGTCCCTTCCACAAAGGCCAGACCTGCTCTCACAGGGGCCGATATTCCATCCTACTTTACGAATGCTAAATTTAATGGCCTGGCTATTGAGACCCACATTCTGAAGAAGCATGGGCTTTCCAGGGCAGTTATTTCTACTTTAATTAATGCTAGGAAGCCAGCTTCTAGAACTATATATAATAGAGTCTGGAAAGCTTATGTTTCCTGGTGTGAATCCAAGGGTTGGCACCCTCGGAGCTAAATATTATAGGCAGAATTCTTGCCTTTCTACAAGTAGGCATAGAGATGAAGTTGGCCCTGAGTACTATTAGGGCCAAGTCTCGGCCTAATCAATTTTATTTCAAAGACCACTTGCTACGCATTCTTTAGTCCGGGGTTTCATGCGAGGAGTGATGCGGATTAATCCGCCAGTTAAATCACCCTTAAGCCCTTGGGACTTGAATTTAGTTTTGTCAGTGTTACAAAAAACGCCATTCGAACCATTACAGCATGTTCCCTTAGTCCTTCTGACTAGGAAGCTGATATTTTTGGTTGCTATATCCTCAGCAAGGAGGGTTTCAGAATTGGCTGCTCTTTCCTTTCCCCAAAACGCATTGGCTTTTATGTATTTGTCAAGATTACCAATAAATACCTTTTAACCTACTTCTTTAGGATACCGGGTGCTTCTTCCATCTTTTTGCCAGCCAATCACAGAGGAATGCTCCAGGTGTGTGAGCTAAGAGAAGGTAATAAATGTTTGCAGCAACTTCCCGAGTGTTCTTCCTTCCTATGGGCTCTGCCACAGAGGGAGCAAGGAGGTAGGTTCTGTATTAAAGACTTTTCTCTGCTGGGTTGTCTGTTCAGAGGGAATAGTAAATGAAGATATTTACCTAGAGGAAGCAACTTGAGGTAAGTACCTTCTGTGCTGAAAAGAGTTGGGTAGAAGCTGTAGCTGGACTAGCAAGTAGGATTCCTTGTTTGCTAAAGAAATAAACAGTGTAGCCTGAATTGTGACAACTTTTATAGGGTCATAGGGCCCACAATCACTGAGCAGAACAAGAGGCTATGACTGTTCTTACATAGTCATAGATCTGAATTATGGAGGCTCTTACAGACCCAAAGGTTACCATCTGAACCCCCAAAAAGCAAATGCCGCTACATCACATTTGAGGTTTGGTGATTTAGTTACCCTATTGCCCGTATGGGTAAGAACTGCTGCCATATTTTTTTCTGAGTGTTCTGTTTTGTCTTCTTTCACTCCCCAGAAGTCATCAGCAATAAGTCTTCAGAAGTGATGAAGTGATTGGCACCCAATTTTTTTACTCCACCATACGCCAAGAACCGTGTCCGAGGGAATGGATGTGCCCAGGAGCTACAGGAAAGCAGAAAGACTTTGCCATTTGTAGATGTAAGCCTGCTAAGCCACTTGTGGGTTATCTTACATCCCCCTGAGAGATATATTGCTACATAGATATTCCGGTGCACTAATACGCTTATATCATTTACACTTAGGGGTCTACTAATAATAATAATAATAAAAAACACTGGACTAATGTCACAAGGATTTTCTCAGCCCCAACAATTATTCTCCATGTATTGTTTAATTATGATTATTTCCTATGATTATCAGCTCCATCTAGTGGCCATAAAGTCAACACTTTCATGGCATACCTCAATAGGAAAAATACTGTGTTATGGCCAATAGATGGCGCTGACGATCATGGGGAGTAATCATAATAGACAATATATCTAATTTTGTTACAGCTGCATAAATGTGTGTGATATTTGTCTACTTTTTTTTTTTTTATAAATAGACACTTTTAACCACTTGCCGACCTCCTAATGCAGATATACTGTGGCAGAATGGCACAGGCAGGCAAAATCACGTACCCGGTGCCCGAGGCGGTCGGCTTCGTTAGGAGAGCGATCCAGGCTGAGGGGGAGACCACTCATTTGTGGCCACCCCCTCGCGATCGCTCCCCACGAATGAGATTCTTCCTCTGCTGCTGTATAGTAAACAGCGGCAGAGGAAGTGATGTCATCGCTCCTCGGATTCCGGCGCCGAGGAGAGAAGACATCGATGTGAGTGCACAACACTACACACACAGTAAAACACACCAGGCATACTTTACACCCCCCATCAACCCCTGATCACCCCCCAATCACCCCTCCCCCCCCCCCTCGTCACAGTGACACCAAGCAGTTTATTTTTTCTGATTACTGCATTGGTGTCAGTTTGTGACAGTTAGTGTGGTAGGGCAGTTAGTATTAGCCCCCTTTAGGTCTAGGGTACCCCCCTAATAAAGTTTTAACCCCTTGATCACCCCCCGTCGCCAGTGTCACTAAGCAAACGTTTTTCTGATCGCTGTATTAGTGTCACTGGTGATTCTAGTTAGGGAGGTAAATATATAGGTTCGCCGTCAGCTTTTTATAGCATCAGGGACCCCCATATACTATACTATACTATAAACAAACGATATAAAGTGCAGCGCAAAAACATGAGAGAAAACAAAAAGTCCTATATAGGGCAGAAAATTTCTCCTCTGTAATGTATCTTCTTACTATAAGATGATAAGACCATGTAAAAGCGCGTATTGATAGCGCTATTAAAATCCAAGAGCGGGGATACAACAGACTGTTCGCGTCCGAACAGCTGTGAGATGACAGCGGGTGACGTCAGACTCCGCCCCCGTACGCAGCGTTACGTCCAATGGACTTTGTCAGCAGGGGCGGAGTCAGGCTGTCACCCGGGATCTTAAATACTTGCCGACTGTCAGCAAGGAGTGTGTCACAGAGCGGAAACGGAAACGAAGTTCCAAAATAACTAGTTCCTGAGCGGAGACACTTGCTGAAAATGTGGCAATATGATAAAAACTACCACTTGATTATATACGCGCTTTTACATGGATTGGATCCTGATTTGTTACATATAATAAAATACCTATTGAGCCTTATGGAACGCTCTTAGATGTCCCTTCTTCTTTTCTATTTTACCGCACCTTGGAGGTATTTTATCACCTGTCATACTGGAGGATAAGCTGTGGGCTGTCATCATAGATCATCAGATCATCTGATCCGGGCGTATCCAGCATTGGTGGTAATTATGCCTACTTTGATCTTTCATCTGGTAAGCAGTGTATTTGCTCAGTAACTTTGAAGAACCTCAAGTGTCTTATAGAAAGAAGATACATTACAGAGGAGAAATTTTCTGCCCTATATAGGACTTTTTGTTTTCTCTCATGTTTTTGCGCTGCACTTTATATCGTTTGTTTATTATGTCATTTTGGGCTTGGTGTTAACCCTTAAGTGTCCAGCTTGCATTAGATTGATTTCTTTTTTTTTGTTTGCGCTGATTGTACATATTTTTGGCAAGTTATTATACTATATTATATAAAGGTTTTTACCCCTTGATTGCCCCCTAGTTAACCCTTTCACCAGTGATCACCGTATAACTGTTACGGGTGACGCTGGTTAGTTTGTTTATTTTTTATAGTGTCAGGGCACCCGCCATTTATTACCTAATAAAGGTTTAGCCCCCTGATCGCCCGGCGGTGATATAAGTTAGGTTTTAGGGTCAGATAGGGTCTGCGTTGCCCCAGGCAGCGTCAGGTTAGCGCCAGTACCGCTAACACCCACGCACACACTGTAGACCTCCCTTAGTGGTATAGTATCTGAACGGATCAATATCTGATCCGATCAGATTTATACTAGCGTTCCCAGCAGTTTAAAAACGCAGTGTTAACGGGATCAGCCCAGATACCTGCTAGCACCTGCAGTATCGATCGATCACTGTCATTACAAAACACTAAACGCATAACTGCAGCGTTCGCAGAGTCAGGCCTGATCCCTGTGATCGCTAACAGTTTTTTTGGTAGCGTTTTGGTGAACTGGCAAGCACCAGCGGCATAGTACACCCCGGTCGTAGTCAAACCAGCACTGCAGTAACGCTTGGTGACGTGGCGAGTCCCATAAGTGTAGTTCAAGCTGGTGAGGTGGCAAGCACAAGTAGTGTCCCGCTGCCACCAAGAAGAAGACAAACACAGGCCGTCGTGCCCATAATGCCCTTCCTGCTGCATTCGCCAATCCTAATTGGGAACCCATCACTTCTGCAGCGCCCGTACTTCCCCCATTCACATCCCCAACCAAATGCAGTCGGCTGCATGAGAGGCATTTTCTTTATGTCCTCCCGAGTACCCCTACCCAAAGAACCCCCCCAAAAAAGATGTCGTGTCTGCAGCAAGCGCGGATATAGGTGTGACACCCGCTATTATTGTCCCTCCTGTCCTGACAATCCTGGTCTTTGCATTGATGAATGTTTTGAACGCTACCATACACTAGTTGAGTATTAGCGTAGGGTACAGCATTGCACAGACTAGGCACACTGTCACAGGGGTCTCCCAAGATGCTATCGCATTTTGAGAGACCCGAACCTGGAACCGGTTACAGTTATAAAAGATACACTTACAAAAAAAAGTGTAAAAAAAAAAAAAAAACCCACGAAAAAATATATAAAATAAAAAAAACAAAAATAGTTGTCGTTTTATTGTTCTCTCTCTCTATTCTCTCTCTATTGTTCTGCTCTTTTTTTACTGTATTCTATTCTGCAATGTTTTATTGTTATTATGTTTTATCATGTTTGCTTTTCATGTATGCAATTTTTTATACTTTACTGTTTATTGTGTTTTATTGTTAACCATTTTTTGTTTTCAGGTACGCCATTCAGCTGCAGCGCGGATTTATTTATCTTGACAGCAACAGCGTTTGTTCCCACGATATATAAAGCCGTGACTCCAGCGAAGATGATATATGCCAAAGCATGGGGGCAGCAGGGGCAGAGGAGCGATTTGCTCCTAACTTTTGGGGCGGATGCCCCCATGCTTCGGCATATATAAATGGTGCATGTATGCCCATCATTAGAAGTAGGTGGATGAAGGGAGGTATTCCAATGGTGGGCATACCCACCGATCAATCTCTTGGCCTAAGAACCTGGAAGCTACAAGCATTTCATGACTTAGATTTCGCCGGATGTAAACAGCGCCATTGGGAAATTGGGAAAGCATTTTATCTCACTGATCTTGGTGTGGTCAGATGCTTTGAGGGCAGAGTAGAGATCTAGGGTCTAATAAACTTGAACTTGGCTTTCAACAACTGATAAACTCTCCCACGCATGGTTCAGGACACACTCTAGATCTCATCTTCAAACAGAATATGGACATCAACATATTTGACAACACTCCGCTACCATGGACGGACCACCATGCTATCAAATTTAAAATCACCACTAACACCATCCTCCAAAAGCAGAAACACGCAACAGCAACACACTGGAATAGATCTCAGAAGAAACTTCACTCTGATCTCTTCAAAACTACATTATCGAGCAAAATTCTTTTGCTAAACTCAAACCTCTCAACAGAACAAACACTCAACTCCCTAAACAATGTATTACTACAAACAGTAGACTCCGTGGTGCCAAAACATAGAACACTCGTCCGCAAAAAAAACTCAAGTTGGTTCAATGGTACTCTCACCCTACTCAAGCAAGAACGTAGAAGAGCTGAAAGAGCATGGAGAAGAAATCCTACCAAGGAAAACCATGCTAACTACAAAGCACTCACGTGGAAATACCACAAGGCAAACTTCAAAGCCAAAAAAGAACATTTCTCAGACACCATCTCATCCGCCTTAAACCGTCCGCGGGAACTTTTCAAAATAGTGGCTCAGTCAATGAACCCGACCTGCTTAGAGCCCCCAGGAAACGATACTCAAGAATTCTGCAATGAGTTATCAGATTTCTTCATGGACAAAATCGACAACATTCGGAAATCGATCCATCAGAAAACAACTATCACCCTCACTCAACCAAAGCAAAAAGAGGATATCGACACGAACATCACTCAACCACCGAATTTCTTTTTGTCCCCAATCACCATAGACACGACTAAAAACATCATCAGAAGCCTTCGAGACAGCACATCACCGAACGACATCATCCCCACTAAACTGCTTAAAGAATGCTCCGACATCTTGGCCCCTATCCTAACACAGCTCATAAATCAATCATTCAAAGAAGGGACTGTGCCAACCTCCCTCAAGCAAGGCATCGTCAAACCTCTGCTAAAGAAAGCCAATCTCGACCCTAAGGACCCTAACTGCCGCAGACCAATAACTAGCCTCAACGCCATCTCCAAGATTATGGAGAAAGCAGTAGTACAGCAGCTACAACACCACCTGGACACACACCTCCTCCTGGACCCTCTGCAATCAGGCTTCTGCCCAGGCCATGGCACAGAAACAGCACTTCTCGAAATATGGGACGACGCCCTTGAAGCAGCAGAGGACGGAGAACAGAGTCTCCTGGTACTGTTAGACCTCAGTGCAGCATTCGATACAGTGGACCACAACACTTTACTTGTCCGCCTCGCTGAAGTAGCAGGAGCTACAGGTTCTGCTCTAAAATGGTTTACATCCTTCTTAGAGAATTGCTCCCAGACAGTGAAACTAGGAACATTCACCTCGGAAACCCGGGCAGTCTCCTGCGGAGCCCCTCAAGGATCACCCTTGTCACCAGTACTATTCAACATATACATCCGCCCACTTCTCAATATCATCAGGAAAACCGATCTTTGCTTCCATTCATACGCTGACAACACCCAACTCTACCTTCGCATCAACGGACAAAAAGACCTTCATCAGCAATTACAGAAATGCCTCACCTTAATAGATGACTGGATGACCACTAGCTCCCTCAAACTCAACGGATCAAAAACAGAACTTCTTCTCCTACTAGCCAACAAAAATTCCAAAATAAACACTCCATGGACACCTCCCACCATCCTTGGACAGACCATCTCCCCAAGCACCAAAGCCAAGAGTCTCGGAGTCATTTTTGACTCAGGAATGACAATGGATGCACAAATAGGATCAGTGGTGAGCGGATCCCACCATCTCCTCCGCCAACTACGTAGACTCATCCCCTTCATCCCAGAAGAGGACAAAGCGGCAGTTGTGGGAACAATCATCAATTCCCGACTTGACTACGCAAATTCGCTCTACGTAGGACTACCCCAATATCAGCTTGCGCGCTTACAACTCATCCAAAACACGGCGGCAAGACTGTTAACAGGAAAAAAACCCTGGGAATCCATCTCCCCCTCCCTAAAGAGCCTACACTGGCTAACCGTGAAGAATCGGATCACATTCAAGACCCTCTGCCTCACCCACAAATGCATACAAGGAAACGCCCCATCATATCTCCGCGAGAAAATAAAACACTACACACCGAATCGCAGTCTTCGATCAGCTAACCAGAACCTCCTTACCATTCCCAAATACCGCTACAAAGCAAAGGGAGAACGAAGATTCGCAGTCCAAGGACCTCGACTATGGAATGCTCTTCTAACTAACATCCGCATGGAAGCAAACCACCAGGCCTTCAGAAAAAAAACTAAAGACCTTCCTTTTCTGAGAAGCTGACAACAGAGAATGCATCCAGCGCCTTGAGGCGATTCAGTTCGCATTTGCAGTGCTTTACAAATCATTCATTCATTCATTCATTCAGACCCCATTTATTTCAAAAAAGAGTACCTGTCACTACCTATTGCTGTCATAGGGGATATTTACATTCCATGACATAACAATACAAATGATTAAAAAAAATGAAAGGAACAGTTTAAAAATAAGATAAAAAAGCAAAAAAAAAAATATAGAAAAAAAAAAAAAAAAGCACCCCTGTCCCCCCCTGCTCTCGCGCAAAGGTGAACACAAGCGTCGGTCTGGTGTCAAATGTAAACAGCAATTGCACCATGCATGTGAGGTATCACCGCGAAGGTCAGATCGAGGACAGCAATTTTAGCAGTAGACGTCCTCTGTAAATCTAAAGTGGTAACCTGTAAAGGCTTTTAAAAATGTATGTAGTTTGTCGCCACTGCACATTTAAAGTATGTCATGTTTGATATCCATGTACTCGGCCTAAGATCATCTTTTTTATTTCATCAAACATTTATGCAATATAGTGTGTTTTAATGCATTAAAATTAAAAGTGTGTTTTTGCCCCAAAAAATGTGTTTGAAAAATCGCTGCGCAAATACTGTGTGAAAAAAAAAATGAAAAAAATATATAATGTTTGGGGGTTCAAAGTAATTTTCTTGCAAAAAAAATAAAAAATTTCATGTAAACAAAGTGTCAGAAAGGGCTTTGTCTTCAAGTGGTTAGAAGAGTGGGTGATGTGTGACATAAGCTTCTAAATGTTGTGCATAAAATGCCAGGACAGTTCAAAACCCCCCCAAATGAACCCATTTTGGAAAGTAGACACCCCAAGCTATTTGCTGAGAGGCACATTGAGTCCATGGAATGTTTTATATTGTGACACAAGTTGCAGGAAAAAGACACTTCTTTTTTTTTTTTTGCACAAAGTTGTCACTAAATGATATAATGCTCAAACATGCCATGGGAATATGTGAAATTACACCCCAAAATACATTCTGTTGCTTCTCCTGAGTACGGGGATACCACATGTGTGATACTTTTTGGGAGCCTAGCCGCGTACGGGACCCCGAAATCCAAGCACCGCCTTCAGGCTTTCTAAGGGCGTAAATTTTTGATTTCACTCCTCACTGTCTATCACAGTTTCGGAGGCCATGGAATGCCCAGATAGCACAAACCCCCCCCCCCCCCCAAATGACCCCATTTAGGATAGTAGACACCCAAAGCTATTTGCTGAGAGGTATGGTGAGTATTTTGCAGACCTCGCTTTTTGTCACAAAGTTTTGAAAACTAAACAAAGAAAAAAAAATACACTTTTCTTGTCTTTCTTCATTTTCAAAAACAAATGAGAGCTGCAAAATACTCACCATGCTTCTCAGCAAATAGCTTGGGGTGTCTACTTTCCAAAATGGGGTCATTTGGGGGGGGGTTTGTGCCATCTTGGCATTTTATGGCCTTGGAAACTGTGATAGGTAGTGAGGAGTGAAATCAAAAATTTACGCCCTTAAAAATCCTGAAGGCGGTGATTGGTTTTCGGGGCCCCGTACGCAGCTAGGCTCCCAAAAAGTCCCACACATGTGGTATCCCCATACTCAGGAGAAGCAGCAGAATGTATTTTGGGGTGTAATTCCACATATGCCCATGGCCTGTGTGAGCAATATATCATTTAGTGACAAAAAAAAAAGTTTGTCATTTTCCCGCAACTTGTGGCAAAATATAAAATATTCCATGGACTCAACATGCCTCTCAGCAAATAGCTTGGGGTGTCTACTTTCCAAAATGGGGTCATTGGGGGGGGGGGGGTTTGAACTGTCCTGGCATTTTATAGCCTTCAAAACTGTGATAGGTAGTGAGGAGTGAAATCAAAAATTTACGCCCTTAGAAAGCCTGAAGGCGGTGCTTGGTTTTCGGGGCCCCGTACGCGGTTAGGCTTCCAAAAAGTCCCACACATGTGGTATCCCCGTACTCAGGAGAAGCAGCTAAATGTATTTTGGGGTGCAATTCCACATATGCCCTTGGCCTGTGTGAGCAATATAACATTTAGTGACAGCTTTTTGTAATTTTTTTTTTTTTTTTTGTCATTATTCAATCACTTGGGACAAAGAAAATGAATATTCAATGGGCTCAACATGCCTCTCAGCAATTTCCTTGGGGTGTCTAATTTCCAAAATGGGGACTGCCCTGCCATTTTAGCACCTCAAGAAATGACATAGGCAGCCATAAACTAAAAGCTGTGTAAATTCCAGAAAATGTACCCTAGCTTGTAGACGCTATAACTTTTGCGCAAACCAATAAATATACGCTTATTGACATTTTTTTTACCAAAGACATGTGGCTGAATATATTTTGGACTAAATGTATGACTAAAATTGAGTTTATTGTATTTTTTTTATAACAAAAAGTAGAAAATATTGTATTTTTTTTCAAAATTTTCTGTCTTTTTCCGTTTATAGCGCAAAAAATAAAAACCGCAGAGGTGATCAAATACCATCAAAAGAAAGCTCTATTTGTGGGAAGAAAAGGACGCAAATTTCGTTTGGGTACAGCATTGCATGGCCGCGCAATTAGCAGTTAAAGCGACGCAGTGCCAAATTGTAAAAAGTGCTCTGGTCAGGAAGGGGGTAAATTCTTCCAGGGCTGAAGTGGTTAAGATTTCTAAAACCAAATTTATTTATTTTTTCGGATAGAGCAGGAATTATTGAAAACCACTGTCAGTTTTTTTACTTCTTTTTTGCTTTGAATAGATTTCCTTTCACTTTCTAGTCTGTAGCCAAAAACAGGAAGTAAGGGAAATCCGCTTTTAGATAGTTACCACCAAGTGTCTTCATTTTCTCTCTATTCCTGATCTACACAGCGCACCCCTCAACCCTGCAATCCGTACACAGCGCACCCCTCAGTCCTGCACTCCGTACACAGCGCACCCCTCAACCCTGCACTCTGTACACAGCGCACCCCTCAACCCTGCACTCTGTACGGATTGCAGGGTTGAGGGGTGCGCTGTGTACGGAGTGCAGGGTTGAGGGGTGCGCTGTGTACGGAGTGCAGGACTGAGGGGTGCGCTGCGTACACAGCGCACCCCTCAACCCTGCAATCCATACACAGTGCACCCCTCAGCCCTGCTCTCCCTACACAGCGCACCCCTCAACCCTGCACTCCCTACACAGCACACCCCTCAACCCTGCACTCCCTACACAGCACACCCCTCAACCCTGCACTCCCTACACAGCGGTTGAGGGGTGCACTGTGTACATCTCCCCCCTAAGCATAAAGCTCTCTTCCCCAGTTTAGAGCTCACCACCCACCCTGCAGAGGAGTACTTACAGTGTGTCCATGCAGGCTGCCAGTCAGGAGGAGCTTCTGTCTGTGTAGATTTCCCGACCCCTCCCTCCTCTGCTCTCCTATAGAGATCGATGTATAGAGGAGGGAGGGATCTGAGCGGCCGCCGGGAGAGGAGCGCTGTCACTTGTAAGTACAGAGGCAGCGCTTCTGTTATTACAAGTGACGGAAGTGAGCAGCGCCGGAGGTGGCTGAAATCCGGCTGCAAAAAAAATCCTGGCGGGCATATGCTTTGGGGCCCCTCAACAATGACTGGGCCCTGGGCATCTGCCCCTTTTGCCCTGCAGTAAAGACGGCCCTGGATGAGCGAGCAGGAGAAGAACCAGCAGAAGAACCAGAGGAAGAAAACATCAGCAGCAAAGGGAGAAGAACCGGAGGAGGGAGACATCAGCAATGGAGGGAGAAGAACTGGAGGAGGGAGACATCACAATGGAGGGAGAAGGACCGGAAGATGGAGAAGAACCGAAGGGAGAAGACATCACCAGCAAAAGAAGACACGTTCAAGCTACGACGGGGGACAGTCTTCATTTTTACAGTACTGTATTTATTTTTTACACTTTTGGGTGAATGAGTAGGGGTACAATGTACCCCTACTCATTCACATAGAGGTGGGCTGGGATCTGGGGGCCCCTTTGTTAAAGGGGGCTTCCAGATTCCGAAAAGCCCGAAGACCCCCACAACCACAGCCCATGGTTGTCGTGAAGAGGCCCTTATCCCCATCAACATGAGGACAAGGTGCTTTGCGGTGGGGGGGGGCACAGAAGCCCCCTGCCCCAAAGAACTAACCCCCTAATGTTGAGGGCACGTGGCCTGGTATGGTCCAGGAGGAGGGCCCTTGCTCGTCCCCCCCCTTTCCTGACCTGCCGGGCTGCGTGCTTGAATAAGGGTCTGGTATTTATTTTTGAGGGGGAGCCCAAAATCCATACCAGACCCGAAGGGGGGGACCCCACTCTGTTTTTTGGGGCGTGGGGTTCCCTCTCAAGATCCATACCAGACTCAAAGTCAGATATCATTCACTGAATCACATGGAAGTCGAACATTAAGTTGCAGGGCAAAATCGGATCAGGAGTCTTGCAAATTCCAGTTCGGAATAGTGTGAACATAACTTAAGGAGTAGGGTGGTATCACTGATTGGATAATGAAAGAATAGCACCACATTCATGAACTCCCTGATTTCTCTCCTTCTGACGCCTATGGAGATTAAAGTACCGAAGTTTGGTGCCATTCCACGAGCGTGCGCAATTTTAAAGCATGACATGTTATTTACTCTGCGTAACATCATCTTTCACATTATACAAAAAAACTTTTAGTGTTTTTTTTTTAATATTCATGAAACAGTTTTTTCAATACGTTTGAAAAATTTCTGCGCAAATACCGTTGTAACATAAAAAGTTGCAACGACCACCATTTTATTCCCTAGGGTGTCTGCTAAAAAAAAAATCTATATATAGATATCTATATATAGATATAGATATCTATATAAAGATATCTATATCGATATATAGATATCTATATATACCGTATTTATCGGCGTATAACACGCGCCGGCGTATAACACGCACCCCAAGTTTAGGAGAGAATTTTAAGGAAAAAAACTTTTAGGAGGGAAGTTTAAGGAAAAGAAACTTACATTAAAATGCCCATCAATGCAGCCTCATCAGTGTTCATCTGCAGCCTTGTTAGTGTCATTGCAGCCTTTTCAATGTCAGTGCAGCCTTGTCAGTGCAGCTTTGCCCCAGTGCAGCCTTGTCAGTGCAGCCTTGTCAATGCATCCTTGTCCCCAATGCAGCCTTGTCCCCAGTGCAGCCTTGTCCCCAGTGCAGCCTTGTCCCCAGTGCAGCCTTGTCAGTGCAGCCTTGTCCCCAGTGCACCCTTGTCAATGCAGCCTTGTCCCCAGTGCAGCCTTATCAATGCAGCCTTGTCCCCAGTGCAGCCTTGTCCCTGCAGCCTTGTCCCCAGTGCAGCCTTGTCTCTGCAGCCTTGTCCCCAGTGCAGCCTTGTCAGTGCAGCCTTGTCCCCAGTGCAGCCTTGTCAATGCAGCCTTGTCCCCAGTGCAGCCTTATCAATGCAGCCTTGTCCCCAGTGCAGCCTTATCAATGCAGCCTTGTCCCCAGTGCAGCCTTGTCCCTGCAGCCTTGTCCCCAGTGCAGCCTTGTCTCTGCAGCCTTGTCCCCAGTGCAGCCTTGTCCCCAGTGTCCATGCCTCCTGCCTCCTGCCGCTGCCGCCGCCGCCATACACATGGTAGTAGTTTTAAATATGGCGCCGCGGAGTTCGGAGAGACTCGGCGCCGGCGGAAGTGAACGAACGCCGCCGAGATACACATGGCCGAGGGTTCTCGGCACTTTCCGGCGCCGCTCACAGTCCCGCCTAGTCCCGCCCTATGATGGACATAACACAGGTCCAATGGCGGGACTGGGCGTGACAGTGAGCGGCGCCGGAAAGAGCCGAATACACCCGACTATGTGTATCTCGGCTCTGTGATTTCGGCGGCGCTCGAAATCCCTCCGAAGTCTGCGGCGCCATATTTGAAACTACTCGCTATGTAAATGTCTGCGGCGATCGCCGACATTCACATAGCGATAGCGGGGATCGGCGTATAACACGCACCCACGACTTTCCCCTGATTTTAAGGGGAAAAAAGTACGTGTTATACGCCGATAAATACGGTATCTATATATATCTATAGAAATAGATATAGATATAGATATAGATATATATATATATATATATATAATGTTTGGAGGTTCTGAGTAATTTTCTAGCAAATGATGATTTTTACATGTAGGAAAGAAGTGTCAGAATTGGCCTGGGTGGCAAGGGGTTAATTACCATAAGTAAGTAATATACAAATAATTATTATATATTGTTTTTAAGGTAATTTACTATATTTTCAAAAACTGTACTCAATCAGGCGGCTTAACGGACAAATTACTGAAGTTTGAAGTTATAACTTCCAACAAGTAATTTCACAGTAAATAGATAAATAATAAATTATTATGTTCTAACATATAGCATATAAATATATGATTTACCTTGATTATAACAGTACCCTTTCAACAGGCAGCAGTATGTTTTTTTTTTTTTTTTAATTGGCTATTCATACTTACCTAGGTGGATGCAGCATTGGACCGATGCTGCATCTGTCCATCGGCGTCTCTACACTGAGAACCGAGCGATCGAACACTGCCGATGGCTCATTTCTCTCACCTCCCCGAGAGCTGATGACTGTCAATCAGCAGCTCTTCTGCTCTGCTCCTCCACGCTCACTGGAGTGTTGAGCTGTGGAGGGGCAGAGAGCGGCTGTCTTAGCAGCTCGCTGAGAGGCTGAGACGGCTATCAGTCCAGGCACTTGGTGGATCCAGACTCCCAGAGTCGGGATGACGCGGTGCCTGGACTGATCTGTGTGACGTCAGCAGAAAGCTGACTTCAGACCGATCACTGCTGAAAACGGGTCACAGGAGTGCAAAACGACTTGCACTCCTGTGACCCATAGGAGAAGCCCAGCCACATGAGCTCAGGCTGAACTTCTCCTCTAACTGTGTGAGAAAAACATGGGATTGTGGGTAAATCGTATACCCATAAACCCATGCTTTTTCCTTCTAGGTAAGAGGGCTGGAAGGAAGCATTTGTCTTTTAGACACATGCCCCCTTCTATGACACTGCAGTGAGAGAACAGCCTCCACTGCAGCATTTTTATTGGACAGCTTGTCCCAGTGGTGCTTTACCATTGGTCCAAGGCTCCAAGCTATCCATTAAGCTTAGAGCTTCTGACAAGAAGTGAGAGGCACTGTGAGCTCATGCTCTCAGTCTGCTGCAGACTGAGTGTGTGTCAGCTTGTATTTAAACTGGCCGCTCTGTATGTAGCTTCTGACAGGCTGCACAAGAAGCCCCGTATCTCCGGAACTAAAGGGGGCAGTGACCAGTGGTGGGGTAGGACTTCAGCTACCTACTCCCGAAATTTGGGGTCTCTGTGACCCCTGGTCACTGAGCTACGACCCTCAAAGCTCGATTGTTTTTTTTTTTTTTTATTCTTTTGGTATTTTTTTTTGTTTGTTTTTTTAACTTACCTGCTTCTGACGTGTATGCACAAAACCTTGACTGGCTCCAGGTGTTGTCCCTCCAAGTCAGAGTGCTCCGTACAGGGGTTGACAGGAGGCTAATATCAAGGCAGATTCAAGTACGCATGCTAGTCTTATACAAGATTAATAATCATTAAGTTATGCTTTTTATATACATCCTGTTTCAAATTATTATGCAAATTCTATTTCAGTGTCACAAAGATTCAATATTTTGTTTTTCAGTTTAACTCATGGATGGCATTGTGTCTCAGGGCTCTTTTGATCACTGAAAACAATCTGTGATAGTTAGATTGCCAGGTGAGCCCAATAAAAGGAAAAACTACCAAAGGAGGGTGTTCCACATTATTAAGCAGAGCACCATTTTCAAGCAATATGGGGAAGAAAAAGGATCTCTGCTGCCGAAAAGAGTGAAATAATTCAATGCCTTGGACGAGGTATGAAAACATTAGATACCGTATTTCATGAAAACTTAGGCGTGATCATCGCACTATTAAGAGATTTTTGGCTGATTCGGAGTACAGGCAGGTTTCGTGCAGATAAAGGCACATTGAGGATGATTTCTGCCAGATCCATGCATCAGATCAAGAGAGCAGCTGCTAAAACACCATTACATAGCAGCAAACAGATATTTAAAGCTGCTGGTGCCTCTGGAGTCCCACTGACATCAAGGTGTAGAGTCCTCCAGAGTCTTGCAACTGAGCATAAGCCTTCCATTCGGCGGCTCACAAGCAGAAACGGCTGCATTGGGCAGAAAAATACATGAAGACTAATTTTCAAACAGTTCTGTTCACTGATGAGTGCCGTGCAACCCTGGATGGTCCAGATGGATGGAGTAGTGGATGGTTGCTGGACAGCCACCCTGTTCCAACAAGGCTGCGACGTCAGCAAGGCGGTGGTGGAGTCATGTTTTGGGCCGGAATCATGGGAAGAGAGCTGGTCGGCCCCTTTAAGGTCCCAGAAGGTGTAAAGATGACCTCTGCAAAGTATGTGGAGTTCCTGACTGACCATTTCCTTCCCTGGTACAGAAGGAAGAACTATGCTTTCCGTAATAAAATCATCTTCATGCATGACAATGCACCATCTCATGCTGCAAAGAATACCTCCGCATCAATGGCTGCTATGGGGATAAAAGGAGAGAAAGTCATGGTGTGGCCTCCATCCTCCGCTCACCTCAATCCTATTGAGAACCTCTGGAGCATCCTCAAGCAAAAGATCTATGAGGGTGGGAGGCAGTTTACATCCAAACAGCAGCTCTGGGAGGCTATACTGACATCTTGCAAACAAATTCAAGCAGAAACTGTCCAAAAACTCACAAGTTCAATGGATGCAAGAATTGTGAAGCTGCTATCAAATAAGCGGTCCTATGTTAAAATGTAACGTGACCTGTTAAAATGTTTAAAAAGTTAAAATGTTGTTCAAAGTTTGATTGAAATAGCTTTTGATTTCAGTAAATATGCTGAAAACACAACAAATGACAATTTTTAGTTCTTTACAACCTATAAAGTGTTTTGAAAGTTACTGTACATAATAATTTGGAACGGTGCATTGTAAGTTTTTTTATTTTGAAAAAAAATCTGTTATCATTAGGAGGTTTGTTCAATAAAATTTGAATTGTACTCTTAATAGTTGATAACATGAGAATTATGCTGACTGTTGTTTACATCAATTATTTAGGTAAATGAGAAAAATATCATTGGCATAATAATTTGGAACAGGGTGTATACGCCTGTAGTTTAGCTTTAAAAACTGCCTTTTGCTAAATTACCAAAACATAATCTAATATCCAGAACTAACAGCTGTTAGCTGTGTGATAACAGGACATAACAGCTTTTGTCCTCCTCATCTGCTTTGTTTATTTATATAGAGCAGGTGGTGTTATGGAAACAGGATCTGTAATACTTTTTAACCACTTAAGGACCAGGCCTCTTTTTGAGATTTGTTGTTTACAAGTTAAAAACATGTTTTTTTGCTAGAAAATTACTTAGAACCCCCAAACATTATACACTTTTTTTTCCTAACACCCTAGAAAATAAAAAGGCAGTCATTGCAATACTTTCTGTCACACCGTATTTGCGCAGCGGTCTTACAAGCGCACTTTTTTTTGGAAAAAATACACTTTTTTGAATTAAAAAATAAGACAACAGTAAAGTTAGCCCAATTTCTTTTTATATTGTGAAAGATAATGTTCCGCCAAGTAAATTGATACCCAACATGTCCCCCTTTAAAATTGTGCCCACTCGTGGAATGGCGACAAACTTTTACCCTTAAAAATCTCACTAGGCGACGTTTAAACAATTCTACAGGTTCCATGTTTTAAGTTACAGAGGAGGTCTAGGGCTAGAATTATTATTTCTCTGCTAAGCACACTCTCCTGCATGCATGCCTGAGCTAAGGGCAGTTAGGTTCCAGGAAGTAAATGCTGCATGAATCATCTGCCCTTACTCAAGATGGCCACAGCCATAGGTGTTTTTTAACCACTTCAATACTGGACACTTTCACCCCTTTCCTTCCCAGGCCAATTTTCAGCTTTCAGCGCTCTCGCACTTTCAATGAGAATTGCGCGGTAATGCAACACTGTACCCAGATGAAATTTTTATCGTATTGTTCACACAAATAGAGCTTTATTTTGGTGGTATTTATTCATGACTCAGTTTTCTTTTTTTTTTTCTTTTTTTTTGTGCAACATAAGTGAAAAAAAGAGCCAACATTTTGAAAGAAACTTTTACTGACCAGTGAAGCAGCCAATTAGACCGTGCTGTGTCTCATCAGCTGCATTGGAGGCCAGAGAAGAGATCTGGGGTCTAATACTGTAGATAATAACACATTGCAACACCTATCATTTTATTTTTTAGGGCCTCTGCTTAAAAGAATGTATGTTTGGGGGTTTGAAGTATTTTTCAAAAAAATGCAGATTTTTACATGCATGTGAGAAGTGTCAGAATCGGCCCAGTAGGGAAGTAGTTAAAGTGTCACCTATGAAAAATATTTTCACACTGAGGTTCTTCTAAACTGTAAGTAAAACATTTGAGTGCTTTTGAAGAGCTTTCCATTCATTTCAATGGAGAGGGGAGTTTTTTCACCACCCTGCCAGCCCACTGCCCCAGTGTGAAAGCATTCATTGATTTTAATATAAATAGGTTTTCGGGAGCTTTTCAGGCACTTTTTTTAGCGTAAAAGCACCTGAAAAGCGCCTCAGTGTGAGAGTTGGAACATGTGAAAATCATACTCAATCCTCCACAAAAAAAAAAAACCCAGTGCATTGGGGCCGAATATATGCATACCTCCCTTTGTGCTGGGAGCGCACCACACAGCGCACTCCCAGCACAGAGACCGGGGTCCCACCAAGAACCCCGGGCCCCCCAATTCTGGATCACCTGATCACTGTGGTAGCCTCTGATTGGTCAGTCACTGTGAAGCCTGCCCCTGTGTTTCTCTCTCTGTGAATGAAGAGGAAAAATACAATGCATCTTTCTCTTTCAAAAAATAAAATAATATTAAAAAATAAAGAAAAAATAAGGGTCAAATTAAGGGTCAAAGGTCAAGGTCAGGGTCAGTATATTTTGGTCAGGGTGTATTTATTTAACCACTTGACGTCCGGGCCATAGCCGAATGAAGGTTACAGCGCGGACCTGAATTTCCAGGAAGCCGTCATATGACGGCCTCCCCTTTGCACGCTCCCCGCGTGCCCCCTGCAGGGCGCGCGCGGCGTGCACTGTGATTCCTGAGTCACCGAGACTTGGGTGATCACAGACCTGTGGTCCCTTACCACGTGATCAGCTGTCAGCCAATGACAGCTGATCATGTGTGTAAACAAAAGCTCGGTAATCATTTTTTTTTCTCCTCACGCTGACAGCGCGAGGAGAAAAAAAAAGCCGATCACCGGCTTATGTGCAAGGGACATCGGTCCCAAAGAGGATGCCAATCAGTACCATCATTTGTGCCAATCAGTACCCCCTGCCAGTGCCACGTGCCATTGCCACCTGCCAGTTCCCACAGTACTCACCAGTGCCACCTATCAATGCCCACAAGTGCCACCTATCAATTCCCACCAGTGGTGCCAATCAGTGCCACCTAGCAGTGCTGCCTATCAGTGTAACCTACCAGTGCCGATCAGTGCCCATTATTGCCACCCATCAGTGCCCATCACTGCCATCTATCAGTGCCACCTATTAGTGCCACTTCTCAGTGCCCACCTGTGCCACCTATCAATGCCCTTCAGTGCCACCCATCAGTGCCACCTCTCAATGTCACCTCTCTGCCTATCAGTGCCCACCAGTACCGCCTTATCGGTGCCCATCAGTGCAGCCTCATCAGCATACATCAATGAAAGAGAAAGATAAAAATATATCTTTTTTTTTTTTTTTTTAATTCAGTCTTTTTAAAAAATTTTAACAAAAAAAAAAAAACGCAGAGGTGATCAAATACCACCAAAAGAAAGCTCTATTGGTGGGAAAAAAATTATAAAAATTTCATTTAGGTACAGTACAGTGTTGTATGATCGCGCAATTGTCATTCAAAGTGCGACAGCGCTGAAAGCTGAAAATTGGTCTGGACAGGAGGAGGTTTTAAGTGCCCAGTAAGCAAGAGGTTAAATTAGCACCAGTGTCAGTCAGTGTCGGTGTGTTTTAGGTAGGACAAAAAAACAAAATGCGCACTAGTGCTTCCGGGCTGTACTACGGGTACAAGCAACAAATAACATACACATATGTGGTATCGCTGTAATTGTCCGGAGCAGGAGAATTTATTTTGGGTTGTTCTTTGGTGGTAGGTTATGGTAGTAACAAGAAATAAACAGCTACATTTAAAAAAAAAAACTTTTTTCTTTTTTACTATTTTGGGCCAGTTTTTCTTTGATAATAAAAAAAAAAAAAAAAAACTCAGGAAATATCCTAACCATTTATCACCAAATGAAAGCCAAATTTTTCCTGAAAAGAACAAAGTATAATCCACCTAGCTGCACAAAGTAGTTGTTATGATATGTACAGTTTTACTAACATGTCAGGCCCGGACTGGCCATAGGGCAGACCGGGCATTTGCCTATTGGGCTGCCCGCTCCGTAACCTGTTGATGATCAGGTCGTACAGCGGGAGGTAAGCTGCGCCCGCAGCCTGGACAGGGTTAACATAGGCCGCGGCCGTCGCTCACCCACCGCTATCCGGTCGTGCCTGTGTCACCTTCGGGCTCCGGCGCAACTACAATAGCGGCTGATTGGCTGAGCTGTGTGTCTCTCTCACACACAGCTCAGCCAATGCTGACAGTTCCACTGCTCCTCCTCATCCCGCCCCTCTACTCTGTCTGCCCCGCCCACACCCCCTGTGTCTGCCCCGCCCACACATCCCCGGGGAGATGTGAAAGCGGAGGTTCACACAAACATTGAACCTCCGCTTTTCGGAACCCTCCCCCCCTCCAGTGTCACATTTGGCACCTTTCGGGGGGGGGGGGGGGGTGCAGATACCTGTCTAAGACAGGTATTTGCACCCACTTCCAGCATAGACTCCCACGGGAGTCTATGCCTCTTCCCGTCCCCACCGCGCTGTCTACTGGGACACACACGGGTCCCAGAGACAGCAGGGACCAGTTAGGAAGCGCATTGCGACTCGCACATGCGCAGTAGGGAACCGGGAAGTGAAGCCGCAGCTCTTCGCTTCCTGATTCCCTTACAGAGAATGGCAGCGGCAGCACCCGAGGACCGAGGAACGATTTGGTCACGGGAGCCGACATCGCTGGACCCCGGGACAGGTGAGTGTCTTTATTTTAAAAGTCAGCAGCTGCAGTATTTGTAGCTGCTGACTTTTAATTTTTTTTTTTTTCGCGGGACTCCCTCTTGAAGGAAGAAAGATTTAAAAGGTGCAGGCAGCCTGCTCCTGAGCCTCATCCTGGGGTGAGTAAGCTCACCCTCTCTCCTGCCTCCCAGTGTGTATATAAAATGAATTTAAGGGGTGTTCTGTGGACTCTGATACAAGAGTGGGGCTTTGGTGAGCAGAGACTCCCTTAAATAAGCGTTCCCCTTTATATTAGAGTCCACAGAGCTCCCCCTTACAGTAAGTGGGGGCTCTGTGCGGACTCTGATGTAAGGGGGGTCTGTGCGGACTCTGATGTAAGGGGGGTCTGTGCGGACTCTGATGTAAGGGGGGACTGTGTGGACTCTGATGTAAGGGACCTCTGTGCGGACTCTGATGTAAGGGGGCTCTGTGCGGATTCTGAAGTAAGGGGGCTCTGTGCGGACTCTGAAGTAAGGGGGCTCTGTGCGGACTCTGATGTAAGGGGGCTCTGTGCGGACTCTGAAGAAAGGGGGGTCTGTGCGGACTCTGATGTAAGGGGGCTCTGTGCGGACTCTGATGTAAGGGGGCTCTGTGCGGACTCTGTAGTAAGGTTGCTCTGTGTGGACTCTGAAGTAAGGGGGCTCTGTGCGGACTCTGATGTAAGGGGGCTCTGTGCGGACTCTGATATAAGGGACCTCTGTGCAGACTCTGATGTAAGGGACCTCTGTGCAGACTCTGATGTAAGGGATCTCTGTGTGGACTCTGATGTAAGGGGGCTCTGTGCGGACTCTGATGTAAGGGACCTCTGTGCAGACTCTGATGTAAGCGACCTCTGTGCAGACTCTGATGTAAGGGGGCTCTGTGCGGACTCTGATGTAAGATATGATAGCTGTACCCTAGCATTCAGTCTCTAAGATGCTTTTTGCTAGTGAATATAGGCTCATGGGAGGAGGAGTCTGTGAAACATGAGCTCAGCTTTGCTCTATTGTGTACGTATATTGTAACATTTCACAAAGATGACCTTAGGAACAGAACTGCTTTTCGGATTACTCTATTTTTGCATGACTTGTGGTGAGTACATACAGATTATATACATTAATATCTAGGTATCAATGCTGGCAGAAATACCCAGAGAACAGTGTAGAAAGTGTAGTATCTAATGCTCACAGTATTATAGAAATGTAACAAATATTCCAACACACATAAGGAAGATAGGACTGTTTGAGAATGTAAGATATTGTTTGAGAAGCACTGATATGTTAATAGTAATAAAATAACACAAAGTAATAAATATACATATGTAATGTAAATAAGGAGACAGACAGAAGAGATAATAAGAATATGTGTAAAAGAGATAATCACTATTTACTGAGAAACAATGATTTAGTGCTTTACTATCTTTATGTGCTTTCACACTTTATACCTTCTTGTGTTTATAGTGTAACCCAGTGTTTCTCAACCTTTTTACATTATGGGAACCCCTGAAATAATGTTCACATCTACAGCTCACAGAACATTGGCATGATCAGCGAGCTGTTGATAACAAAAATTATTTGTAGCAATAGCATTAAATAAAAGAATACATATCAAAACATACCTATTTATTGTGAAACTTGTGCTTTCTTTTCCTGCAGAGTTGATCCATACAGAGGACATTACACGGGGCAGAGCACATTACAGGGAACATTACACGGGGCAGAGCACATGGCAGGGGACATTACATGGGGCAGGGGACATTACATGGGACAGGGGACATTACATGGGACAGGGGACATGACAGGGGACATTACATGAGGCAGAGCAAATTACATGGGGCAGGGGACATTACATGGGACAGGGGACATGACAGGGGACATTACATGAGGCAGAGCAAATTACATGGGGCAGGGGACATTACATGGGGCAGGGGACATTACATCTGGCAGGGGACATAACATGGGGCAGGGGACATGACAGGGGACATTACATGGGACAGGGGACATTACATGGGCAGAGCACATTACAGGGGGCATTACATGGGACAGGGGACATGACAGGGGACATTACATGGGGCAGGGGACATTACATGGGGCAGGGGACATTACATGGGGCAGGGGACATGACAGGGGACATTACATGAGACAGGGGACATGACAGGGGACATTACATGAGGCAGAGCAAATTACATGGGGCACGGGACATTACATGGGGCAGGGGACATAACATGTGGCAGGGGACATGACAGGGGACATAACATGGGGCAGGGGACATAACATGGGGCAGGGGACATGACAGGGGACATTACATGGGGCAGAGCACATTACAGGGGACATTACATGGGACAGGGGACATGACAGGGGACATTACATGGGCAGAGCACATGACAGGGAACATTACATGGGGCAGAGCACATGACAGGGGAAATTTCATGGGACAGGGAACATGACAGGGGACATTACATGGGACAGGGAACATGACAGGGGACATTACATGGGACAGGGAACATGACAGGGGACATTACATGGGGAAGAGCAAATTACATGGGACAGGGCACATGGCAGGGGACATTACATGGGACAGAGAACATTACATGGGGAAGAGCAAATTACATGGGACAGGGCACATGGCAGGGGACATTACATGGGACAGAGAACATTACATGGGACAGGGCACATGACAGGGCACATTAAATGGGGCAGAGCACATGACAGGGGACATTACTTGGGGCAGAGCACATTACATGGGACAGGGGACATGATAGGGGACATTACATGGGATAGGGCACATGACAAGGGGGCATTACATGGGACAGGGAACATGACAGGGGACATTACATGCTTAGAGCACATTACATGGGACATTACATGGGACAGGGGACATTACATTGGACAGGGGACATGACAGGGGACATTACATGAGACAGGGGACATGACAGGGGACATTACATGAGGCAGAGCAAATTACATGGGGCACGGGACATTACATGGGGCAGGGGACATAACATGGGGCAGGGGACATGACAGGGGACATTACATGGGGCAGGGGACATAACATGGGGCAGGGGACATGACAGGGGACATTACATGGGGCAGAGCACATTACAGGGGACATTACATGGGACAGGGGACATTACATGGGCAGAGCACATGACAGGGAACATTACATGGGGCAGAGCACATGACAGGGGAAATTTCATGGGACAGGGAACATGACAGGGGACATTACATGGGACAGGGAACATGACAGGGGACATTACATGGGACAGGGAACATGACAGGGGACATTACATGGGACAGGGAACATGACAGGGGACATTACATGGGAAAGAGCACATTATATGGGACAGGGCACATGGCAGGGGACATTACATGGGACAGAGAACATTACATGGGACAGGGCACATGACAGGGCACATTAAATGGGGCAGAGCACATGACAGGGGACATTACTCGGGGCAGAGCACATTACATGGGACAGGGGACATGATAGGGGACATTACATGGGATAGGGCACATGACAGGGGACATTACATGGGACAGGGAACATGACAGGGGACATTACATGGGTAGAGCACATTACATGGGTCATTACATGGGACAGGGGACATTACATGGAGCAGAGCACATTACATGGGATAGGGCACATGACAGGGGACATTACATGGGACAGGGGACATTACATGGGGTAGAGCACATTACATGGGACAGGGCACATGGCAGGGGACATTACATGGGACAGAGAACATTACATGGGACAGGGTACATGACAGGGCACATTAAATGGGGCAGAGCACATGACAGGGGACATTACTCGGGGTAGAGCACATTACATGGACAGGGGACATGATAGGGGACATTACATGGGATAGGGCACATGACAGGGGACATTACATGGGACAGGGAACATGACAGGGGACATTACATGGGTAGAGCACATTACATGGGTCATTACATGGGACAGGGGACATTACATGGGACAGAGAACATTACATGGGGAAGAGCAAATTACATGGGACAGGGCACATGGCAGGGGACATTACATGGGACAGAGAACATTACATGGGACAGGGCACATGACAGGGCACATTACATGGGGCAGAGCACATGACAGGGGACATTACTTGGGGCAGGGCACATTACATGGGACAGAGCACATTACACGGGGCAGAGCACATGACAGGGGACATTACATGGAGCAGGGGACATTACATGGGACAGGGGACATTACATGGGGCAGAGCACATGACAGGGGACATTACTTGGGGCAGGGCACATTACATGGGGCAGAGCACATGACAGGGGACATTACTTGGGGCAGGGCACATTACATGGGACAGAGCACATTACACGGGGCAGAGCACATGACAGGGGACATTACATGGAACAGGGCACATTACATGGAACAGGGCACATTACATGGGACAGGGGACATTACATGGGACAGGGGACATTACATGGGAAAGGGCACATGACAGGGGACATTACATGGGATTGATTGCCCCAGGGGACATTGATGCATGTCCCCTGGGGCAGGACCCGGGTCCCCAAACACTTTTTAAGACAATACCATGCATATAAGCCTTTAAAATTAGCACTTTTGATTTTTCATGTTCGTGTCCCATAGACTTTAACGATGTTTGCATGTTCGAACAAATTTTTTGCCTGTTCGCATGTTCTGGTGCGAACCGAACGGCGGGGTGTTCGGCTCATCCCTAGTATTTACATCCAAATCGGGTGAACGGTGTAGGAATTACAACAGTTTGTATATGTGCCGCCAAATCTACTGTTTGGAACATCATTAAAAAGAAAGAACGCACCGGTGAGCTCCGCAACACCAAAAGACCCGGAAGACCACGGAAAACAACTGTGGTGGATGACCGGAGAATTCTTTCCCTGGTGAAGAAAACACCCTTCACAACAGTTGGCCAGATCAAGAACACTTTCTGGGAGGTAGGTGTATGTATGTCAAAGTCAACAATCAAGAGAAGACTTCACCAGAGTGAATACAGAGGGTTCACTACAAGATGTAAACCATTGGTGAGCCTCAAAAACAGGAAGGCCAGATTAGGGTTTCCCAAACAACATCTAAAAAAGCCTTCACAGTTCAGGAACAACATCCTATGGACAGATGAGACCAAGATCAACTTGTACCAGAGTGATGGGAAAAGAAGAGTATGGAGAAGGAAAGGAACTGCTCATGATCCAAAGCATACCACCTCATCAGTGAAGCATGGTGGTGGTAGTGTCATGGCGTGGGCATGTTTGCCTGCCAATGGAACTGGTTCTCTTGTATTTATTGATTTTTTTTTTTTAATAAATGTTTATTGAAGACTTTTTTTTTTTTTAAAAAAGAAATACAGAAAGACAGAGTGAACTTAAGACATATGCAAAAAACAATCTTGTAAGTACAAAACAAGTAGATTTCAGAAGGCACAAATACTCATTGAAAAGTAAAAATCACAGAAGTGCCATCATAAGAGCTGAGAGGGTTAAACGAGCATACATAATCTAGAATCAATCAGCTGTTTAAAATATATATGAACTTAATATTCATAGTAGACATTAAGATTGTGACTGAATAAGATTTGTAGTTGAAAGAGAAAAGTAATGGACTGAAAGAGAGACAGAGAGAAAAAGGAAAGGAAAGAAAAGAAGAATAGAGAAGGGGGAAGGGTAGAAATTGGAAAAAGGGGGTGGAGGGGAAAGAAGGCGGGGGGGGGGTTGGCATGCCTGTCGTCATATCCCAAGATGTTAATATCCTTTAGCCTGATAGTATGTGGGAGGAAAGTAACTCTTGTATTTATTGATGATGTGACTGCTGACAAAAGCAGCAGGATGAATTCTGAAGTGTTTCAGGCAATATTATCTGCTGATATTCAGCAAAATGCTTCAGAACTCATTGGACGGCGCTTCACAGTGCAGATGGACAATGAACCGAAGCATACTGCGAAAGCAACCAAAGTGTTTTTTAAGGGAAAGAAATGGAATGTTATGCAATGGCCAAGTCAATCACCTGACCTGAATCCGATTGAGAATGCATTTCACTTGCTGAAGACAAAACTGAAGGGAAAATGCCCCAAGAACAAGCAGGAACTGAAGACAGTTGCAGTAGAGGCCTGGCAGAGCATCCCCAGGGATGAAACCCAGCATCTGGTGATGTCTATGCGTTCCAGACTTCAGGCTGTCATTGAGTGCAAAGGATTTGCAACCAAGTATTAAAAAGTGAAAGTTGATGGATGATTGTTAATCTGTCCCATTACTTTTGGTCCCCTAAAAAGTGGGAGGCACATATACAAACTGTTGTAATTCATACACCGTTCACCTGATTTGGATGTAAATACCCTCAAATTAAAGCTGAAAGTCTGCAGTTAAAGCACATCTTGTTTGTTTCATTTCAAATCCATTGTGGTGGTGTATAGAGCCAAAAAGATTAGAATTGTGTTGATGTTCCAATATTTATGGACCTGACTGTATGAGAGTCAGGGAAGCTGCACACCCCAAAAGACTGAAAACATGGAAAAATTCCCCACGGTGGGCTTTTTAGCAGCAAAAAATGGACAAGTATCTATTCTAAAAAACATAGTTGCTTTATTATGTAAAAAGGATTCATTTATACAGAAAGTTAAAATATGAGCTCTGGTCAATACATGTGAAGCGAGGTCGCCAAAATTGATGGTGACATTATACAACATAGGAGCAATGTGTTACAAATTACATTACACCATAGGATGCATGAGAATACCCGATGCATTTCGACGCCTATTTTCATGGTCTTCTTCGGGGTGTTGTTAGCATTCTATAAGATGTATCAAAAAAAGTTTTTGTACCATTTTATATTTAGACATTTACAACAAGAGTAGAAAACTACTTCATTTATATTATCATATATGAACCATACATTGCTCTACACCTATGATGGTATATTTACCCCTCAATTGGTGGACCTTGTATAGCCAGAGACTTAAAAACGGTTGTATTCAAGTGATCCAGGACCTCCGCATGCCCTCTTAGTGTCCACCAAGGTGAGCCCCCAATCCGCTGGGTTTACAAGGAGTCACGTGTTGTGACCCCAAAGGGGGGGTGGAGGGGAAGTGAGGATTGGAGCACCTGCAATTTATAATTTAAAGAATCAGAACGCAATAGGCAAATATCATTTTTTTTTTTATAGAAGTGCTAGTGATGGCTTCTGGCTGAGGGTCCCATTGAATGTAATGAGTCAACCTTATTGAGATGATTCTCTATTATAGTATGTTGTATATTTAATGAGGTGCTTATTGTACGTTTGTTTTTGAAAAAAGGGAAATTATTTAACTTTACCCCTATGATTACAAGGATAACCCGAGTAAATACAAAATGCAGTTTTTTAATGATGATTTCATTTATTAAGGAAAAAAAAGCTGTCCAAACCTGCCTGGCCCTATGTGAAAAAGTAAGTGCCCCCCTAAACCTAACAAGAGGTTGTGCCACCCTTGGCGGCAACAACTGCAATCAAGCATTTGCAATAACTAGTACTGAGTCTTTCACATGTCTGTGGAGAAATTTTTCTCTGACTCTTCTTTGCAGCATTGTTTTCATTCACCCACATTGTGAGGTTTTCCAGCATGAACGGCCTGTTTAAGGTCATGCCACAGCATCTCAATCGGATTTAAGTCCAGACTTTGACTAAGCCACTCCAAAACCTTCATTTCATTTTTTTTGAGTCATTCAGAGCTGGTGTGATTTCAGGTTACTGTCCTGCTGCATAACCCAAGTGTGCTTGAGCTTGAGGTCAGGAACTGATGGTCAGACATTCTCCTTCAGAATTTTCTGGTAGAGCGCAGAGTTTATGGTTCCGTCAATGACGGCAAGTCGCCCAGGTCCTGAAGCTGCAAAGCAGCCCCAGACCATCACACTACCACCACCATGTGTGACTGTTGGTATGATCTTTTTATAAAATACTCTGTTAGTTTTACATCAGATGTAGCGGGACGCACACCTTCCAAAAAAGTTAAACTTTTGTCTCATCAGTCCACAGAATATTTGTCCAAAAGTCTTGGGGATAATGAAGATTTGTGAGATGAGCCTTTGTGTTCTTTTTGGTCAGCTTTGGCCTTGGAACTCTCCCATGGATGCTATTTTTGCCCAGTCTCTTTCTTATTGTCAAATCATGAACACTGATCTTAACTGAGGCAAGTGAGACCTCCAGTTCTTCAGATGTTGTTCTGGGTTCTTTTATGACCTCCTGGATGAGTTGTTGTTGTTGTGCTCTTGGAGTAATTTTGGTTGGCCGGCCACTCCTGGGAATGTTCAACACTGTTCCAAGTTTTCTCCATTTGTGGATATTGGCTCTCACCGTGGTTGGCTGAAGTTCCGAAGCCTTAGAAATGGCTTTGTAATCCTTTCCCGACTGATACATGTCAACTACTTTGTTTCTCATCTGTTCTTGAATTTCTTTAGATTGCGGCATGATGTGTTGCTTTTTTAGATCTTTTAGCGTGCTTCACATTGTCAGACAGCTTCTATTTAAGTGATTTCTTAATTCTACAGGTCTGGCAGTAATCAGGCCTGGGTGTGGCAAGTGAAATTTAACTCAGCTTTCTGTAAAATGTGATTAATTGCAGTTGATTCATGATTTAGCAAGGGGGGCAATTACTTTTTCACCTAGGGCCAGGCAGGTTTGGACAGCTTTTTTCACTTGATAAATGAAAAAATCATTTAAAAACTGCATTTTGTATTTACTTGGGTTATCTATGTGTAATATTAAAATTTGATTGATTATCTGGCAAATAATTTTTCACACAACTATATATATAATTTTTTTTTTTTTTTTTTTCTCGCTCACATTATTGGATTTGATTGACAGCAGTGGAAGCCAATGGCTGCGCTGCTATCAATCTATCCACTCAACAGCTGAGAACCCCGGGCAGAGAGACAGCGCATCCCCATGGGTCAAGTTTAAGGGCTCAGGTAAATAAAACCGGGGGGCTTGGGGGCCGGTCACTGACAGGTGTTTTTTCACCCTAATGCATAGGATGCATTAAGGTGAAGAAACACAAACCTTTTACAACCCCTTTAACCCCGCCTCCTCTCCAATGCTATAGGACCCCACTTCCATAAATTTGAGCTCATGGCCAGAGACTGCGTTCCTTTTTTGTCCTCCTCTTGGATCATCACAGTGTATGCACTTACTAGTTGACATCCAGACTGGATGAATAAGCCCTGAGCAGGCCGGAGTCGGGCATGTTGATTGAGCGGTGTGGGAGCCCAGAGCCCAGCCACAGGTGGGTGAGTGGCTTCCCAGGCATAGTGTCCCAGTGGTGGGGGGCATCCTGTCCATACCCAGGAAGAACGTCCCACATGGTACAGCCGCCTGGCAAGGCAGAAGATGGTACAATCTGTACCCATGGCAGCAGTTTTTGTTTTTGTTTGTATTGTCCTGCAATTCTTTCTCTCCCTGGTTCTATTTTTTTTTGGCCTCTCCTGGTGCCTGGAATGCTTCTGCGTTCCAAGACACTGCGGCTCTTCCGGTTACAGCCATGGGGGCGCCTCTGCGCATGCGTGAGGCCGCGGGTGAAACCGAGGCCTGGTTTGCGCATGCACGGTGCGTTGGGGGACCCAGCGGCTGCGCAGGTGCCCGGTGGTTGTTCCATTTGGTGCAGGGGGCATGGCGGTGACATCACCAGGGCAGGATTTTGAAAGGGAGCTGTCAGCCCTGCTGCGGTGGGACTCCTGCGGGCAGTGTGCTGCAACTTTCTCAGGCCCTGCATGTCCTGCATCAGGTGGGTCCACCCATACCCGTGCATCATGTGGGGGGAGCAGCTCTTAAAGGGGAAGTAACCCTTTTTCACCCTCTTCCCTCATCCTCCTCATCCTGCTCTGTCCTAGGACTGTTGCTTACTGCCAGGTGTGGAACTGCCTTGTTATTAGTCATTGTCTTGTTGTTAGTCCACCACTCTATCAGGCTCCCCGGCTGACAAGGCCCAAGAGGATCTAGAACTATTCCAGCCTTATAATGCATCTCCCAGGTCTTCAGACAGCGACTCTCAAACTAGAATCCATCAACAAAGGAGATGTTCCCTTGTTAAATATATATTTATTGAGTTTTCACAAAAGAAAAAAGAAAAAGAAAAGGATACAATGCATGGATACATAGCATACATTCAAGACGTTTTACAATATAATAAAAATATTAGAGTTATCAAACAACCTTGTTTACTATATGTATGCTGAAAATAAAAGATGGAAGAAACGATTTCTTAATCTAGTAATCAGGCTAAGTATCCAGAGCATTATAAAAGAATAATAAAAAGGGAAAGAGGGAAAGATAGAGATAAGAAGAAGATTCTCTCGGAATGGTGTCCCGGCCCACGATAGATTTACACAAATAGTACATATTTAATAGTAGTATGGTTTACAACATATTGAGGTAACAACAGAGATTGGTCAAAATCGGTGGGAAGGTAGTGTTTAACCCATGGTTGCCAAATTTTGCGAAATTGATTAATTTTATTTTCTTCAATAGCTGTCATCTTAGCATATACAAGTGCTCTGTTCATTCTGTGTTGGGCTTCAGCAAGAATTAAATTTTGGGACTTCCATGCCTTGGCAATCGTTTGCTTTGCTGCAGTACTAAGTTGAATGAACAATTGAAATTGAGTATGCGTGAGTATACAGGGCTTAAGTTTAGGAGAGCCGTAGCAGGGTCTGGAGAAATACTGATTTCCAAAGCTTTAGAAGCCATAAAAAATACATTCTTCCAGAATTCCTGAACTACAGGACATTGCCACCATATGTGGAAATGTTTACCTGATGTGTCACATCCTCTAAAGCAATTAGGTGAGTACGTGGGGACGTATTTAGCTATTCTAGCTGGTACTAGGTACCAACGTGCTAGAACCTTGTAATTTGGTTCTACAGCAAAACAGTTTGTAGAGGAAGTTTTGGTGGCTAACCATATATTAGACCAATCTTGGTGGTAAAACTCTCAATTTATATCCTGTGCCCATTTAGTAGCGTATGGGGGTAGAGACTCACTAGAAATCATATTAAGTTGGTTGTATAATATTGAGATAAGTCCACTAATGTGAGAGCGCTTATACAAATCTGCTCAAATTGAGTCATTTGATTGAGGGTTGAGCCTGTACTTAGTAATGGTTCATAGAAATTTTTAATCTGTAAATATCGGAATATTTCTGTTTTAGGTAACCCAAAGGTCTCACATAGTACAGGAAAGGTATAAATGGCTTTAGCAGAGGATAGATTGTATAAGCGAGTTAGGTTCTTAGATGACCATACAGAGAATGATCTTGGAAATTTCCAAGCAGGATAGAAGGCTGGATTATTAAGGAATGAAAGCAAGGGATTATGTGGTGATTGAAGATTTTGCGCATATTTATGTTTATCCCAAATTGCTAGGGTCTGTTTCGTGATAGGATTAGAAAGATGTACTCTATCCGCAGGACAAAGCCAAAACATATTTGCTACTGAGATAGGGTCACTTTCCACCGTTTCAATAGATACCCATAGAGGAGTTTCAACATAAGTATGATATTTGGGAATAATTGCCATCTGTGCGGCGTAGTAGTAAGAAGAAAAGTTGGGTAGTCCCAAACCTCCATTTGATTTACTGAGATAAAGCGTGGATTTAGTTATGCGAGGTTTGGTGGTACCCCAAATGAAGGACATTACTCTACGTTGAGTGAGTCTAAGAAAATAAGATGGTAAAGATATAGGGAGTACTCTAAATAAGTATAAGAATTTCGGCAGTATTGTCATCTTTACCGCATTAATCCTTCCCAACCATGACAATGAAAGGTGAGCCCATTGTTTTAATAAGCCAGAGATTTGTTTTAGGAGGGCAGGTAATTATCCATGAATATGTCTTTAAGGGAAATTGTGAGATTTATTCCTAGGTATGGAAGTTGCTTTGAAACCCAGTTAAAGGTTAAGGAAGTTTGTGCCTGTTGAAGTTCTGATTGAGATAAGGAAATGTTTAATGCATTTGATTTTGTTGGGTTAACGTGAAGTCCTGAGATATGGGCGACATTATCTAATGTTTTAAGTAAGTTAGGGGTGGATATATGAGGATGTGACAAGAATAATAGAATTCATCTGCAAAAATACATAGTTTATGATGGTGACCACCTAATTCTATGCCTTTAATGTTAGGATTGGCTCTAATAAGATGTGCCAGGGGTTCTATTAACAGAGCAAAAAGTAATGGGGAAAGAGGACATCCCTGCCTAGTGCCTCTTTTGATATCAAACATTGTTGACTTATAACCAGCATATTTAATATATGCTCTAGGATTATTATATAAAGAGGAAATCCGGGTCAAAAAGTTGTTTCCAAACGCCCATTTTTGAAGGACATATTCCATATAAGGCCAGGTAACGGAGTTGAATGCTTTCCTTATGTCTAAGGATTAGGGATGAGCCGAACACCCCCCGGTTCGGTTCGCACCAGAACCCGCGAACGGACCGAAAGTTCGCACGAACGTTAGAACCCCATTGACGTCTATGGGACTCGAACGTTCGAAATCAAAAGTGCTCATTTTAAAGGCTAATTTGCATGGTATTGTCCTAAAAAGGGTTTGGGGACCCGGGTCCTACCCCAGGGGACATGTATCAATGCAAAAAAAACTTTTAAAAACGGCCGTTTTTTCGGGAGCAGTGATTTTAATGATGCTTAAAGTAAAAAAAAAAAAGTGAAATATTCCTTTAAATATCGTACCTGGGGGGTGTCTATAGTATGCCTGTAAAGTGACGCGTGTTTCCCATGTTTAGAACAGTCCCTGCACCAAATGTCATTTTTAAAGGAAAAAATCTCATTTAAAACTGCTTGCGGGTTTAATGTCATGTCGGGTCATGGCAATATGGATGAAAATCAGTGAGACAAACGGCATGGGTACCCCCCAGTCCATTACCAGGCCCTTTGGGTCTTGTATGGATATTAAGGGGAACCCCGCACCCAAATTAAAATAAGGAAAGGTGTGGGGCCACCAGGCCCTATATACTCTGAACAGCAGTATACAGGCGGTGCAAACAAGACAGGGACTGTAGGTTTGTTGTTAAGTAGAATCTGTTTGTAATTTTGAACATTTTTAACGTGTTTAGCTCCAGCCAAAAAATCTTTTCTAAGCTTTTTGGAAAACATAGGGAAGGGTTATCACCCCTGTGACATTTGTTTTGCTGTCTTTCCTCCTCTTCAGAAGATTTCACCTCACTTTTTTGTCCCAATGAAAAATGTTTTTTGAAAATTTGGGTTTTTTTGTGGAACAAGGATTGGAAAGCATCAGTGGAAAGGAGAAATTGTTTTCCCATATTAACTCTTACAGGAAAGAATTTCCCTTCCTAGGGGTAGATTTCATCTCACTTCCTGTTGTCTCCTTCCGTTTGCAAGTAGGAGTCGTTTGTAAGTTAGATGTTTGAAAGTAGGGTCCTGCCCTATATACTCAGCAGAAATTTGGGCCTTAGGTGTTGCTGTGGCCACAACACTGTAAGCCCTCACAGGGCCCTGCTGTGAAATATTAGATCAAGAATTGTAATTACATGCCCCTGTTGAACAGGAGCTGAAAAATTAGGCCTTAGGCACTGGTGCTGGTGCCACAACACTGCAACCCCTCACAGACACTCTAGTTGGAACGCAGGAACGAGCCCTGCTGCAAAGTATTGCTTCAAAAATTGTAATTACACGCCCCTGTTAGACAGGGGCAGAAAAATTGGGCCTTAGGCACTGGTGCTGGTGCCACAACACTGCAACCCCTCACAGACACTCTAGTTGGAACGCAGGAACGAGCCCTGCTGCAAAGTATTGCATCAAAAATTGTAATTACACGCCCCTGTTAGACAGGGGCAGAAAAATTGGGCCTTAGGCACTGGTGCTGGTGCCACAACACTGCAACCCCTCACAGACACTCTAGTTGGAACGCAGGAACGAGCCCTGCTGCAAAGTATTGCATCAAAAATTGTAATTACACGCCCCTGTTAGACAGGGGCAGAAAAATTGGGCCTTAGGCACTGGTGCTGGTGCCACAACACTGCAACCCCTCACAGACACTCTAGTTGGAACGCAGGAACGAGCCCTGCTGCAAAGTATTGCATCAAAAATTGTAATTACACGCCCCTGTTAGACAGGGGCAGAAAAATTGGGCCTTAGGCACTAGTGCTGGTGCCACAACACTGCAACCCCTCACAGACACTCTAGTTGGAATGCAGGAACGAGCCCTGCTGCAAAGTATTACATCAAAAATTGTAATTACACGCCCCTGTTAAACAGGGGCTGAAAAATTGTGCCTTAGGCACTGGTGGTGGCGCCCAGAACCAAAAATGTTCTTACAAGCTATCAGCGTGATGATTGAGGAGGAAGAGGATAATTACTCAGGGATAGTCACTCAGCATCAGCATAGGCAGTCTTTGAAGGGATCTGAGATTTCAAAAAAAATTATTCGGTTACATCAGCATCAGGTGCTTGGTAGCTGGTGGTGATCCAAGACTCATTCATTTTTATGAAGGTCAGCCGATCGACCGAGTCGGTGGACAGACGCACCCTGTGATCGGTTACCACGCCTCCAGCAGCACTGAATGTGCGTTCCGAAAGAACGCTGGATGCAGGACAGGCCAGTAGCTCAATTGCATACTGTGCAAGCTCTGGCCAGTGATCCATCCTCAAGACCCAGTAACCCAGAGGATTTTCGGTGGGAAAGGTGTCCAAGTCTGATCTTGCCCCTAGGTATTCCTGCACCATGTAAAACAGACGCTGGCGATGGTTGCTGGAACCGATCATACCTTGGGGCTGCGGACCAAAAAATTGTCTGAACGCATCGGTCAGACGGCCACCTTCTCCACCGCTCCTTCTTTGACTGACCGAAGCCTCAGCAACACGTTGTCCAGAAACAGGAGTTTGTAACCTCCCAGTCTCTGGGAACGCGTTGCACAGACCTTTCTGCAAGGCCTCCCGAAGATGTTTCATCCTCTGCTCCCTCTGCGATGGCAAGATAAGGTCCGCAACCTTACCCTTGTAACGTGGATCAAGGAGGGTTGCCAGCCAGTATTGGTCCTTCTCCTTGATACCACGAATACGAGGATCCTTACGCAGCCTTTGCAGGATCAGGGAGGCCATGCAGCGTAGGTTTGCTGAGGCATTCGGTCCGGAGTCCTCTGGGTCACTAAGAACGACATGGTCCGCAGCCACCTCCTCCCAGCCACGTACAAGTCCATGTGTTTCTTGGGACTGATCCCTTAAAGACTGCTGCTGATGCTGAGTGCCAGGCTCCACCTCCATACTGACACAATCTTCCTCCTCCTCCTCTTCCTCCTCGTCCTCTTCCTGTGTGATCGGCGGGCACGCAGGAACACTGTCTGGATAAAGGGGGCCTTGAGAGCTAAGGAAGTCCTCCTCTTCCTGCCTCTGTTCTGCCTCAAGTGCCCTGTCCATTATTCCACGCAGCGTGTGCTCCAACAGGTGGACAAGGGGGACAGTGTCACTGATGCATGCACTGTCACTGCTCACCATCCTCGTGGCCTCCTCGAATGGTGACAGGACAGTGCATGCATCCCTGATCATGGCCCACTGGCGTGGGGAAAAAAAACCAAGCTCCCCTGACCCTGTCCTGGTGCCATAGTCGCACAGGTACTCATTGATGGCCCTCTGCTGCATGTGCAGCCGCTGCAGCATGGCCAACGTTGAGTTCCACCTGGTGGGCATGTCACAGATTAGGCGGTTCTTGGGCAGGTTAAACTCCTTTTGGAGGTCCGTCAGCCGAGCACTGGCATTATATGACCGGCGGAAATGCACACAGACTTTCCTGGCCTGCCTCAGGACATCCTGTAAGCCCGGGTACCTGCCCAAGAACCGCTGCACCACCAAGTTAAGGACGTGAGCCAAACAGGGCACATGGGTCATTTGTCCCTGTCGGAGGGCAGAGAGGAGGTTGGTGCCATTGTCGCAAACCACCATTCCTGCCTTAAGTTGGCGTGGCGTCAACCACCTCTGAACCTGCCCCTGCAGAGCTGACAAAACCTCTGCCCCAGTGTGGCTCCTGTCCCCCAAGCACACCAGCTCAAGCACCGCATGGCATCTTTTGGCCTGCGTACTTGCGTAGCCCCTTGAACGCCTACGGAGCACCGCTGGTTCCGAGGAAGAGGCCATGGAGGAAGAAGAAGAGGAGGGGGTGGAGGAGAGAGGTGTGTCACAATCAGCATTTTGGAGGCGTGGTGGCGGAACAACCTCCAACACTACTGCACCTTGTCCTGCATCCTTCCCAGCTGCCAGCAGAGTCACCCAATGCGCCGTGAAACTTAGGTAACGTCCCTGTCCATGCCTGCTGGACCATGAGTCAGCGGTAATATGCACCTTACCGCTGACCGCCCTGTCCAGCGAGGCATGGACATTGCCTTCCACATGCCGGTAGAGAGCCGGAATCGCCTTCCGTGAGAAAAAGTGGCGTTTGGGTACCTGCCACTGAGGAACCGCACATTCCACAAACTCACGGAAGGGGGCAGAGTCTACCAACTGAAAAGGCAGCAGTTGAAGTGCTAGCAATTTTGCCAAGCTAGCATTCAACCGCTGGGCATGTGGATGGCTGGGAGCAAACTTCTTTCGGCGGTGCAGCAGCTGGGGCAGGGAAATTTGCCTGGTACAATCTGACGTCGGTGTACCAAAAGCAGATTGCCCACAAGTACTTGGCTGTGACACACCTAATTCTACACCTTCATTCCTCTCACTGCAGGTCTCAGAGAGGACTGAAGGTCTAGTGGGGTTGGAAATCTCAGCTGATGAGGAGCAAGGAGAGATCCTCTTTGTTCTTTGGTGTGGGTCTTTTAGATACGCTTGCCAACGAACTGCATGGCAGGTCAACATATGTCTGGTCAAGCATGTGGTACCCAAGCGGGAGATGTTTTGGCCACGCGAGATACGCTTGAGACATATGTTGCAAATAGCAGCGGTGCGATCTGATGCACTCGTCTCAAAAAAGGCCCACACCAAAGAACTTTTTGAATAACGCGCAGAGACTGCAGTGCCCTGCACATGTGGAGCTTTGGGGTGTGATGCAGTCAATGTGCTGCCCTTAGGCTGGCCCCTGGAGGGCATCCTGCCTCGTTGGTGATGTGCCGCCGCCTCCTCCTCCTCCTCCTCCTCCTCCTCCTCCTCCTCTCTCCTATCAGGCACCCACGTTGAGTCAGTGACCTCATCATCCCCTCCCTCCTCATCACTGGAGCAAACCTGGCAGTATGCTGCAGCAGGGGGAGCATGACTGCCAGATTGCTGTCCTTCTTGGGCACCCCCTCTGTCCGTGCTCATGTTACTGCCTTCATCGAGCTCAGTATCGTCATCAGAGCCTTCCAAACGCTGGGCATCCTCCTGGAGCATGTACCCAACACTGTGGTCAAACAGTTCGAGGGAATCCTCATGAGGACATGGTGGAGCTAGGGAAGGAGTCACTGATGACATTGAGCTGAGGGAAGAGGCCGCTGCTTTGCCAGACAAAGCACCCTGGGCATGGGTGAGAGAGGATGAGGAGGATGAGGACGGCTTGGTCATCCACTCGACCAAGTCTTCCGCATGTTGCGGCTCAACACGGCCAGCTGCCGAAAAAAAGGCCAAGCGTGTCCCATGGCCACGTGCTGATGAGGATGCACCGTCTCCACGACCAGCACTAGACACAGAGCCTGCTTGCCCTCTCTTATTGGCTTGTGACTGTCTGCCTCTCCTTCTTGGCCTTCCAGACATACTAATGGCCTGTAGCTGCACTAAGCTGGGATAGAACACCTGTAATTTTCTTCAAGTAGCTTTATATACTGTAACCAGACAAGCCTGCCTGTCAGTAGGAAGATAACAGGAACGGATCTAGCTGAACACTGTGAGCAGGACGCACTGTACTAAATGTAAATAGTCTAGCTGCCTGACCGTGGTACTAATAGGATCAAATAGAACACCTGTAATTTTCTTCAGGTAGCTTTATATACTGTAACCAGACAAGCCTGCCTGTCAGTAGGAAGATAACAGGAACGGATCTAGCTGAACACTGTGAGCAGGACGCACTGTACTAAATGTAAATAGTCTAGCTGCCTGACCGTGGTACTAATAGGATCAAATAGAACACCTGTAATTTTCTTCAAGTAGCTTTATATACTGTAACCAGACAAGCCTGCCTGTCAGTAGGAAGATAACAGGAACGGATCTAGCTGAACACTGTGAGCAGGACGCACTGTACTAAATGTAAATAGTCTAGCTGCCTGACCGTGGTACTAATAGGATCAAATAGAACACCTGTAATTTTCTTCAGGTAGCTTTATATACTGTAACCAGACAAGCCTGCCTGTCAGTAGGAAGATAACAGGAACGGATCTAGCTGTACACTGTGAGCAGGATGCACTGTACTAAATGTAAATAGTCTAGCTGCCTGACCGTGGTACTAATAGGATCAAATAGAACACCTGTAATTTTCTTCAGGTAGCTTTATATACTGTAACCAGACAAGCCTGCCTGTCAGTAGGAAGATAACAGGAACGGATCTAGCTGAACACTGTGAGCAGGACGCACTGTACTAAATGTAAATAGTCTAGCTGCCTGACCGTGGTACTAATAGGATCAAATAGAACACCTGTAATTTTCTTCAGGTAGCTTTATATACTGTAACCAGACAAGCCTGCCTGTCAGTAGGAATTTAACAGGAACGGATCTAGCTGAACACTGTGAGCAGGACGCACTGCACTAAATGTAAATAGTCTAGAAGATAACAGGAACGGATCTAGCTGAACACTGTGAGCAGGACGCACTGCACTAAATGTAAATAGTCTAGAAGATAACAGGAACGGATCTAGCTGAACACTGTGAGCAGGACGCACTGCATTAAATGTAAATAGTCTAGATAGAAGATAACAGGAACGGATCTAGCTAAACTGAATACAGTGTATATATATATATATGCAACACCTGGGATGCATATATATACACAATACACTGTAAGTGCAGCTAACTGACTGACTGTTCTGCCTAATCTATCTAACTCAAATCAAATGACACTGTCTCTCTCTCTCTCTATCTCTCAGCACACCGGAACACACACTACACAGGGCCGCCGTGCAGGCGGCCTTATATAGTGTGGGGTGTGTACTAAATCCCCTGAGCCATAATTGGCCAAAGCCACCCTGGCTTTGGCCAATTACAGCTCTCTCTACTGACGGCGCTGTGATTGGCCAAGCATGCGGGTCATAGTGCATGCTTGGCCAATCATCAGCCAGCAATGCACTGCGATGCCGCAGTGAATTATGGGCCGTGACGCGCCACACGAATTTAGCGCGAACGGCCCATAACGTTCGCAATTCGGCGAACGATCGAACAGCCGATGTTCGAGTCGAACATGGGTTCGACTCGAACACGAAGCTCATCCCTACTAAGGATACGAGGCAGGCTGGGATTCGTCTAATTTTAGCCGCATGGATAAGCAAAAGTGTCCTCCTAATATTATCACCTGCCTGGCGTTTAGGCATAAAGCCTGTTTGGTCTTTATGAATTAGATGACCAATTATATTATTCAATCTAGTGGCTAGAATTTTAACTATTAATTTGATATCAAGGTTGAGGAGGGATATGGGACGATAGTTACTCCAGGAGGTGGAGTCCGAGTGTGGTTTGGGGATCATTGCTATAATAGACGTAAGAGTCTCTGTTCTAAATGAGTTACCTTTAAGGATCGAATTGAAAGCTTTAGTTAGGATAGGCATTAAAATATGTGCAAATTGTCTATAATATGTTGCTGAGAATCCATCTGGGCCCGGTCTCTTATGTAGTTTTAAAGATTTTATAGCATTAAGAACTTCAGTATCTGTAATTGGGCTTTCAAGAAGATCTAGATTAGGAAGTGTGATATTAGAAAATAGGGTATCTGTTTTAGTAAAATTCGGAGCAGAAGAGTATAATTTAGATAGATTAGAGCAAAAAATCTCAAGAATTTTTTACTGGGTTACTAGTGTAAGCTTCTCGGGATACTTTCAATCTGATAGGCGTATGTATGTGTTGTGAATTCTTTAGAATTCTAGCCATAGGTGTATCTGGCTTATTTGCTTTACGATATTGAATATATTGTCGTTTACGTATAACCTTATCTGCAGAATCGGTCAAAAAAAGATCCAGGTCAAGACGGGCTTTTTATAATTTAGAATTATTAATGGGAGCTGGGGAGGTTTGAAGAGTCTGGTGGCAGTCATTAAAGGTGGATTCAAGTTTTGCAAACAAAAGTTTGCGTTCTCTTTTAAGGGCAGTTGCTTGTATTAATCTACCCCTAATGACTACTTTGTGTGCCTCCCATAATCTAATAGCAGAGATATCCCCTGTATCATTAGATATTATATAATCAGAGATTGCTTTTTCAATATCAATACGATGAGAAGGATGAGTCAGTATTGAGTCGTTTATACACCAGGTGGTGTCATGAGATCTATGGACTGTGGAAGCAATGGTAGCGAATACTGCACAATGATCTGTCCAAGGAAGAGGAATGATTTTGGCTGATATGATTTCTGGTAGCATACTTGACGGAATAAGAATATGATCTATTCGTGAAAAGGAGCTATGTGGGTAGGAGTAGTGAGTAAAGCGTCTACTGATAGGGTTCATTTCTCGCCAAGTATCTACCAGGCCATGCATGGTAAGAAGATGCTGAAAAGTTAGATTTATTGAGCTTGTAGTAGGTCCAGAAGGAGATTTATTCAAGAACGGGAAAATAGTTGCATTGGAACCCCTACAGATAACAACGGTACCAAACTTATGTACATCTATAAGTTGAAAAAGGCGCGATAAAAAAGCTGTTGGGCGTTTATTGGGGGCATAGTAAGACACAGTCGTAATAGGATTATCAGAAATAAATCCTGTTAGGAGTACATATCGTCCTTCGGGGTCTGTTAATTGTGATACAAGGTTAAACGGAGTGGAACGGTGAAAACCAATGAGGGTTCCACGCTGTTTAACCGTAGCAGAAGCAGTAAAGAATTGTGGATATGATGAAGAAAGGAATTTGGGGTAAACTTTATCAGTGAAATGAGTTTCCTGCAAACATATGATATTAGCTTTCTTCATTGCAAAAGAGCGAAGTGCCTTGGTTCGCTTATGTGGAGTATTAAACCCTTGTACATTTAATGACAGGATATTTATAGGAGCCATAAACCAACAAGTGTGAATATTATATCATGACAAGTAAAGTACTCACCGAGAGCCAGGAACACCAATCCGAGAGTTAGAAGGGAGAAGTAAGGGTTAAAAAAAAGCAGCAATAAGACAAAAGAAAAAAACAAAAGAAATTCGATCGAACCCAATATGAAGATAATTTAGCAGTATGTAGAGGCTAAATAATTGGGTGTGGGAACATCTCAGGAGAGTATTAAGAACTCCCTGAGAGGATCCGGGACCACTAACAAGGACCCCCATAACAATGGTGGGAGTCCTCAAGTGGTATGAGGGGCAGCAAGAAATTCCTTAGGGATAATTAACATCGGAGAACCACAGGAGCCATTCCATTGCTATCATGGAAAATGACATTGAAATTATTTAAAAAAAAAATGAAGGTAAAGTTCAAATACTGAGAGAAAAAGAAATATATATATATATATATATTTTTTAGACTTATTACAGTACCATGTAGCCAAAGCTCATTTCAGTCATGAATATGGCAGATTACCGTATTTATCGGCGTATAACACGCACTTTTTTCCCCTTAAAATCAGGGGAAAGTCGTGGGTGCGTGTTATACGCCGATCCCCGCTATCGCTATGTGAATGTCGGCGATCGCCGCCGACATTTACATAGCGAGTAGTTTCAAATATGGCGCCGCGGACTTTGGAGGGACTCGGCGGTGCTGAACGAGCGCCGCCGAAATCACAGAGCCGAGATACACATAGTCGGGTGTATTCGGCTCTTTCCGGCGCCGCTCACTGTCACGCCCAGTCCCGCCATTGGACCTGTGTTATGTCCATCATAGGGCGGGACTGTGAGCGGCGCCGGAAAGAGCCGAGAACCCTCGGCTATGTGTATCTCGGCGGCGTTCGCTCACTTCCGCCGGCGCCGAGCCTCTCCGAACTCCGCGGCGCCATATTTAAAACTACTACTATGTGTATGGCGGCGGCAGGAGGCATGGACACTAGGCTGCACTGGGGACAAGGCTGCACTGGGGACAAGGCTGCAGGGACAAGGCTGCACTGGGGACAAGGCTGCATTGATAAGGCTGCACTGGGGACAAGGCTGCATTGACAAGGCTGCACTGGGGACAAGGCTGCACTGACAAGGCTGCACTGGGGACAAGGCTGCAGGGACAAGGCTGCACTGGGGACAAGGCTGCACTGGGGACAAGGCTGCAGGGACAAGGCTGCACTGGGGACAAGGCTGCATTGATAAGGCTGCACTGGGGACAAGGCTGCATTGATAAGGCTGCACTGGGGACAAGGCTGCATTGACAAGGCTGCACTGGGGACAAGGCTGCACTGACAAGGCTGCACTGGGGACAAGGCTGCACTGACAAGGCTGCACTGGGGACAAGGCTGCATTGACAAGGCTGCACTGGGGCAAAGCTGCACTGACAAGGCTGCAATGACACTAACAAGGCTGCAGATGAACACTGATGAGGCTGCATTGATGGGCATTTTAATATAAGTTTCTTTTCCTTAAACTTCCCTCCTAAAAGTTTTTTTCCTTAAAATTCTCTCCTAAACTTGGGGTGCGTGTTATACGCCGGCGCGTGTTATACGCCGATAAATACGGTAATTAACTCAGAACAACTAGGAGAAAGAGGTTCCCCCAAAGAAGGCAAATTTACCCAAACACAATCTGCAAAAAACAATAATTTTATTGAGCTACAAAACACCACACAGAAGTACAAAAATTGGGCAAATTAGGGAATATACCATAGACCAAGTTAAAACAGATAACGTTATCATTAAAAACAACGGAGCCGCGGCCAAACATACCCCATACACACACCAATCACCACAGCAGATTCCTACTATATTGGGCAGTATCGTGTAAAATACCGTATTTATCGGCGTATAACACGCACCGGCGTATAACACGCACCCCAATTTAGGAGGGAATTTTAAGGAAAAAAAACTTTTAGGAGGGAAGTTGAAGGGAAAAAAACTTACATTTAAATGCCCATCATTGCAGCCTTGTCAGTGCAGCCATGTCAGTGCAGCCTTGTCAGTGCAGCCTTGTCAGTACAGCCTTCCCCAGTGCAGCCTTGTCAGTGCAGCCTTCCCCAGTGCAGCCTTCCCCAGTGCAGCCTTGTCAGTGCAGCCTTCCCCAGTGCAGCCTTGTCAGTGCAGCCTTCCCCAGTGCAGCCTTGTCAGTGCAGCCTTCCCCAGTGCAGCCTTCCCCAGTGCAGCCTTGCCCCAGTGCAGCCTGGGATCCCCTGTCCCTGCTTCCAGGGCTTCAAAATCGCGGTCCGCGATTTGAAAATGGCGCCGCCGGCGCCGAAGTACACAGAGCCGGTCCTCGGCACTTTCCGGCGGCTCTCGTTTACTTTCGGCTCCACTTGTAGTCCCGAGCGGAGCTATCCGAGTAGGTTCGGATAGCTCCGCTCGGGACTACGAGTGGAGCCGAAAGTAAACGAGAGCCGCCGGAAAGAGCCGAGGACCGGCTCTGTGTACTTCGGCTCCGGCGGCGCCATTTTCAAATCGCGGTCCGCGATTTTGACATTTGGACAGCTCGGGATCGGCGGGGATCGGCGTATAACACGCACCTGCGACTTTCCCCTGATTTTAAGGGGAAAAAAGTGCGTGTTATACGCCGATAAATACGGTAATTCTTAGTCAGTCCAAGTATTGGTAGTATGGCGGTATGAGGGTAAGGGTGGATGAATGAATGATTGAATGTAACTTGGGAACTAATTCAGCACATGATGAAAATTATGGCAGTCCGGGAACTAGACCCATATCATAGGTATGACAACAGCAGTGACCGGCAGTATTACTGAAGCTGGCAGTGAACCCAGGACATACAAATAAAGCAGCTATGTTTGAAGGAAGCAGCAGGGGGAGCAAAAACGGCTCAGGCTGTACTATAAGTATAAACTGGAGTAATACTTCTCTCACCAAGTTGATGGCTCAGTAGCTCTTGAGATCGTAGGCTCTACCCCCAGATGATAGCTGCAGATGTCAGTCCAAACAGCGTTAGCCGTCAAGTAGGAGATGTCCCGCTATGTCAGTGCCTTCGGTTAGATGATGTAAGCCGGCCATCAGCTGTTGGTTCCCGGTCAGGCATTCAAACACCATAAGCTCGCGGCTCCGAGGTGACGTGCTGACGTCACGTGCTGACGCGTTTCACCAGCCAATCACCGCTGGTTTCCTCAGAGCCACTGGCTCTGAGGAAACCAGCGGTGATTGGCTGACCGGGAACCAACAGCTGACGGCCGGCTTACATCATCTAACCGAAGGCACTGACATAGCGGGACATCTCCTACTTGACGGCTAACGCTGTTTGGACTGACATCTGCAGCTATCATCTGGGGGTAGAGCCTACGATCTCAAGAGCTACTGAGCCATCAACTTGGTGAGAGAAGTATTACTCCAGTTTATACTTATAGTACAGCCTGAGCCGTTTTTGCTCCCCCTGCTGCTTCCTACAAACATAGCTGCTTTATTTGTATGTCCTGGGTTCACTGCCAGCTTCAGTAATACTGCCGGTCACTGCTGTTGTCATACCTATGATATGGGTCTAGTTCCCAGACTGCCATAATTTTCATCATGTGCTGAATTAGTTCCCAAGTTACATTCAATCATTCATTCATCCACCCTTACCCTCATACCACCATACTACCAATACTTGGACTGACTAAGAATTATTTTACATGATACTGCCCAATATAGTAGGAATCTGCTGTGGTGATTGGTGTGTGTATGGGGTATGTTTGGCCGCGGCTCCGTTGTTTTTAATGATAACGTTATCTGTTTTAACTTGGTCTATGGTATATTCCCTAATTTGCCCAATTTTTGTACTTCTGTGTGGTGTTTTGTAGCTCAATAAAATTATTGTTTTTTGCAGATTGTGTTTGGGTAAATTTGCCTTCTTTGGGGGAACCTCTTTCTCCTAGTTGTTCTGTATGCTTTATAAAGCAACCCAAACTGCATCCAATAATTCTAAGTGGATGAATATTGATCTTATTAAATATCTAGAATTTATTCATTGGTGGTTGATCCAGGCAAAACTTTTTTCTTTCTATAAGATTAATTAACTCAGTCAGCATAGAGTGCTGGAAAATGTAAAGAGAGAGAATAATTTATTGGAACTAGATTATCAATCCATTGAATCCTCGTTGTTCGGCGGTGAATGTTCATATCGACCTCGCTTATTAAGGTTTTGTTGCAATGATGTGGAAGAGCTGGATATTGGGTCCTTATGCTGTGTGGAACGATAGGCTGGGCGTCTGTGAGACTGGTTCTTGGATAAGACTGCTTCAGTTAAACCCATTTCAATGAGGGCCGACTGCAAGTCCTCTGAAGAGCGACAGACATATTTAGTTTCCAGATGTGTAAATCTGAGACAAAAAGGAAATCCCCAGTGATAGGTGATTTGATTTTGCTGAAGTATCTGCAGTTGTGGTTTTAGTGCACGTCTCTTTGCGACCGTAAGTGGGGATAAATCTGTGAAAAGTTGGTATGCATAACCTTGAAAGCTGAGAGATTCCCTGCCTCTGGCAGCTGCTAGTATCTGTTCTTTGGTTCTGTAATAGTGCATTTTGGCTATGATATCTCTCGGGGGACCATTAATTTTACGTGGGGCTAGAGCACTATGCACTCTATCCATTTCAAGTCTGTCAATAGGGGTACCAGGTAGTAATTCCTGAAAGAGGGCCCTGACAGTAGCCTGCAGGTCTAAAACAGATTCAGGGATTCCCCTGATTCGCAGGTTCGATCTGCGATTCCTATTCTCTTGGTCTTCTAAACGTGCCTGTAGTGTAAGGTTTTCCTCTTTAAGTAACATCCACTCAGACATATAGTTCTGTGTAAAATTATCCATTTCATCAACCCTCAGTTCTAAATCAGCTGTTTTCTGACCTAGCTCTCTTATCTCTTTAGTTAATTTATCTGTTATGAGATCTGAAGTTTGCTTGAAGGCTTTCTGAAGCATATATTCAAATTTTTTGAATATGTCAGGTTGTGTAGTTGTTTGTAAGTCACATATGTCATATTCCGGCTCAGACTCACCATTAGCAGTTTGTGTCTTCTGGCTATGAGGCAGAGACTTTTTAATATGTGTACTGCTGCGCTGTGAGGGAGAGGATGCCGCCGCCATTCCAGCCGCCAGTCTGTGTGCCGTTTCCTTCGGTTTTCCGGATTTAAGTTTTGATTTAGGTCCTTTCAGGACCATTATTTATGTGGCTGATAGTGCTGGGTAGAGTTTTTTTCTACCGTTTTGAGCAGTTTGCGCAGCCTCTGGGACCTGTAGTTCTCCGGTGCTATCTCCCTAGGAGCAAAGCTCTAAGGTAGCATGACCATCACCTCAGGCTGCCGCGCATGTGCCCCAGAGGAGATGTTCCCATTCCTCCTCCAGACACCGCACCCACCGCAATGACAGCCGTTCTGATTCTGCTTGCTGGGGATCTGTGCGACTCATGCTATGCCTAGGTGGTCCGGGGAAAAAGAGACCGAAAGTCGACATATGGTGTCGTTAGTTAAGCGTGTGGTGCAGCAATCCCTGAAAGAGTGGGGTACGACCTGCACGCGGAGCCAGTCTACCACTCTATCTGGCTCCCTGGCTGACTAGGCCCAGAAGGATCCAGGCCCATTCCAGCCTTTTGATGCATCTCCTGGGTCTCCTGCAGCGAGATAGAGGGAGACCAATTTGTTGGATCCTTCGACTTCGCCGTTGCTTCACCACTAATTAAAGCTGTTAAAGAGGCCTTTAAGTGGTGAGATCCTTCCACTCCCCCGGTTAAGCAAAAGAAGTTCTTTAGGCACCTGGAGAAGGAACGCTCCAGTTTCCCGCTTCTTTCAGAATTGAAAGATATCATTGATGAAGAATGGAGCAAGGTAGATAAGAAGACCTCTATGTCAAGTGAAATCTCCAGATTATACCCCTTCAAGGCAGAGGAAGTGAAACATGTGGAAAATGCTCCCCTGGTAGATGCAGCATTGATACGACTGGCCAAACATGTTACTCTTCCTCTAGAGGACACTGTATCCTATAAGGACGGGCTCAAGATGGTCAGGGCTAAGCGGGCCCTCTGGTTACGCCCTTGGCTCTCTTATTTAGCATCTAAACAAGTCTGGTGTAGGATCCCCTTTTGAAGGGCCCTCGTTTGGCAACAGGCTGGATAGTGCTATAGCCTGAGCCACGGGGGGGAAGTTGGGCTTCTTGCCCCAGGATAGGCATCTGCTCGGCCAGAAGAGGCTCCAGTGGAGAAGACGCAGTACTGAGCGTTCAAGAGAAGCACGCTCTTACAGGCATCCAGAAGTCAGACATGCTTCCGAAAACCCGCTAAGACTAAGGCGTCCGTCAGACGTGAGTCGCCTAAGTCATTTTGAGATTGGGCCCGCCCAAGCGGGTCGGGTGGGGGTGTGTTTGCTTCTCTTCCAGCACATCTGGGTGGCCTCAATCTTGGACTACTGGTCCATCAAGACTGTGTCTTCAGGCCACACATGGTCATTCACCAGTCCCCCCCCAAGTATATTTCTACCCTGCTACCACAGTCATAAGAAAAGAAGCAGGTGTTACTGTCCTATGTGGATTCGTTGACGGTACAGGGAGGCATGGTGCCTGTTGCGAAGGGCGAAGAATTCCAAGGGGTGTAAATCAAATAGTGTAGCAAAAAACAAAATTTGGAATATAAATATGAACTGAACAATAATAAAATTTTGAACAGAAAATGAGGTAGCAGAAAATCTGTAACTACAGATGCAAAATATGCAAGATAGATTGATTCTGTACTTTTTACATTTTTAATAAATACAATCACTAAAGTGCAAATAACAGATTTGACCACCGAGACAGTGCCGTGCAGACAGGGGGGTCACAGTGGCACTATTTGATGGGCACAGTGGCAGCATTTGATGGGCATAGCAGCTGCGTTTGGGCACAGTGGCAGCGTTTGATGGGCACAGTGGCTGCGTTTGATGGGAACAGTGGCTGCGTTTGATGACACAGTGGCTGCGTTTGATGGGCACAGTGGCTGCATTTGGCACATTGGCTGCATTTAATTGGCACAGTGGCTGCGTTTCATGAGCACAATGCCTGTGTTTAATGGGCACATTGGCTGCATATGATGGGCACAGTGGCTGCGTTTGATGGGCACAGTGGATGCATTTAATTGGTACAGTGGCTGCATTTGAGCACAGTGGCTTCATTTGATTGGCACAGTGGCTGCATTTGATGGGCACAATGCCTGCATTTAATGGGCACAGTGGCTGTGTTTGGGCGCATTGGCTGCGTTTGGGCACAGTGGCTGCGTTTGATGGGCACAGTGGCTGCGTTTGATGGGCACAGTGACTGCATTTAATTGGCACAGTGGCCAGTGGCTGCGTTTGACGGGCACAGTGGCTGCGTTTGACGGGCACAGTGGCTGCGTTTTACGGGCACAGTGGCTGCGTTTGATGGGCACAGTGGCTGCATTTAATTGGCACAGTGGCTGCGTTTAATTGGCACAGTGGCCAGTGGCTGCGTTTGACGGGCACACTGGCTGCGTTTGACGGGCACAGTGGCTGCGTTTGGCACAGTGGCTGCTTTTGGCACAGTGGCTGCGTTTGAATGGCACAGTGGCTGTGTTTGAATGGCACAGTGGCTGCGTTTGACGGGCACAGTGGCTGCATTTGAATGGCACAGTGGCTGCATTTGTACTCGCTCCATTTCCAGTACATCCTTCCTGAGGACTGTTGCCCAGAACTGGACAGCATACTCCAGGTGCGGCTGGACCAGAGTCTTGTAGAGTGGGCATATATCACATATTTGCAACTCTGTGAGCCACATTTCACGCAGACCTGGCGGGCTATTTATTTGAATGGTCTGCTGTGCCTCCTGAAATGCAGGGAAAAGGTCCCTGTAGCATTTTGGAAATCGTAGCCTGCATGGGAACCACATGCAGGTGGTTCCCAGTGTGGAAGCAATTTCCAGTGGGTGTGGCATGCCATTAGGATTATAGCGCAGTTTTCTTTGTGGATGGTTGCAGCTGCAGGAACAGGTGTGGACCAGCAGTAGAACCCACCCGCACAGATGTGAACCTAACCTTAGATATAGAGGAAGTGTTAATCTTCCACTTCCATATTCTGCAAAAAGTAAAATCCAGGCTACATGAAGAAGCTGCTGGATTGTTGCAGTGTACTTCTGTTGTGGTTCCAGGTATATATACCAAGTATGTATTGATCTGTATACATAAAGAATCTGCGCTATTTATTTTAAATATACAGTACTAGTGAAATATTATGTCCATGCAAATTCTCTAAAATGAAACCATGTTGATAATTCATCCTTCTATACTCTTCAGCCCTGGTTCACACTTATGTGATGTGGGAAACATGCAAGATTTGCTGCGTTTCCCTGCACCGCATCACACTGCATAGTCCACCGCTTGAAAATTAGCAAAATTTCATTGTGTGTGTCCACCACCTGTAAGCAGTGGTGGCCCGTCCATAGGGGGCGTACGGGTGCGGCCCCCCATCAATGCATCCAGCCCCCTAATCTACATGCAGGGCACCGGACGCATGGATTCCAATCAGGGTTTTTTTTTTTAAAGCACGTGATTAGAGCCTGAGGCTCTAATAGGCTTCAAAAAAGGATGGGCTCAAGGCGCAGAGCACTGCGCCCTGATCACACACAGTTGTGTGACAATAGCGGGTCTCAGACCTGTTTCCCGATTGGTTGAAAGGAGAAGCGTTCCAATGGTCGAGGAGGGGGGAGATGCACGGCGGAAGTCGCCGTGATGCCTGCAGAGGAGAGCAGGGGAAGCTGCCGCCCGTCGCCCCTGATCACCCCTCGCCCGTGATGCTGAGGAGGAGAGCAGGGGAAGGGGAAGCTGCTGCCCGTTGCCCGGGTGAAGCACTGCCCACCATAGATGGTTTAATTGCCGGTGCTCCTGATGACCCAACTGACCGGACGGGGGATGGGGGGTTGGCTGCGGGTGCACTGTTTGGACTACTGGTAAATACATTCACATTTTATTGTGCAACAGTCGGCACCGATATGACAAGCTTAAAGGATAAGTTCACCTTTTAGGAAAAAAAAAAAATAGCAAATGCGCATATTTTTTGCAGGAAAAAAATGTGCATTCATTATTCTTTCCTACACGAGCCTGCAAAGGATTGCACCCACAATCAGCAGATCCCGGGTGCAATCTCAGGCTCCTGCAAACTCTCCCTCCAGCTTTCTGCATGTACCACTTTATGGGTTCCACTGAGTCCATTGAGAACTACAAGTTCATCTGCCACTGGAGGGGAGACAGGACTTGTAGGTTATTCATTCACAGATCCCTATGAATGAATGACGCAGCCATGAGGGCAGAACCCTGCACAACCATAAGGATTTTAAATGTGACAGCAGCTACGGGGGAGAGGAGTCCCAACCCACTGTCACAGCAGGACACACTTTAAAGCAGTAAGTGCTGCTCCTCGCTACCCTTCCCTTTTTTATTTTCGATATGCTGGCCTAAAAAACATTAAAGTTCTGTTTCTTTCTGTTGCCACCGTTATTCGACTATCAACTCTTTATAAAGGGTATTATTGAAGTGAGTGGTGCAATCCAACCACCCCTGTCTAAGTACAATGAATAATTGCTGATGCAGCAAAATGGGGCTCTGTCCGTGCTCTTCTCTCTCAGATAATAAATAAACCCCAAGAAGCAAATATATGTAGCAATAACTCTTGGTGGAGCTGCTGGTTTAAAGCGGGCTGTTACCTTCACTCTCGATACCTCTGTTTCACCGGCACCGGGTCTAGGGTCCTGTTGAGTTTACCTCTGGGCGATGTAAGCACTGAACACTCGAGTATATTTTCCAATGCTTTAATGAACAAATAAAGGAAGTAGCAGGAAAGAGGCAGAAGGAAAGCTGCAGGGAAGCTCAAATACCTTTTCGTAGTATTCTTCAGAACATTCTTTGCAATTGAACACTTGTAGTTGAATAGTCTCCCCCTTTATAGGATTTAATCTTTGCCCGCCTGGATAGGCCTCTCTCACTTGCCTAGCAGCCAGTACGTAGCACGAACAAAAGTCTCTGCCACAGACTTGTTTGGAATATAACCCGTACGATCCTCTGCCACAGGATGTATTGGTTTGCGATGAATGTCAGACACAGTACTTGAACCTTTAAGCCAACCCGGCAGTACTATGCAGTAAGACTACCTTAGGATACGTCCTCCAACCGAGTCACCAGGCCCCTCTCCAGACCAGCACTCTGCATGATCCTTCCATGATGGGTCCTCCCCAGGGATCTTCTCGGTTGTCCAGCTTCTTCACTCAGGATAGACAGCCCAGGACCATTCCTCTGCTTCTGTGGTAGGCCCCAGACAGGCTTCTGGGCCCACCCAGACGCCGCAGCGACGTGGGCCTCCAGAACGGAGTGCCACAAGGTGGTACTCTTAATACATTCAAAAAGGAAGGAAGGAATGGTCAAAGGAAGGCACAAGGAAGTGACTCCCTTAGGCCCAGAGACAGTTACTATGGATATAATGGACATATATCCGCCATTTTTCTTTTTGGAGTAGGACACGATTAAAGTCACCTCTCTTTACCGGTAGTTTCAGGACATAGATACCTTTCACCCTCTAATACTTAGACAGGGTATGAACGGTAGATGTGACTGAGAAGGATTAGGGATTTCTAACAGAGATGTATGATAGAAATGGATTATATTTATTGTTTATTGTTTTTTGTTTTTCGTTTTTTTTCTCTCTACATCTATAAACAACTGCTTGAATATGACCACCTTTATTATAAGAACTGTTTTTAAAACAAAAGGGGGAAAAAAGTATAGTTCAAAGCAGTTTCTCTGCTGTAGCCCATCCCGGTCCGAATAGAGTGGTAAAATCAAGAAAGGAGGGGCGGCGGCATCTTGGAGCAATAAGAGGGAGAGATGCCTGCTGGGCCCCTTTACGTCCAGTTGAAGCTACGTAACCAATGACGTTGCGAAATGCGTCGACGTAACCACGCTGTGCAGACGCCGACTCTGCTATCTCCCCCTTGGCATGGGAGTTGAGTGACGCTGCCGACAGGAGAAATAACATCCCTCCTAAAGGAACCGCCAAACAAGTCGCTATTAATAGCAGCTGTAGTCTGGGTCTACAATAGGAATGGACTGCTATCCACCACGTCCCCGTAGGAGCAAACCACAGCAGAAGCTATCCAACTAACAAGCGGGTTAACCACGGTGTAACTCGGCTACTAGTGACACTTAGGAGATGCTGTCCGGACCCCCTGCAAACAAGAGGTGGTAACGTAACTCTACTGATTTCAGTCTCAGCTCTCCCTCTCGCATTACTAGCAGTGTGGTTGTGCTTTGTTTTAAGCGGATTTTGGGACACTCTGACATGTTGGAGCAGTATCTGCTGATCTCATGATTGACTTTTGTTTATCAACCAAGTTATCCCGAGTTAATCAGCTGTACCTTGCGACTTACACGTGGCGGAGACCGCAGCAAAAATGTATGTGATTTTATCACCCCATATGCCCTATAGAGTTTCTTCGCTGGTTGTGTTCCATTATACTGCAGAAATTGATTCTTTTTGATTTTTTTTATATGCTTGGAGCATGCGCATGCAATGATCTTAGGTTTATTAATTTTCTTATTTTTCTTATTTTTCTAATTTGGATCCTATTTAGCAGTTGGTGACACAGTCAGTGGGGCCCTCCCAGATGGGTTTAGTTAGTGTATTTTGATTATCCACAAAACCCTCTCCACTCCCCCCCCCGGGGGACCACACATGCACAATGCCTCCTTATTACTAGTTTAGACCCTCTTTTTTGGTTATTTTGATGTGGCGATTAGCCGTAGGGACATTGTGCATCTGTGGGAGTCTAGGCGCCTGCACATTGTTTGTTATATGTGAGTATCTGTTTGTCATTGTCTGTCAATTTTGTTTATCTGACTTATGTGCATATCATGTGCAATCAGCACCCGGTGAGCACATCTTTCAGTGTATGGTGGATCGTATTTATTCGTACATCTGATGAATTAATTATTGCAATTTTAATATATGTCATGCTAATAAACTTTATAATTTTTTTAACATTACTCTCCCATGAATGTCCATTATATCCATAGTAACTGTCTCTGGGCCTAAGGGAGTCACTTCCTTGTGCCTTCCTTTGACCCTTCCTTCCTTTTTGAGTATATTTGTTTTAGTTACGGATATGACCTCCTAATTAGAGAAGAGACACTGGGTAAGAGTTACATTGTGCAGACTAGGCATTTATTTTCCAGGTGGTCCCCCTCTTCTTCCCTTTTTTTTTTACTCTTAATACATACCTGTCGGCCAGGAGGGCCAGCAGGTGGCTGAAAACGAACCCCAAAATATGGCGTCTGTCCCATAAATAGTTAAATACCCTCTCCCAGAATGCAACTCGGAGGACCACCTCCACCGAGTTATCTCCGGGACAGAGGAGCACTCATACGCTTCAACATGTTGCTTTTCCAACACTGGCCCATGGTGACAACGACACCCACCGGCACAGTGTGGAACCACATGCAACTCAGCCAAGCTGGAACAGAGGCAAATCTAACTTCCTCTAACAAGTGACCCACTAAATTTACCTATCAGCGGTAGATCAAAAATCTACCAACGCTACATATATTAGAAGGAAGGAATATGACATCACTGTTGTCTGTCCAGGTCATTTCCAAGCAAGGAGTCCATTTTTTATGTTATCAAAACTTACCCTAATTTGAAAAATATGTAGTAAATGGAGTATGTAACAGTATAATAAGTGAATATAAATACTGACATATATTCTCTTTATAGCCTTGAATAATGGTAACTATACGGAAAAAAAAAAAAAAGTTTCAGTACTGCTATCATCAATACAGTCTGTGGCTTCAACTGCTAGCCATTTGTGCATTTGTGGTTGTAGAATGTTCCAATGATAATGAAGGCAAAAACATATCTGACCCCACAAACAATGTACGGTTGAGATAAGCAACAGAGTTCAAATTTTCCATCTTAAGTCTTCTTTAAGCATTTCTTGTCTGCATGCACTTACTCCATCATTGGCTGCACACCATAGCTGTGAACCAGCTTCCTGAAGGTGACAATGGAGGACTGTCTGTGTGTCTGCACAGCCCCTTGGAGTCACTATCTAGAGCATGTGTGAGAGGGTGATAATGCGAGACTGAAGTTGGAAGACAGTTGTCACCCCCATGGCAGGATCACCAATAATCTTTTAATAAATGCTTTGAAAACAACTTTTGAAATTACATTATATTTTTTTATGAGAGTGATTGCATATCTCCCAACAGTCCTGGACTCCCCTAGACCGGTGATGACTAACTTTGGCACCCCAGATGCTTTGGAACTACATTTCCCATGATGTTCATGCACTGTGCAGTGTAGTTGAGCACCATAGGAAAAGTAGTTCTAAAACATCTGGGGTGCCAAGGTTTGCCATCACTGCCCTGGACTATTTGGGGATTTCAACTCAGTCTTGGGGTCATGGGGATGGTGTCCCACTGCCAGGTATTGAAATGATGATTCCAGCATCCAGCTCTGGCTTTATAGCTGTTCTTTCAGGCAGATAAATGTCCTACCCCACATAGAGTTCCATGCCCACCGTAGTTTTGGCAGACAGGTGGAGTAAGGCAGTAGCTTAGGATGCAGAGTGGTTGGTAACTCACTAGCGATCAAAGCCCCCAACCTAAGAACCAATGCATCCTCTTTCCCTCGTGAGCACAGATGTCCCTCTTTTCCCCTACCGAGTATCAATGTCCCCCCCCCCACTGAGCACCAATGCTCTTCCTTCCTCCCACTGATCACCAATTTAACTATTCCCCACTCTATTCAAAACATAAAGTTTTAGTTTGACTTACACTTTAAGTTCACTATTGGATTAAAGCAGAACTTCACCTGAAAAGAGAAGGAGAAACAGAAAAATGTTTATTGAACAAGAACAAAGATATTCCAACACTTACATGGAGGTAAGAAATGAAGAACAATAAGGAAGGACTTCCCCCAGGATCGTCTACAATGTCTCCTGTGTGAGCTGTGAGCCCACCGCAAGAACCGCGGTGAACCAAGGAGGGAAGCCGGCTGATCCTGTGTGATAACTGCGTGACCAGATGTGAGCGGCCCAGAGCATGATGCCTTTCAGCGTGTGATGTCCCCGGGGCATGGGGAAACGACAACACGTTTCAGAGAATGCGCAAAGCTCATACGAAGCATGCGCGCTCCTTTCTCAAGTTTCTGTTTTACCTTATGTTGCAATCCAGAATTGGCATCACTCCTGAGAAGGGTGTCTCACCCTCAAGACCCATCATCACCATTTAGGAAACGTCATCTCCCTTTACTTGGACTCGGTCTACCCTTATTCCTGGATGTTTTAGATCACATTGACATCTATACCCATATCCTGAGTGCCAGCACATTGTTGTTTGTGTCACCTGAAAAGAGAAGTTCTGCTCATATCCCTCTATTTCTGCCAGGTGGCAGCTCCTACTTCTGCTTTGCTCACCCAGACAAGCAGAGCGAAAGTTCAGCCCTCCCTCCCCATCCGCAACCTCCTGGGTAGGGATGAGCCGAACACCCCCCTGTTCGGTTCGCACCAGAACATGCGAACAGGAAAAAAGTTTGTTCGAACATGCGAACACCGTTAAAGTCTATGGGACACGAACATGAATAATCAAAAGTGCTAATTTTCAAGGCTTATATGCAAGTTATTGTCATAAAAAGTGTTTGGGGACCTGGGTCCTGCCCCAGGGGACATGGATCAATGCAAAAAAAAGTTTTAAAAACGGCCGTTTTTTCAGGAGCAGTGATTTTAATAATGCTTAAAGTCAAACAATAAAAGTGTAATATCCCTTTAAATTTCGTACCTGGGGGGTGTCTATAGTGTGCCTGTAAAGGGGCGCATGTTTCCTGTGTTTAGAACAGTCTGACAGCAAAATGACATTTTGAAGGAAAAAACTCATTTAAAACTACCCGCGGCTATTGCATTGCCGACAATACACATAGAAGTTCATTGATAAAAACGGCATGGGAATTCCCCAAAGGGGAACCCCGAACCAAAATTAAAAAAAAAAAATGACGTGGGGGTCCCCCTAAATTCCATACCAGGCCCTTCAGGTCTGGTATGGATATTAAGGGGAACCCCGGCCAAAATTAAAAAAAAAAAATGACGTGGGGTTCCCCCTAAATTCCATACCAGACCCTTCAGGTCTGGTATGGATTTTAAGGGGAACCCCGCGCCAAAAAAAAACAAAAAAACGGCGTGGGGTCCCCCCAAAAATCCATACCAGACCCTTATCCGAGCACGCAACCTGGCAGGCCGCAGGAAAAGAGGGGGGGACGAGAGTGCGGCCCCCCCTCCCTCCTGAACCGTACCAGGCCACATGCCCTCAACATTGGGAGGGTGCTTTGGGGTAGCCCCCCAAAACACCTTGTCCCCATGTTGATGAGGACAAGGGCCTCATCCCCACAACCCTGGCCGGTGGTTGTGGGGGTCTGCGGGCGGGGGGCTTATCGGAATCTGGAAGCCCCCTTTAACAAGGTGACCCCCAGATCCCGGCCCCCCCCCTGTGTGAAATGGTAAGGGGGTACATAAGTACCCCTACCATTTCACGAAAAAAGTGTCAAAAATGTTAAAAATGACAAGAGACAGTTTTTGACAATTCCTTTATTTAAATGCTTCTTCTTTCTTCTATCTTGCTTCATCTTCTGGTTCTTCTGGCTCTTCTGGTTCTTCTGGTTCTTCCTCCGGCGTTCTCGTCCAGCATCTCCTCCGCGGCGTCTTCTGTCTTCTTCTCCTCGGGCCGCTCCGCACCCATGGCATGGGGGGGAGGCTCCCGCTCTTCTCTTCTTCTTTTCTTCTTTTCTTCTTTTCTTCTTTTCTTCTCTTCTTCTCTTCTTCTTCATTTTCTTCTCCGGGCCGCTCCGCAATCCATGCTGGCATGGAGGGAGGCTCCCGCTGTGTGATGGCGCTCCTCGTCTGACAGTTCTTAAATAACGGGGGGGCGGGGCCACCCGGTGACCCCGCCCCCCTCTGACGCACGGTGACTTGACGGGACTTCCCTGTGACGTCACGGGGAATGCCACAGGGAAGTCCCGTCAAGTCACCGTGCGTCAGAGGGGGGCGGGGTCACCGGGTGGCCCCGCCCCCCCGTTATTTAAGAACTGTCAGACGAGGAGCGCCGTCACACAGCGGGAGCCTCCCTCCATGCCAGCATGGATTGCGGAGCGGCCCGGAGAAGAAAATGAAGAAGAAGAGAAGAAGAGAAGAAAAGAAGAAAAGAAGAAGAGAAGAAGAGAAGAGCGGGAGCCTCCCCCCCATGCCATGGGTGCGGAGCGGCCCGAGGAGAAGAAGACAGAAGACGCCGCGGAGGAGATGCTGGACGAGAACACCGGAGGAAGAACCAGAAGAACCAGAAGAGCCAGAAGAACCAGAAGATGAAGCAAGATAGAAGAAAGAAGAAGCATTTAAATAAAGGAATTGTCAAAAACTGTCTCTTGTCATTTTTAACATTTTTGACACTTTTTTCGTGAAATGGTAGGGGTACTTATGTACCCCCTTACCATTTCACACAGGGGGGGGGCCGGGATCTGGGGGTCACCTTGTTAAAGGGGGCTTCCAGATTCCGATAAGCCCCCCGCCCGCAGACCCCCACAATCACCGGCCAGGGTTGTGGGGATGAGGCCCTTGTCCTCATCAACATGGGGACAAGGTGTTTTGGGGGGCTACCCCAAAGCACCCTCCCAATGTTGAGGGCATGTGGCCTGGTACGGTTCAGGAGGGAGGGGGGGCCGCACTCTCGTCCCCCCCTCTTTTCCTGCGGCCTGCCAGGTTGCGTGCTCGGATAAGGGTCTGGTATGGATTTTTGGGGGGACCCCACGCCGTTTTTTTGTTTTTTTTTGGCGCGGGGTTCCCCTTAAAATCCATACCAGACCTGAAGGGTCTGGTATGGAATTTAGGGGGAACCCCACGTCATTTTTTTTTTTTAATTTTGGCCGGGGTTCCCCTTAATATCCATACCAGACCTGAAGGGCCTGGTATGGAATTTAGGGGGACCCCCACGTCATTTTTTTTTTTTAATTTTGGTTCGGGGTTCCCCTTTGGGGAATTCCCATGCCGTTTTTATCAATGAACTTCTATGTGTATTGTCGGCAATGCAATAGCCGCGGGTAGTTTTAAATGAGTTTTTTCCTTCAAAATGTCATTTTGCTGTCAGACTGTTCTAAACACAGGAAACATGCGCCCCTTTACAGGCACACTATAGACACCCCCCAGGTACGAAATTTAAAGGGATATTACACTTTTATTGATTGACTTTAAGTATTATTAAAATCACTGCTCCTGAAAAAACGGCCGTTTTTAAAACTTTTTTTTGCATTGATCCATGTCCCCTGGGGCAGGACCCAGGTCCCCAAACACTTTTTATGACAATAACTTGCATATTAGCCTTTAAAATTAGCACTTTTGATTTCTCCCATAGACTTTTAAAGGGTGTTCCGCGGCATTCGAATTTGCCGCGAACACCCCAAATTGTTCGCTGTTCGGTGAACTTGCGAACAGCCAATGTTCGAGTCGAAGATGAGTTCGACTCGAACTCGAAGCTCATCCCTACTCCTGGGACACGTCACCAGTCCTAATAGACTGCAGGACTGCAAGACCATTAAGAAATTGCAGTGACTCACACGTGCAAAGTGGGAAGTTGGCTGTAATGTCGCGTACACACGGTCGGACTTTACGGCACACTTGGTCCGGCGATCTTTTCGACGGACTTTGTAGTGTAGGTGTGCCGGACTTAAAAAACGACGGACTTGGACACACACGATAACTCCAAAAGTCCAATGGTTTTGAACGCAGTGACGTACAGCACGTACAACGGGACTAGAAAAAGCTCGTTCCTGATTTTCAGGTCGCTCTTCATAGGCCTTGCTGTTCTTCAGTGCGTTTGTTCTAAGTTTGTTTGTTTGACCAGCCGACCGTTTTGAAGCCATGTTGCGTGGACGTACTCGTTCTCGAGTTCGTGCTGCGTGGGGACTTGTGTTGGGGTTAATACTTTGACCCGAGTCCAGTCCATGAACAGGGCGAGGAGGAGTTCATGGATGAAGAATTGGTTGCGCCAGCGTGATCAGTTCTGTCACATGCCTTTGCTCCGTGAGATCCGTGAGAATAATAGTGAGGATTTCAGGAATTATCTCAGGATGACGGACCCCGTTTTTGAACGTCTGCTGGCTATGCTGACCCCCTATATCAGCAGGCAGGATACCTGCATGAGGCAAGCCATCACTGCGGAGCAGAGGCTAGTTGCCACTTTACGTTACTTGGCGACAGGGAGAAGTCTTCAGGACTTGAAGTTCTCAACAGGCATCTCCCCCCAGGCTCTGGGGATCATAATCCCAGAGACCTGTTCTGCTATTATTCAGGTCCTGCAGAAGGACTATATGAAGGTAAGTTTTTTCCTTTAACATTACATGATATGTATTTAATGTTTGCTAATGTATTGTCTAAATGTCCTCGTTACCTAATTACCATGTTTGGAATATGCTGTGAATGTCCCCGTTATCTTTATGCATGCCTGTTTTTTTACATTAATCATTTTTTGCCCTACATGCATATTTACCTTCAATAACCTCCCCACCAGTGGTGGCCCATCCATAGGGGGCGCCTGGGCACCGCCCCCCCCCCCCTCCAGGCAGTCAAAAAAAAAAAGGTTAAAAAAAAAATGTAATACTGGCCCTTTAAATATAAAAAATGACAAAAGAAGGTCCTGTGTTTGGACGCCGGATACAGTGCGACGCCGGACACAGTGCACTTATGGGAAGCGCCACGTCTATGCAATCACAAGATTGCAGACGTGGCGCTGCATTTGCGGGCATTTAGCCCGCCTTGTGGTGCTTCCCGAATCGCCGAGTAGCTTCCGCCCGGCGCTTGTAGTATATATTACTACGGCCGGGCGGTTTGATTGACATCTCTGTCTGATGTCACTTCCTGTTTTCTCTGTCTCATTGCGCCCAAGAGAGAGAGGAAACAGGAAGTATGAGGACTGCAGACTGACTCTCTGGGCACTGGAATCTGGCTGGTGATCCCTCCGCTCCATCCACACCAACAGCATGACAGAGGACACGACTCCGCTGGGGACACCTGATGGCATCTGGTGGCAGGTGACGTGGCTAGTGACATGCTCGGGGCTCCCACTGATTCTGCATTATGGTGAGTTGAATGATTTCATTTTATATTACAATGTAATAATAGTAATAATGCGCTTCAATCATCCTGACACCATAACAACCATGGTGCCGGGATGATTGAAGTGCTAACACCAGGTGTTTGGAGTATCTTTATCTGCTGATTGTTAAACTTTCTAGAATACACATATTTCTATTGTTGTGTAGGATCTGGGGTTACCGTCCCTCCATCCCTCTCCCTCCATCCCTCGTTCATCTCAGATGCTAACTACACCACCTTAGAGCCACGCCCACTATTTCGCTGAAACCATGCCCATTTTCACCAAGTGGGAGGAGTCAAAAAGGAAGGGCGGGGTCCCCACTGCTCCCCACCATGCAATCCTGGGTCCATTTATACCTCTAGCCTATAGTCCCTTGAACTATGTATATTGTCAGCTCCATTGTACTGTTTTACCCTCCCCCACCCCCTCAAATGTTAGCAACTGTCAGGTGTGTTCTTTGCCCCAATTAGAACCCCTCCCCCACCCCCCAAATGTTAGCAACTATCAGGTGTGTTCTTTGCCCCAATTAGAACCCCACCCCCTCAAATGTTAGCAACTGTCAGGTGTGTTCTTGGCCCCAATTAGAACCCCTCCCCCACCCCCTCAAATGTTAGCAACTGTCAGGTGTGTTCTTTGCCCCAATTAGAACCCCTCCCCCACCCCCCAAATGTTAGCAACTATCAGGTGTGTTCTTTGCCCCAATTAGAACCCCACCCCCTCAAATGTTAGCAACTGTCAGGTGTGTTCTTGGCCCCAATTAGAACCCCTCCCCCACCCCCTCAAATGTTAGCAACTGTCAGGTGTGTTCTTTGCCCCAATTAGAACCCCTCACCCACTCCCTTAAATGTTAGCAACTGTCAGGTGTGTTCTTGGCCCCAATTAGAACCCCTCCCCCCACATACAAATTGATCAATGATCCATCAGAGGGGGTGAGTAATCTTATAAGTGGGCCTTATGTTTATATTTTTTTTTCTAAAAATAACACATATTAATAATGTTCGACTGCTGTTGTTCAAGAATGTTTTTGTGTAATCTGATATCCAAGTTATGTTTAAAAGTACTTATATTTTTTTTTCTTGTTTGACTCCACAGTTTCCTTCGAACACACAGGAATGGCAGACTGTGGCCTCCCAGTTCGCTGACCGTTGGGACTTTCCCAACTGTGTCGGGGCGATCGATGGGAAGCATGTCCGCATTGTGCCACCACCCCATTCGGGGTCTTATTTCTACAACTATAAGGGGTTCCATAGTGTAGTTTTGATGGCGGTGGTCTCGATACAATTGGAATTTCTGTTCGTGGACGTGGGGAAGAACGGCCGGATGTCTAACGAAGGAGTCTTTGCACAGACCGAGCTGTGCCAGCGTCTCCAGACTAGTGGCCTGGGATTGCCACCTGATGACCAGAACGTGGATGGACTCCCCTCAGTTTTCATCGCTGATGAAGCGTTTGCTCTCAGAGAGCACTGGATGAGGCCGTTCCCCCAAAGGACACTCACCCCTGAGAGGAGGGTATTTAATTACCAGCTGGCCAGAGCAAGAAGAGTTGTGGAGAATGCCTTTGGGATTCTCGCCAGCCAGTTCTGTTTGTTCCTCTCCGCAATATATGTGGCAGAATACAAGATTAATTATGTGATCATGGCTTGCTGCATTCTGCATAATTTCTTGAGATGTCATTCTTTGACATATATAACTTCTGTTGGGCCTGAGGCCGGACTTGGTGTTGAAGAACCACTCACAGGCCTGGAAAGTGGCCGTATTGGCTTGGCCCCCCAAACCGCCCGTCAGGTGCGTGACAGATATGTCAATTATTTTAATGGTCGGGGGGCCATTGCAATGCAACAAGAGCTTTAAGATTTTATTAAAAAAAATAAAAAAATGTTTGGCAACAATCTCTTGTTTTGATTCTTGTTTGCATTTAGTTTTGTCTGTCTCCTAGTGCACTTGTAGTGGCAAGTGCATTTCCCTTTAGTTAATAAGGCCCTTTGTCACTGTAACCACACAAAAAAATAACAAACTGTTATTGATAAATAATAAGCCACACACATTGTAGTAGTAAAAACATTTTACTGTGTGCACATTGAAAGGTGCATTTTGTTTGAACGTGTTTATGTTTTTTAATTTATTTTTTTTGGTAACAATTTTTTTTTTTTTTTAGTTTAGGCATATTTGTATAAAATATACATTGTTTACAAAATTTGGCTTGACAACAGGGTTTTTAAAAACATAAGAACCAAAAATAACAGGAACTTACAAAGTTCAACATGCTAATAACGGTGCTGGTGATGTCACCCATGTAAAATAAAAATTTGGCAGATGCTCACAATTTGGGATTAAAAAAGGTTAAAGTCAACATGTGCTATCTCCCATCATGGGGGAGCAATGGACGTGTTTTGTGTGTGCAATCCCTTTGTTCCTCTCACAAACTAACATTATTCTGATGAAGGGGTTGCAAACACAAAACAAGTACATTGATATCCCCTGATGGAAGATAGCACATGATGACACACCGTGTGCATCTGCAAAATTTTTTCATTAGTATTTATCAAGTAAAAACATTTTTTATGAATTAAACTTGACAATGAAATGAAGAACATGATTGATGTTTTAGGCAAAAAGTTATTAGATTCTGCCCAAAACATCAATCATGTTCTTCATTTCCTGTTGCATGCTGTCCAGCCGATTTCTCATGCTGTCAATTTGGTCACGCATTCTATCAATTTGGCCAATCTACACTATTATCTGCCCAATGAGTCTTTGTGCACTGTCTGTGCTAAATGGCTCCGCCGCTTGGCCTTCCACAACCAGAACATCACCTAAAATTTGTGTTTAAAAAAATGTAAAATATGCACGCCTAAATAGATTAACTTAAGCTGGGGTGTCAGTCACTCACTTGGTGGGGTGGAAATATGGCACACTTCCTCCACCTCTCCTTCCTCCAGCTCGTCGGGTGGGTGTGGTCTTGGGCTGGGGCTTGGGGTAATCTCAGCTTCAGGCTGGTGACTTGGGGGGGGGGGGTCCTGGGATCCTTGGACTGTTGTCTGAGTCTTTTCTCCCCTATGATAAACAAAAGGTATAGTTAAAACACAGTGATATTTCAGTCTTGAAAAACGAATGTGAAACGTTGGTTAGAAGTTGTGGACAATTATCATTTTGTTGCCCAAAAAATTTGGGAGACAGGATTAAAATTCACTCTGCCCAAAAATGCAAAACAATACACATTTTCATGCAAGTTTCACAGATGCAGACACCTCAAGTATCCCCTGGAGCCCCTATGTGTATTACCCCCAAAAATTTTCTCTGGTGTCACATAGTACACTAGTGCTCGTGAGTCCAGATGTGGAAACAGCTGCTGTGTCCTGTCCTTACATTACACTGAATCATTTTTGAAGAAGCATTATAGTTTCAAACACATCTACACAACATCACCACATTTTTGGAATACAACAAATTATCAAGACATAAATGTATGTCCAACCCTGTACCATCATATTTGGCGAAAAAAAAACGTAATTTTCTTCGTATCATATGTATTTTCAAAAGAACGGTCTTTACGAACGATGCTGTATAAATGAAAAGCATATGGATTAGCATGCAAGATAAGTATCTCATTCGGAACACACGACAAGTACTTACTTTTTTTAAGCAGCTTCTTTATTCGCCAATATTGTTCAGGCTCCCTACTTTTGAGGTCAGACCACTGCTTCCTCAATTGTTCTTTAGCCCGTTTAGTGCCAAATTTTCGTTCAAGAGTGGTGACAACTGAGGCCATTATTTTGTCCTTCCGCATATTGGGTCGGGTGTACGGTCCTTTTTTGCCCTCATAGTCCTCCCTTCTCAATATGGACACCATCTCCACCATCTCTTCAAAGGCCATGTTGGTGGCCTTATATCTCCTCCTGGATCTGGATGGTTGTGGCTCCGGGCTTTCCTCCGCGCTACTGGCAGATAATCTCTCCGCCATCTTTCTCTATATACTGCCACTGCGCAACGAAGAGTGAAGGGGCGGGGACAAATCGTAATAAAGAACGTCAGGGGTGGGTGACGCAGGCGTAGCATGACACATGCGCAGTGTATATAAAGCTATTACGCTGGCCTACGTATGTCCGAGCGGAAGTAACGAGCATCAGAAACGAAGGTAAGATTAAACGTGGGTGTGTGTTTGGTGAATGTGTTTGGTGTGTGTGTGTGTGTACCCTAGATTCAGCCAAAACTAATACTGGGAGTTTGGACTGACATTACATTTTTTATCTTGTGTCTTGTCTTTCAGCAAAAATGAATTCCTTTAAGGATGAAGAATTTATGACCCGTTTCATTGATTTGTATCAAGAAAAAAGAAACCTGTGGGAGGTCAAGCACCCATTATATTCAAATAGAGATGCAAGGAAGGCAACACTGGGCACACTTTTGGAATTTGTGAAGTCTCGAGTCCCCCAGGCAGACCTTAAGTTTGTGGACAGTAAAATTGGTATCTTGCGCAACATGTACAGGCGGGAATACAATAAGATCCAGGAGTCGCGCAGATCCGGAGCAGCAGCAGACCAGGTTTATGTCCCCAAGCTGTGGTACTACCAAAAACTGCGATTTCTGGATGACCAGACAGAAGCAAGGCAATCACTTTTGACCCTTCCCTCCAGCCTTCCCTCCACCCTTCCCTCCAGCCTTCCCTCCACCTCCACCCTTCCCTCCAGCCTTCCCTCCACCTCCACCCTTCCCTCCACCCCAGCTGAGGAGTCCCAGGAAGAACTGGGCCCTTTCATCCTTGATGAAGTGGATGCGCCCAGCTTCAGCCAGGTATACTTTTTTGGTGAATTTGGGATTGTGTAAATATTAATGATGTAAACCTAAAAATTTTTGAACTGCTTCACCAAAAATGACTTCATCACAATTATTAATATGTAGACATATCACTAGACAGTAGTGGCCAAAAATATACTTCAAATATTGGTGAGCAGCTAGAATAATTGTGAGGTCAAAAAGATAGCCTTTACTATTTGTGTAGAATTATATTTGCAAGTCATGAGATGAAAATTGCGTGTGATTGCGTAACTCAAAATTAAAACTACCGGTATGTCCCTTTTTTTTACCCAGGGTGAGCTCAGCCAGGAGGAGGCCGTGCCCAGAGGTATACAGGAGGAGGCCTTGCCCAGTGGGAGAGAGGAGGAGGCCGTGGCTGGGCCCAGTGGAAGCCTCATGGAATGTCAGGTGCCTCCCCTCCGCATTAGCACAAAAAGGCCCAGGAAGATGACCCGAACTGAGGAGGAATCACTATGCCTCATTCGCGAAGCCAGCAAAATCCTCAGCACACCACCCAATGCAGAAGAGGCGTATGGAACATATATGGCCACCAGATTGCTGGAACTAGAAAAGGTCCAACGCCTCCTCTGTGAGGGTCTTATTTTTCAAACGTATCAGAAAGGCTTGAGAGGGGAGCTTACTGAAAAAACATATATAGCAGATGAAGCCCCTCCTCCTGCTACTCCTCCTCCTCCTCCTCCTGCCTCAAGTACACCACCAGAGGCACAGCCTCCAAGGAAGGCTGCAGAGAAGCGTGTAGGGAAGGCTGCAGGGCAGCGTGCAGGGAAGGCTCCACGGAAGAGTAGAAGGTGATTGCCTGGCTTCAGTCTGGTCTGACTTCGGACTGTGCTCCCTAGTCGCAAGATACCAATTTTATTGTCCTAAAACTTGATGTGTGTCCTGGGGGACAAAAGGCTTCACACATTCCAAAAGTGTCTCCAGTGTTGCCTTCCTCATTTCTGTTTTGACCAAAATAAATGTATCTTTTCGTTACCTTACATTATGGACTATGTGTTTTGATTCAAAAAGGACATTTGGTTTGTGAGTAGGCAGGTACAGGTCAAAAAGACTATGTGGCTTATTTACAAAAGGCTAAATCATTTGGCAATTCAAGTGAAAAGTACTAGTGCAAAGTGCACTTTATAAATTTCACTGCAAGTGCACTTGTTGGAAGTGCAGTCACTGTAAATCTGAGGGGAAGATCTGAAATGAGGGGAAGCTCTGCTGATTTTATCATACAATCATGTGCAAGAGAAATGTTGTTTTTTTGGGGGTTCCTTGCATGTGCCCCTCGGATCCACAGCAAATGCACTTCCAAATGCTCTTTCAGTGCAATTCCAAGTACAATTTGCACTTGTAGTGAAAAATGAATTTGCCTTTTGAAAATAACCCCCCTATGTCAAATTAACAAGGGACACCAACCTCATTAAGGTTCATTAAAACAATAAAAATTATTAAGGTTATTGTGGTAACTAGAAACAAACAAAAAAATAATTGAATAAAATAATATTTTGTATAATTTAGTACACATTGTAAAATAGATATTGTTTAAAGCTCCAAAAAATAAAGATGAGTCCAAAAAATAATTTTCTACTTTAGTTCTGGAGTTCTGGCTTTTAAAAAATATCATATTAGTCCTGGCATGAGGATAAATCATGAAGAAAGTAGTTTGTGAGAACTCTGTGTGAATATAAGCAGCAAAACAACTTCATTCCTCTCGCATTATAAAGAAAAAAAAATGCGCTGTATTAAAAGATCACAGAAGAGGAATGTGCTAGCTTCAATACGAAGGCTAGTTTTACCAGACCGAGCGCTTCCGTCTTGTACTTGCTTCAGAGCATGCATCAGTTTTAGTCAATCGGACTAGCACACAGACGACCGGTTTTGTACGCTAGAAAGCAGAGTCCGTCGGACAGATTTGAAACATGTTTCAAATTTAAGTCCGTCAAACTTTTGAGAAAACAAAGTCCGCTGTTGCCCACACACGATCGAATTGTCCGACGAAATCCGGTAGGCTGGACCAAGTATGCCGTAAAGTCCGATCATGTGTACGCGGCATAAAACACCTAGAAGTCACAGACTTCCCAAAAGCAAGATGGCAGTGCTAGGGACCTGAACACTGGTGAAGAACCAGCCCTGGTGATTACAGCGCTGGTTCGCTGGGGTGGTAAGTGTCTTTTAAAAAAAAAATAAGCAGCTACAATATTTATAGCTGCTAGTTTTTCCTTCTATTTTTTTTACTGACCGGATCTCTTCTTTAAAGTGAGATTAAAGCCTTTGCAATTTATACTGCTGAAGTAAGCACTTACAATATTTGCTGCTCATTCATGTGTTAAAGTTTTTCAAGTACTATAGCTGTGTGTGTACTTATCCTTGTGTTATGTTTAACAAGATGTGCAGTACATCTTTGTGTATTATAGATGTAGACTCCTCAAGGATTAGTGTGAAAAGGTTGCCATCATCCCTAAGCAATATACAATAGGAACCTCATTTGATTGGGATTTTTAAGGCAACAAAAGAGGGAAGTATTTAAAAATTAGATAAATTTTATTTATACAAAAATTATTAAAAATTGATTAAACATAAAGATAATACATTTACAGAAAGAAATTTATATAAAATACACTACAGAAGTGGCAAAAAATCATGTAATCCGACGCGTTTCAAAATGATTAAATTTCTTCTTCAGGGATAGATTTTTGCCATTATCTGAAAGACACAGAAATAACATAAATATACATACATATATGTTTGAAATATCAGCAAGAATATGTGTAAGAAAGCTTACAGTGATCATGATTGACCCAGCGGATTCTCAGTGTAATACTCCACAAACCCCCATCCAGTCAGTAATGGTCTTTTATCGTGCAAAGAAGCCCCCAGATATTGAGATCCAATGAGAGACGCCAAGTTGTCCCAAGCAACTGGCAACCTGTATCTTCCCCTCGGCAGACATGTAGCCAAGGGACATGGATACAGGATGCCATCTGTGAATTTCACAGTGGTAGATCGTGTCCATGTCCCTTTGCGAGGAGGTGACTGGAACAAAATCCTTCTACAACGCGAAGTGCGTTGGATAAGACATCTGGATGCCACCACCCCGCCAGGCCTAATGAGGCAGAAAGTTTCAGACCCTTTCTTGAAGGTTTTAGTTCTGGCAAAACAGACTGAATATAATCCCCCCCGCCTTTCACTTTTTTATGGTATAAACCTTTTTCCTTTTCCTCCCTTTCCCCCCTTTTTTCTCCTTTTTTACCCATTCTTTTTCACACTGTTTATAGCCTATGGATCAGCTTTAGGAATGATAATGTCTATTAGGGGTATATTTCTATTTATCTATATATGGTTGATGAATTTTTGTATGTTGCACGATGATAGTTCATGGGCTGGCTGAGAGAATCTTGAGTTCCACTTGTCCTGTCCATGATATATATATTATTTTTTTTATGATTTGTCCATTTATTCATTTGTATGTATATATATATTTTTTTTTTGCTTCAGTTTTCGTGATTTGACTTTTTCTCGGGTGGTCCTCCAATCGCCCCCTTCGGGTCCGGGGTCGTATCGTGCACCCGGCACAGGGGGGGGGGCCAACTCCAGTTTGAGGGCCCCTGTTTTTTCCATTGCCATTCGAGACGTCTATCCGACGCCATCCTCTGGCATTTGATGGATTTTCCTGTGTCGGGGGCTTTTGTTCTCCTTCTGAGGATTTATCCTTTTTGGATTTTTTTTCCTCTAAATGAGTCTCTGCTCCAACACTGGATATGCGGTATTTTTTCCCACATGTCCAGCCATTTATGGTAATTTTTGAGTTATTAGTTAAAATTTATTCTTATTAGAGACCTTGCTGCACACTTTATTTTCATCCTTTAATTTACAGGGGTGGGAACTGTCTTTGGACGTGCCCTCTTGTATGCGCGGATCTGGTGGGGGGCGTTTCTGCCTCCTCCGAGATCTAGCCTTGGACTTCTTCTCAGTATTGCTAATAGTCCATGTCTCTCTGTGCGTCCTGCTGGTCATGAGCGATCGGGGGGGCGGGGCGGAGTGCCGCCCTGTCTCCCCCTACGTCCTGACCCACGGGCGTTCTATCAGTGTCAGCAATGAATGTCTTTCCTTGCGTCCTTCCGGGCACTGACGTCGGGGGGGGCGGGGCGGGATGTCGCCCTGTCTCCCCTTACGTCCGGATATATGGGCGCTTGTTTTGATAGGCAATGTGAGCGGAGGAAGTGACGTCGCCTCTGTCTCTCGGGGCGGCGTCATCTCCTCGCGCTCGTTCAATCAATTCATCAGCACTGGCTTATAAGGAGAACGCCGGGAGCCCCTGAGTCGCCAGCGCCATTTCTCTGCTGTTTGTTGCTGAGATTAGACACTCGTGGTTTTGTGCTTGGGCTCGGGGTGGTTTCTTGTCCCTCCTGGACTCCGTTCGGACTCTGGATTCACTTGTACTCATCTGGGGGAGATATGCTATAAAGCTGTGGTAAGCTTCTATCATTATTTTTTTGATTGATATTTTCCATTCTCCATTACTTCTCCTCTCCAGACTTGTGTTTTTTGTTTTTTTGTTTTTTCCCGACATTTTTACAGTACCCTTTTCTTTTTATTCATTAATATTTTTTTTTTTTTTTATTAGCTATACATATACTCCCATATACCAGATTCAGTCCCTTTTTTTGGGTCATGTTCACCAAAATATCAGGTTACAACTGGTATTATTTTTCATTTATTTTGTCTTTTTTATATTTTTTCAATTTTTATATATTATATATTATATAATTTTTATTTTTTTCAATTTTCACTCCTCTTCCCCCTCTTTCCAGGAAGGGGAATTTTTTCCTCTATACTGCATATGGAATTGTTTCGCGTTTGAAGGCATACAAACCCACATCCTTCATACAAGGTTGGTTCCCGTTGCTGTTGGTTGGTTTTTTTTTTTTTTTTTTTTTTTTTTTCAGATGTATTATCTCCCCTACAGATGATTTGTGTGTGTATATATATATATATACATATATTCCTTCAGATTTTACATCCCCCTTTTTTCCCCCCCAGCGTCTTCTTTTTGCTTGGGACAACTTGGCGTCTCTCATTGGATCTCAATATCTGGGGGCTTCTTTGCACGATAAAAGACCATTACTGACTGGATGGGGGTTTGTGGAGTATTACACTGAGAATCCGCTGGGTCAATCATGATCACTGTAAGCTTTCTTACACATATTCTTGCTGATATTTCAAACATATATGTATGTATATTTATGTTATTTCTGTGCCTTTCAGATAATGGCAAAAATCTATCCCTGAAGAAGAAATTTAATCATTTTGAAACGCGTCGGATTACATGATTTTTTGCCACTTCTGTAGTGTATTTTATATAAATTTCTTTCTGTAAATGTATTATCTTTATGTTTAATCAATTTTTAATAATTTTTGTATAAATAAAATTTATCTAATTTTTAAATACTTCCCTCTTTTGTTGCCTTAAAAAATCCCAATCAAATGAGGTTCCTATTGCATCTTTGTGTATTAAATGTTGAAGCCGACATTGCTTTATCTGTTTTGCATATTAGGTGGGTTTCTCTGGACGCTCTGGGTACCTACATTTAAATGGGGTCACTAGCTAAGTTTTTGAAGAAGATTACAGATCTAAAGTGTGTGCAGCATCCTGTGGTTAGTTTATGTTATTTCTTGGAAGGCTAAGATGAACATTTCACCATTGAAATACCTCGGTAGTTTCCTGTCTAATAGGGTATACCTATCTACTGTTCACAGAATTTACTCTGTTATATAATATTACTTTTTACACAGTACTTTGCAGAGATCAGTGGACCATTTACATCTGCACACAAAGGAGCCTTCCAGTCCAGTTTCTTCACTAGCATCGACAAACATGAACAGCCAATCAGTGGCATATCTAGCATATTTGTGGCAGAACTCTAATCCAATATATACTGCATGCACCTTTCCCCCACCTGTTTCAATATATACAGTGCCTTGCAAAAGTATTCACCCCCCTTTGCTTTTTACCCATTTTGTTACAGTACAGCCTTTAGTTCAATGTTTTTTTAACCACTTGCTTACTGGGCACTTAAACCCCCCTCCTATCCAGACCAATTTTCAGCTTTCAGTGCTCTCACAATTTGAATGACAATTACTCAGTCATGCAACACTGTACTCTAATGATTTTTTTGTCCTTTTTTTCATACAAATAGAGCTTTCTTTTGGTGGTATTTGATCACCTCTGGGTTTTTGTATTTTTTGCGCTAAAAATGAAAAATGTCCGAAAATTTTTAAAAAACCTGAATTTTTCTTAATTTCTGTGATAAAATTTAGCAAATTAGTATTTTTTCTTCATAAATTTTGGCCACAATTTATAATGCTACATATCTTTGGTAAAAATAACCAAAAATTAGTGGAAATTATTTGGTCTGTGTGGAAGTTTTAGAGTCTACAAGCTATGGTGCTAAAATTATCACATCTGATGTACTGGTGGCCTATCTCATTTCTTGAGACCCTAACAAGCCAGGAAAGTACAAATGCCCCCCAAATAACCCCTTTTTGGAAAGAAGACATTTCAAGGTATTTAGTTAGAGGCATGGTGAGTTATTTGAAGTTGTAATTTTTTTCCCACAATTCTTTGCAAAATTGAGATCCCCCCCCCCCACACACACAAAATTGTCATTGTAATAGCTTATTTCTCTCACATGGCATGTGTATACCACAAATGACACCCCAAAATACATTCTGCTACTCCTCCTGAGTATAGCAATACCACATGTGTGGGACTTTTTCACATACAGAGGCCCAACATGCAAGGAGCACCACCAGGTGTTCTAGGAGCATAAATTACACATCACATTTCTCAACCACTTATTACAATTTTGAAAGCCCTGGAGCACCAGGAAAATGGAAACACCCACAAAATGACCCCATTTTGGAAAGCTAACACCCCTACGTATAATCCATGAGGCATAATGAGTCTTTTGAATGGTTCATTTTTTTCCAGAAGTTTTTGGAAAATGTGGAAAAAAATGAAAACGCATTATTTTTTTTACACAAAGTTGTCCGTTTATAAGATATTTCCAACACATAGCATTTAGATAGCAAAAATGATACCCCAAAATACATTCTGCTACTCCTGAGTATTACGATACCACATGTGTGGGACTTTTTCACTGCCTGGCCACATACAGAGGCCCAACATGCAGGGAGCACCACCAGGTGTTCTAGGAGCATAAATTACACATCACATTTCTCAACCACCTATTACACTTTTGAAGGCCCTGGAGCACCAGGACAATGGAAACACCCACAAAATGACCCCATTTTAGAAAGCTAACACCCCAACGTATAATCTATGAGGCATAATGAGACTTTTGAATGGTTCATTTTTTTCCAGAAGTGCACTTGTAGTGCAAAGTGGATTTGCCTTTAGTAAATACCCCCAATGTCACCGATCACAGTGCAGACCAATAATCAAGTTCCCAAATAGTGCTTAACCATTCATGTGTACAGTGTGCCCCAGCCTCTCACCTCAAAGAAAGACCCCTACGGGTCTAGTTGCACCAATGATGAATCTCTGATATGCATCCACAGCAGTAAGCTCTCTCCTTGTAGTCCTCTACTAGATAGGACAGCGATGTTCACAGATACAGGCAGATATTTCCATTAACCACTCCCCGCCCGCCGTATGCAGATTGACAGCCGGGAAGTGGTTCTGTTATCCCGACTGTTATCCTGACTGGGCGTCATATGATGCACAGCAGGATAACATGCCGGCGCGCACCCGTGGGGCAGCGCGGTGATCGCGAGTGTGGAGTGTCAGTCTGACACCCTGTATCTCCGATCATGATAAGAAGCCTCTGTCAGAGGCTTCTTACCACATCATCAGCTGTGACCAATCACAGCTGATCATCGCGTGAACCAGGAAGTGCTGGTAAACGGCATTTCTTGCTTCGTGCTGACAGGGAGAGCTGACACCCCCCTGTCAGAGGGGTGTCTGTGCTGATAATCAGCACATTAATTATCAGTACAACCCCCTCAGATGTGCCACAACACCTTTTAAAATGTACCCATAAGTTGTCAGTCAGTGCCCCATAAAAACACAGCTCACAGTGCCCATTAAAGTGCCAATCAGTGCCCATATCAGTGCTAATCAGTGCTCACCACAGTGCCAGTCAGTGCCCATCTCAGTGCCCAGCAGTAAAACCTGCCAGTACCTCAACATCAGTGCTGCCCATCAGTGCTAATCAGTACCGCCTATCTGCCAATCAGTGCCGCCTGTCAGTGCCCATCACAGCCGCCTGTCAGTGCCCATCAGTGCTGCCAGTCAGTGCCCATCAGTGCTGCATATCAGTGCCCCCTATTGGTGCCCATCAATTCTACATATCAGTGCATCCTCATCAGTGCCCATCAGTGCCACCTTATCAGTGTCAAATCATCAGTGCCACCTCATCAGTGCCGCCTCTTCAGTGCTCATCAGTGCCTTTTTTTTTTCAAAAATGTTGTTCTTTTTTTAGTTTGTTTAGCAAAAAATATAAACCACAGAAGTGATCAAATACCACCAAAAGAAAGCTCTATTTGTGGGAACAAAATTATAAAAAATTTGTTTGAGTACAGTGTTGTATGACCGCGCAATTGTCATTTAAAGTGCGACAGAGCTGAAAGCTGAAAATTGTCCTGGGCAGGAAGGGGCGAAAGTGCCTGGTATTGAAGTGGTTGAAACACAGTTATCTCCTCCACTTTTCTCCAACAAGGCTCACATGTAATAAAAATAGTTTTCCATGTGTAGTATTCCAATAAAATAATTTATTATAATAATAATTTATTGGTGATTTGCATAGCATTATTACTTTGATCACTCAGAAAGCGCCACATTTATTCATTTTTATTTATCACTGCGTGGGAACATATTTCGTGTTGGCAGCTGCTCACTACTGATAGTTATTGGTTTGCGCATTAGTATATTCTTTTATCATAAAAGTGCACAAACACTCTTCTATATCCATAGATATTATTTCAAGGTTGTGTAAATATCAGATGCATTTGTCATCATAGCCATTATGGAGTCAGGAAGTCATTTAGTGAAAGGTTTTAAATGGTACGAGATGGAAAAGTACACAATATAGCATAAATGTCAGACGTGATAGCTTTAAAGGACTATTTTATCTTAGTGACATTGATTAACCACTTCAGCCCCGGAAGATTTGGCTGCTGAATGACCAGGTCATTTTTTGCGATTCGGCTTTAACTGACAATTGCACGGTCATGCGATGTTGTACCCAAACAAAATTGACGTCTTTTTTCCCCCATAAATAGAGCTTTCTTTTGGTGGTATTTGATCACCTCTGCGTTTTTTTTTTTTTTTTGCGCTATAAACAAAAAAAAAGCGACAATTTTGAAAAAAACACAATATTTTTTACTTTTTGCTATAATAAATATCCCCCTTTTTTTTAAAAAAAAAAGCGAATTTTTTCTCAGTTTAGACCGATAAGTATTCTTCTACATATTTTTGGTAATAAAAATCGCAATACGTGTATATTGATTGGTTTGCGCAAAAGTTATAGCGTCTACAAAATAGGGGATACATTTATAGCATTTTTATTATTTTTTTTTTTGTTTGCTAGCAATGGCGGCGATCTGCGATTTTTATTGTGACTGTGACATTATGGCGGACACATCGGACACTTTTGACACATTTTTGGGACCATTGGCATTTATACAGCGATCAGTGCTATAAAAATGCACTGATTACTGTAAAAATGTCACTGGCAGGGAAGGGGTTAACGCTAGGGGGCGATCGAGGGGTTAATTGTGTTCCCTCCCTGTGTTCTAACGGAAGGGGGGATGGGACTTGCTAGGGGAAGAGATAGATCGGTGTTCATACTTTGTATGAACACATGATCTGTCTCCTAATCTATCAATGGGTCCGCGCTTCAGACTATTAAAACACTGCTGCCCCCCTATGTAAGTAGGGAACACCTCAGTTATACCCCAAAGAGGTTAAAGTCAAAATATAGGGGATGGCGCTGTGTAAAAACAGAGAGTGTAAGTGTGAGTGTTTTAAAGTGACAGGTGCTTTAGTGCGTGATACAATCCTACATAGATAGAAAATAAAAAATAAAAAAATGTGAATTGACCAAAAATTAATAAATATTATAAGGTGATAAATCCTTGTTTGAATTGTCAACTATATATACAAACAATTATAATCCCATCCAATAAGCAAACTCAATCCTTATATTATCAAAATTATAGAGCATGTGTTAGCAAAATCCACTGATTAAAAAATGCAAAGTGACAAGTGCCAAATATAGAAAAACCGTGGTTGTCAGACCACAGTGCAATAATGTGCAAAAAACGTTAAAAATTAAAAACAATCTATTATATAAAAAATGTGTATCAAAAAAATATATATAGTCCCATATACTATTTATTATAAAGGTTTATAGTGGTGATGCAATGTGCAGTGCAATAAATTCTCATGCAAATCATATAACATATTTCCCAGGAGATTCTTCTTTAATAATGGAGAGCCGTGCAATAGCTTTTAGCAATTTCCCCCAATCTGATTGCACTCACCGGAGCGCCCTGCCCCTGCAGGAGTATGAGCGTGTGATGTTAATCCTCAGCCTGGGAGGGCGTCATATGACACCCTCACCTTCCCTGCCCACCGTGTCACTGGGCACACGATGCGCGTGCCCGGTGGCCGCGATGTCCGCCGGGCACCCGCGATTGCCCGGTAACACGGCAGGACCGTGGATCTGTAAACACACAGATCCACGTCCTGTCAGGGGAGAGGAGACCGATGTGTGTCTCAGTGTTCTCAGTATAGAGCAACACCGATCGCTCTCCTTCCCTTGTGAATCCCCTCCCCCTTCAGTTAGAAACACCTCCCTAGGAACACAGTTAACCCCTCGATCACCCCCTAGTGTTAACCCCTTCCCTGCCAGTCACATTTATACAGTAATCAATGCATTTTTATAGCACGGATCGCTGTATAAAAGTGAATGGTCCCAAAAATGTGTCAAAAGTCACAATATCGCAGTCACAATAAAAATCGCAGATTGCCACCATTACTAGTAAAAAGAAAAAAAATAATAAAAATGCTATAAATCTATCCCCTATTTTGTAGACGCTTTAACTTTTGCGCAAACCAATCAATATACGCTTATTGCGATTTTTTTTTAACCAAAAATATGTAGAAGAATACATATCGGCCTAAACTGAGGAAAAAATTTGTTTTAAAAAAAAAAATTGGATATTTATTATAGCAAAAAGTAAAAAATATTGTGTTTCTTTCAAACTTGTCACTCTTCTTTTGTTTATAGTGAAAAAAGAAAGCTCTATTTGTGGGGAAAAAATGATAAAAAATGTGGGTACAGTGTAATATGACCGCGCAGTTGTCATTCAAAGTGTGACAGCGCTGAAAGCTGAAAAATGTCTTGGGCAGGAAGGGGGTGAAAGTGCACTGTATTGAGATGGTTAAGTGAACATGTTGATTTTCCCTGCCTACACTTTACTGTAGGAGATGCTGCTCAAAATGACTGAGAAGTAGTTTATCTGTTATATATATATGGTGCAGACATCAGCAATGGTGTCACTAGGGGAGGCCAGAGGGGGCCCTGACCCCCCGAGCATTATCCATGTGTCCCCCCCCCCCCCCCCCCCAATTAAAAAAAAAAAATTTTTTTTTTTTTTTTTTTACAAAAAGGCAATGTCTTTTTGTTTGCATTCTCGTGCATAATGCGAGCGCTCACACAACCACGGCCGCCCGATCTGCTCCTTCCCCTGCATCCTCATTGGCAGGGAGAAGAGCGAGTTGCAGGAAGGACTCCACCAGGACTCTCAGTTACTGAAAAAACAGACTGATTTCTCCCGTCCTTAGGACAGGAGAACCAGCCTGTAAATTCCAAGAGATGCCAGACCAGTGCTGTCAATATCAGGGGCAGGACAGCAAGAGGAGGCTGGGGAACCCCACAGTGGCAGAACACCAGGGCCCGGAGGCAAGAAAACCTTTGCAACCCTGATAGTTCTCCCACTGCTTTGGACCCTTATATTTTCTTGGTATGCTGGTGACATATCTCTTGTTTTCTGCCACCCTGGGGGGCCCCAATACAGTAGGAAGGGAGCTCACTGCAGAACATGTGAAAGGGCCCGTTGTGGGATTGTAGTAAAGGGCCCCGGGATATATATATATATATATATATATATATATATATATATATATATATTTGCATTTTATAGTTGCCCCCCTACTTTTGTCCCTGTCCCCCCATGTGCCCCCCCTAAATATGAAAGCTGGAGATGCCACTGGACATCAGAGGTCACTTTTCTTTATAACTGACTGGTGTGCATTCACATAGTAGCATACAGAATAACAGCAAGCCCCCATTCACTCTGTAGGCAATTTTGAGGTTTTTTTGGTGCAATTTTACACTTTATGCAAAGAGAAGTGCTGCACAGGAGCTTGTTTTGGGCAGGATTATGCAGTTTTGGCCCCATTATGGGAATGCTTGAAAAGCACATGCAGTGTGAGTTCTTTTGGATTTTCTTTTGCATGTGCTCATTGAAGTCAATGGGGCTACAGATGCCCTATTCTGCTTCAAAAGTAACTCCTATTTCTTTTGAAACTTCACTTTACTCCGACATGAAAGTTGCGCGACTGGTCTGACTTGACTCTTTGGCATTGAAGTTGTATCAAAGTCAGAGAAAAGTAGTGCAGGAACCTTTTCTAAAGTCAGAGTACTTATGTCATATCAGTTAAGACGGCTCTCAAAGGAAAACATTTAATTTAATACATCATGCGACTTGAGCTCTCACAGATCAGATCCCATGTCACACCAGTGTGAACCGGGCCTTTGGTGTTGAACTACAGGCCAGCTGGTGTCATGGTTAAATCAGTACTTTCCAAGTATACCGGTGGAGGCTTGTTGTAAATTCAGTACTTTTTTTGAGTGCAGGAAACCACATTTCAGAAAATCCCCTAACAGTTTTAAAGGTTTGTCATACTATATGTAGCAATAACTCTCGGTGGAGCTGCTGGTTTAAAGCGGGCTGTTACCTTCACTCTCGATACCTCTGTTCCACCAGCACCGGGTCTAGGGTCCCGTTGAGTTTACCTCTGGATGATGTAGGCACCAAACACTTGAGTATGTTTTCCAATGCTTTAATGAACAAGTAATAAAGGAAGTAGCAGGAAAGAGGCAGAAGGAAAGCTGCAGGGAAGCTCAAATACCTTTTCTTAGTATTCTTTAGAGCATTATTTGGAATTGAACACTTGTAGTTGGATGCACTCCCCTTGTGGGATTCAATCTTTGCCCGCCTGGATAGACCTCTCTCACTTGTCTAGCAGCCAGTACGCAGCACAAACAAAAGTCTCTGCCACAGACTTGTTTGGAATATAACCCGTACGATCCTCTGCCACAGGATGTATTGGTTCACGATGAATGTCAGACACAGTACTTGAACCTTTAAGCCAACCCGACAGTGCTATGCAGTAAGACTACTTCAGGATACGTCCTCCAACTGAGTCACCAGGCCCCTCTCCAGACCAGCACTCTGCATGATCCTTCCATGACGGGTCCTCCCCTGGGATCTCCTCGGTTGTCCAGCTTCTTCACTCAGGATAGACAGCTCAGGACCATTCCTCTGCCGCTGTGGTAGGCCTCAGACAGGCTTCTGGGCCCACCCACACGCCACAGCGACGTGGGCCTCCGGAACGGAAGACCACAAGGTGGTACTCTTAACACATACCTGTCGGCCAGGAGGGCCAGCAGGTGGCTGAAAACGAACCACCAGAACATGGCGTCTGTCCCATAAATACCCTCTCCCAGAATGCAATTCGGAGGACCACCTCCACCGAGTTGTCTCCGGGACAGAGGAGCACTCATACACTTCAACAAGTTGCCTTTCCAACACCAGCCCATGATGACAACGACACCCACTGGCGCAGTGTGGAACTACACGCAACTCAGCCAAGCTGGAACAGAGACAAATCTAACTTCACCTAACAAGTAACCTACAAGATTTACCTATCAGCAGTAAATTAAAAATCTACCAGCGCTACATATATAATAAAAAGAAAATGAGTATCAATGAACTGTAGCTCCCCAGTGCCGGCAGCACTCATGCAGCCCCAGACCATGACACTCCCACCACCATGCTTGACTGTAGGCAAGACACACTTGTCTTTGTACTCTTCACCTGGTTACCGACGCAGACGCTTGACACCATCTGAACCAAATAAGTTTATCTTGGTCTCATCAGACCACAGGACATGGTTCCAGTAATCCATGTCCTTAGTCTACTTGTCTTCAGCAAACTGTTTGCATTATCTTTAGAAGAGGCTTCCTTCTGGGATGACAGCCATGCAGACCAATTTGATTGATCAGTGTGTGGTGTATGGTCTGAGCACTGACAGGCTGACCCCCCACTCCTTCAACCTCTGCAGCAATGCTGGCAGCACTCATACGTCTATTTCCCAAAGACAACCTCTGGATATGACGCTGAGCAGGTGCACTCAACTTCTTCAGTCGACCATGGCGAGGCCTGTTCTCAGTGGAACGTGTCCTGTTAAACCGCTGTATGGTCTTGGCCACCGTGCTGCAGCTCAGTTTCAGGGTTTTATCAATCTTCTTATAACCTAGGCCATCTTTATGTAGAGCGACAATTCTTTTTTTCAGATCCTCAGAGAGTTCTTTGCCATGAGGTGCCATGTTCTTACTTCCAGTGACCAGTATGAGTGAGTGAGAGCGATAACACTGAATTGAACACACCCGCTCCTCATTCACACCTGAGACCTTGTAACACTAATGAGCCAGGAAGGGGAAATGGCTAATTGGGCCCAATTTGGACATTTTCACTTTTCACTTTTGTTGCCAGTGCTTTAGACATTAAAGAGGAGTTCCACCCAGGGGGTCCATTAAAAAAATAAAAAACAAAAGTCAGCAGCTACAAATACTGCAGCTGCTGACTTTTAATTGGACACTTACCTGTCCCTGGGTCCAGCGATGGGGGGGATCGAAGCCCCGCTCGTCCCCCCCCCCTCCGCTCGTCGGCGCCGGCATTTCAACTGTGGGCGCCGGGCTGTGGCTTCACAGCCTGGCACCCACTGTGCATGCGCGAGCGGTGCCGCGCGCCGTGATTGGCCGCTCAATCACCTGGGACCTGTAATGGGTCCCAGATGATTGACAGGAGGGAGGGAACAGAGCGGAGCCCTTCCTGTGCCGAGGGGGAAGTGATGTCACCAGCCCAGGCAAAGGAAGAGGCAGACTACGAGGGACCCCCTAGCAACAGGCATTTAGAGGTAAGTAAAAAAAAAAAAAAATATCCAAATGTTTTTTTGTTTTTTTGTTTAGAATTTTTCAGGTATTTTTTTTTTTTGGGTGGAACCCCACTTTAATGGCTGTGTGTTGAGTTATTTTGAGGGGACAGCAAATGTACACTGTTACACAAGCTGTGCACTAACTACTTTACATTGTAGCAAAGTGTCATTTCTTCAGTGTTGTCACATGAAAAGATATAATATATTTACAAAAATGTGAGGGGTGTACTCACTTTTGTGAGATACTGTAATTGCGACACAAGTCATATTGTAATTGCATGTAAAAAAGAATTGCTTTTCCTTTTTAATCTGCAGCGCTGTAATTTTTTATAAAACGCAATGCAATATGAGAACTTGGAGGTGGGCAGTACACAGGTGGTGTACAGAACATCCCCAGAAACATAATTTCCTGCTTGTGTGATTGGCTTACCGGTTTTCCCAGAAGTCTGCACCAAGATACAAGTCAGATTTCAGGCATCCCCTGCAACAAAAATGTCATTTTTGGTCAGATACTATCAAATGGGAATTATGTCCACATTGATGCAGACACTGCCACTTTCCTCATTAGAGCCCTGCATGTGCAGTAATTGATGGATAATTATAAATCACTCCCATTAGATTCACTTTGCACATGGACACAGACAAACCGCAATTTCTTCAGAATGACAAAAGGTAGGAATATGCAACAAAGTTTAAAATCCTTGCAATGTACACAGATCACCCAGAGGGGAATGTTTTTTTTCTCAAAAAAAAAGTTACTCTTTAAAACGAATCATCACCCTCATAAGGGACTTCCATCCTATCCACCTCTTCTCCCCTCCGCTATCTGATTAGGGCTGCGTTTTGTTTTTTTACTTTTTTAAACCAAAAAATGCGAAGCTGAGTGGATTTCTGACACATCAACAGTTATTTATCTGTATTTGCAGGGACTTTAAAATGATCTTCATTTTCAGCAGCAGGTTTAACCACCTCAGCTCCGGAAGATTTTATCACTTTCATGAAAAGGCCATGTTTGCTTTTTAGCACTGCGCTACTTTAATTGGTAATTGCGCGGTCATGCAACACATACCCAAACAAAATTGATATCATTTTTTTAACACAAATAGAGCTTTCTTTTGGTGGTTTTCACCTCTGTTTTTTTTTTTTTTTATTATATTAATAAAAAGAGACCTTTCTATTTTTTTAAAAATACAATGTTTTTTACTTTCTGCTATAAACCATATCCATTAAAAAAATGTAAAAAAATCAAATTTCTTCATAAATTTTGGCAAAAATGTATTCTGCTACATTCCTTTGATAAAAAATCCCAATAAGTGTATATTGATTGGTTTGCATGAAAGTTATAGCGTCTACAAACTATATAGTATATATACTAGAATTTATTTTTATTTTTTTATACTACTATTGGCGGTGATCAGTGACTTATAATGGGGCTGCAATAGTCCCTGGAATCATTGGCTGGGAGTTGCGGACAGGCTCCTGCTGTGTAGAATCACAGCACACACCAACCAGAGGGGGTGTGTATGGATGTGCCTGAATCCTGGAAGTAGGCAGTGATATACGGGTATGTTGCTTTGCCTAAAGTGGTGCTAAGTAGTTAACACTGTAACTTACTGAGTATGCAGCTTCTTTATCTTTCAATCCTTGTCCATGTTCCACGTTAAGCTGGTGCCATGATCATTGCCCCAGGTTTCCTGTTTCAGGATGGCTGCTTTCTCTTACAGTGTCCTATGCAGCCACTCTTACATTCAGGGACTAGAGCTGTGTCTCCCTAGACTGTGTGCATCAACATAAATACACAGCATCATAGCCTTGGATGGCTATGCACTCCTCTACTCCTCCTTCCTCCTCCAAGCTTACAGACTGACTTGAGACTGCACTGTCCACTTTTAACTTTTTCCTGTGCAGACCGGATGTTCAGGCAAGCAGAACTAAGAGAGCAATAGCCAGCAGCATTGAAAGTTTAAAATGCAGGTGCTGGGCTAATACTACTTTAATTAAATAAAGGATGAAAAGGTGCATGTGTTGTGGAGATGTTCTGCATATGATTTTTTGTCGTAGTACACACTTTAAGATAATCAAGTAAAAAAATAATGTATATATAGAACCAGATCATAGGATGGAAAAACTCTTTCCCTGTATAAACGCAATCATCAAAAAATCTTCACATTCCCTATTTCTTTGATTTTTCGAATGATTCTACCTCACCTTATTTCCTTTTACTTGAGAATATCTTATTGAAAATTAAACTTTTGATTAGCTTCAAGAAATTTATTCTTCCGTGGCCTAAAGGACTGTACACACAGGCTGAATGTCGGTTGGCGTCAATAGAAACTGGCCGACATTCGGCCCATGAGTACTCCAGCTGGTCCAACAGAAGCCGGATGTTCAGTCGGCTTTTGTGGAAGGGACAAGACTCGAAGAAAGGTCTTCCAATTGGCACCTGATCAGTGCTCTCAGCCATTGGCCAGTGTGTTCTGTCGGGTTGGCCATTCCCGTATCAGAACACAATAGCACAGCAGGGGAGATCGCTGTTTTAACATCAGATTGTTACTACAGTGGTTCCTCCTGAGCTCTTCAGTTTTTTTTGTTCAGCCTGCTGGTTTGAACAAAAAAAACTACTAGTGTATACTAGGCTTTAAAGTAAACAGTTTAACACAGTTACTGGAGTCACCTTTGATATATTTGTTCATTGAAATCATATCCCCTGATACTGGCCATCATTCAACTTCAAAAAGTGAAGCCATTGCAGCATCAGCTGCTTTTTTATTTTTGACAATTTTTTTTGTCAGCGTGCCCAGGGACTGTGACATCATAAGGGGGCGAGGTCTCCGCCTATATAAGTCACAACGGAGCCCTCAGAGAGCAGTCCAGCCGGAGAGAGCGTCGTGTCAATATCTGGAGAAGAGAAGACGAGAAGCCCAGAAGTCCGGACCTCCGCTGGCAAGAGAGCTACCTGAAGACAGCGGAGGAGCAGGCCAAAGAACTGGAACACCGGGAGAAGAGGCCGGAGAGAGCGGAAAAGAACCAACCGGACGCCGGGAGAAGATGGACCGGAGGGACCCCCGAAGCCGGAAGAAGACCCCCGAAGCCGGAGGAAGATCCCCCCGGAGCTGTTTAATAAATTATTTTAAAAACCTGTGTAGTGTGTTTTATTATTGACACTTTTTCCCTAGGTGAATGGGTAGGGGTACCATGAACCCCATACTCATTCACATAGGGTGGGGGGGCCGGGATCTGGGGGCCCTCTTATAGGGGGCTCCCAGATTCCGATAAGCCCCCGCCCGCAGACCCCGACAACCAACGGCCAGGGTTGTCGGGAAGAGGCCCTTGTCCTCATCAACATGGGGACAAGGTGCTTTGGGGTGGGGGGCCCGCAGGGCGCCCCCCACCCCCAAAGCACCCACCCCATATGTTGAGGGCATGCGGCCTGGTACGGTTCAGGAGGGGGGGGGGGGGGCGCTCGCTCGTCCCCACCCCCTTTCCTGACCGGCCGGGCTGCGTGCTCGGATCGGGGTCTGGTATGGATTTTAGGGGGGACCCCATGCCGTTTTTTCGGCGTAGGGGCTTTCCTTTATAATCCATACCAGACCTAAGGGCCTGGTATGCACCCCGACGGGGCTCGTAAGGTGTCAATCTCGCCGATAAAAGTGGCAAGATTGACTTCCTTTTCTAGTCCCGTCGCACCTGAGTCACGTTCAAAATGAACGGACTTGTCCGTGTGTGGGCAAGTCCGTTCATTCTGAAAGTCCGCCGTAACTACGGCAAAAGTCCGTCGGAAAGACAGGCGGACTTAGCCCGCCGGAAAGTCCGGTCGTGTGTGGGCAAGTCCGTCCGTTTTAAAGTCCGGCGCACCTGGCGGACAAAGTCCGGCAGAAAGTGTGCCGGACCAAGTATGCCAGAAAGTCCGATCGTGTGTACGCGGCATTACTTTCTCTCGTTCACCACTGTCACACTTTTCTGTACTGGGCTCCATAAATTCTCCCCACAGACATCTGAGATTGTCCTTTTTGAATTCCACTAAGCCACCAGGGGCCAGGGATATAAACAGCTTCAGAACATCCTCATAGTTGATCGTACCTTGCCCAGATAGTGATGACTGATTCATTGTGTCCTTATCCCAAAGCTTGGGCTACGAATGTATACTGTGTGCAAGTCACGTAAAATGCTCATACAATTTTATACAAAATGATTGGTGTTTATTTACCCAAAGATCTTCAACACATTAAAAGACTTGTATATGAGAGAACATTAAGGCTGGGTTCACACCTATGTGAATTCATTCATCCAAGGAGAATGTGACTGGCTCTCTATGGAACCTGTTCAGATATCTCCACAGCAGGTCCGGTACGTTGTATAGGAAATATGTGTGCCTTTTTTGGTCTATTTCAAGTCCAAATTCAGCCCAAAATTCGGGCTGAAATCGGACCTGAAATGGTGAACGAGGACACACTGGACCCCCTGCTGTGCGACGGATCCGTCTTAGGTGTGAACCCAGCCTTAAGATGGATGTGTGCTTTGTTGAAGGACTCCTATGTTGCCAGAGAATGAGATCATGAGGAAATTTCCTATAGAAGTAGATATGCAGCCTTTTTACATAACACATTCTTCTTGTTTTAAATGGAATCTTAAAATCCCTTGTTGTTCTTGGTATTTTTGTAGAATGAGTGGGTCTGTATGCAACTAAAAGCAAAAAATGACTACAGTATTTACATTTTAACGTAATTCGTGTTCTCCTATATAGCATAACATTTTCTAAGACATCACTCTTTTTCCAGTAATAAAAACTTGACAGGAGTACTGATCCTTCCCCATGCTACTCAACAGGAAAAAAGAAGCTCTGACTATATATAACCTTTAAAGCAGAGGAACACTCTAAAAGTATTGGTGGTTAGACAAATATGGTTACATCATAAGTCAAGTTACAAAATACACATGGCTATCAAGTTCAAGCAATTAAAAAAAAAAAAGATATGTGTCTTACGAAATAATATAAGCAAGAATTAAAAAGGAACTGCAGTCTGCGCACATAATTTGTAAAAAACAAACAAAAAAAAACCCAAAAAAAATCTTTGCCATTCTGAAAATTCCTTCCAACCACATTATTTTATATATATACTGTGATTCTGTGCTTGCCAAATATGCTGCAGAAATCTCCCTCCACTGAGTCTAGCTGCAACCATTTTAACTGTGGCCAGCTGAAGCTGCTGCCTGTTCACTTCCTAAGTTTTACACAGAGACACGCCTCCAGCACTGCAGCCCTGCAGCTCTCATTGGCCCTCTTATGACTCATCCCCCCTCCCTTCCTGGCAAACTCTCACAAGAGTGAGAGAGAGCTGTGCATGATGTCATAGGTAGGGATGAGCCGAACACCCCCCGGTTCGGTTCGCACCAGAACATGCGAACAGACAAAAATTTGTGTGAACACGCAAACACTGTTAAAGTCTATGGGACACGAATGTGAAAAATCAAAAGTGCTAATTTTAAAGGCTTATGTCCAAGTTATTTCCATAAAAAAAGCATGCAAAATCGATGCAAAAAAAAAGTTTTTCAAACTGACGTTTTTTCAGAAACAGTGATTTTAAGAATGCTTAAAGTGAAACAATAAAAATGAAATATTCCTTTAAATATCATGCCTGGGGGGTCCCCTTAGTCTGCCTGAAAAAAGTAGCGCATTTTTCCCATGTGTATAACAGTACCACAGCAAAATTACATTTCTAAAGGAAAAAATGTCATTTAAAACTGCTCACGGCTGTAATGTATTGTTGGATCCCGGCAATCTACATAAAAAAACATTGAAAAAAATGGCGTGGGTTCCCCCCCCAGTCCATTACCAGGCCCTTCGGGTCTGGTATGGTTATTAAGGGGAACTCCACGCCAGAATTTAAAAAATAAAATGGCGTGGGGGTCCCCCCAAAATCCATACCAGGCCATTCAGATCTGGTATGGATATTAAGGGGAACTTCATGCCAAACTTTAAAAAAAAAAAAAATGGCGTGGGCCCCCCCCCAAATCCATACCAGACCCTTATCCGAGCATGCAACCTGGCAGGCCGCAGGAAAAGGGACGAGAGAGCCCCCCCCTACTGAACCGTACCAGGACACATGCCCTCAACATGGGGAGGGTGCTTTGGGGTCATCCGCACTACCCTTGCCCAGTGGTTGCGGGGGTCTGCGGGCGGGGGGGCTTATCGGAATCTTCAATCACGGAGCCGATGGTCCCGAGAAAAACTGCCCTCTTTTCACTTTGACAGCTGCTACGGTGACGTAAACAGATGACCCCACCCCCTCTGATGTCACATGACATCAGAAGGGGCAGGGTCACCCAGTTACATCACTGGATGGCCCCGTTCTTGGCTATATAACAGCTGTCACTGCAAAAAGACCGCAGTCAGTGGGACCCCCACGCCATTTTTTTTTGGCGCAGGGTTCCCCTTAACCACTTCAATACACAGTGTTATATAAACTACACTGCCTGCCACCCCCCAGACGATGTCCAAGGAGACGAAACACGTCGGGTAGGACACCCCTGCCGCCATTTTATCCCTTTTATTCCCTTTACAATAAAATAGTCATACTTTTTTATACGGGATTACACTATGTGGCCTTTTTTTGTTTTTCCTTGTTTATTATAACCACCCATATTGAGGACATCACCCCTGAGGCCTACACCATTCCACACACCATTCTTGGATCTTCTTTTTCCATCAACGGAAGCTCATCAGCTGGCTGTTGATGACCATAAGCTTGTTTGACTCGATTGAACATAGGTTTATTGGGTCCAAAGGTTCTGGTAAGCCTTCTTATTGTTCGTGGGGATGTACCTCTGAACTATCTTTTTCTTCACTTATGGATAAGTGCAATATGACGTTATATGTGCATTGAGGATCACTACCACCTTACAAGATTTATGTCTTCAGGACTTTTAGGACTTTTTCAATTTAAAACATATATTTTCTTGTCCTTTTTTACCTATGATTGCCGCATTTGAGGAGTTAATTGCCTTTTACAGTATGCAATATATGGTTGTCTCATATTAGCGCTACACATTTTTTGTTTTTTGGTTTCTACTTATATCCTATTTGCTGTGTTAGCTGCTTGCTATTTGGGCAGCGCATAATTTTTTGTATTCATACATTGCCTACATTGACTGAATATAGAGTATACACTGAATATCTAGTCTACACTAAATGCAGAGTATATATATACAGTTGCAACAAAAAGTATGTAAACCCTTTTGGAATGATATTGATTTCTGCACAAATTGGTCATAAAATGTGATCTGATCTTCATCTAAGTCACAACAATAGACAATCACAGTCTGCTTAAACTAATAACACACAAAAAATTAAATGTTACGATGTTTTTATTGAACACACCACATAAAACATTCACAGTGCAGGTGGAAAAAGTATGTGAACCCCTAGACTAATGAGATCTCCAAGAGCTAATTGGAGTGAGGTGTCAGCCAACTGGAGTCCAATCAATGAGATGAGATTGGAGGTGTTGGTTACAGCTGCCCTGCCCTATAAAAAACACACACCAGTTCTGAGTTTGCTTTTCACAAGAAGCATTGCCTGATGTGAATGATGCCTTGTACAAAAGAGCTCTCAGAAGACCTACGATTAAGAATTGTTGACTTGCATAAAGCTGGAAAGGGTTATAAAAGTATCTCCAAAAGCCTTGCTGTTCATCAGTCCACGGTAAGACAAATTGTCTATAAATGGAGAAAGTTCAACACTGCTGCTACTCTCCCTAGGAGTGGGCGTCCTGTAAAGATGACTGCAAGAGCACAGCGCAGACTGCTCAATGAGGTGAAGAAGAATCCTAGAGTGTCAGCTAAAGACTTACAAAAGTCTCTGGCATATGCTAACATCCCTGTTAGCAAATCTACGATACGTAAAACACTGAACAAGAATGGATTTCATGGGAGGATACCACAGAGGAAGCCACTGCTGTCCAAAAAAAACATTGCTGCACGTTTACAGTTTGCACAAGAGCACCTGGATGTTCCACAGCAGTACTGGCAAAATATTCTGTGGACAGATGAAACCAAAGTTGAGTTGTTTGGAAGAAACATACAACACTATGTGTGGAGAAAAAGAGGCACAGCACACCAACATCAAAACCTCATCCCAACTGTGAAGTATGGTGGTGGGGGCATCATGGTTTGGGGCTGCTTTGCTGCATCAGGGCCTGGACGGATTGCTATCATCGAAGTAAAAATGAATTCCCAAGTTTATCCAGACATTTTGCAGGAGAACTTAAGGCCATCTGTCCACCAGCTGAAGCTCAACAGAAGATGGGTGTTGCAAGAGGACAATGACCCAAAACATAAAAGTAAATCAACAACAGAATGGCTTAAACAGAAGAAAATACGCATCCTGGAGTAGCCCAGTCAGAGTCCTGACCTCAACCCAATTGAGATGCTGTGGCATGACCTCAAGAAACCGATTCACACCAGACATCCCAAGAATATTGCTGAACTGAAAAAGTTCTGTAAAGAGAAATGGTTAAGAATTACTCCTGACCGTTGTGCACGTCTGATCTGCAACTACAGGAAACATTTGGTTGAAGTTATTGCTGCCAAAAGAGGTTCAACCAGTTATTAAATCTGAGGGCTCACATACTTTTTCCACCTGCACTGTGAATGTTTACATGGTGTGTTCAATAAAAACATGGTAACATTTAATTCTTTGTGTGTTATTAGTTTAAGCAGACTGTGATTGTCTATTGTTGTGATTTAGATGAAGATTATTGTAGATCACATTTTATGACCAATTTGTGCAGAAATCCATATCATTCCAAAAGGGTTCACATACTTTTTATTGCAACTGTGTATATATATATATATATATTATATACTAGACTGTATGTGTGTATATGTGCATATAAATATATATATATAAATATATATATATATATATATATATATATATTAGACTGTATATGTGTGTGTGTATAAATAAATATATATATATATATATATATATATATATATATATATATATATATATATACTAGACTGTATATATATATCAAATACACTGCCACTAACCTGCCTACCTAATCTAGCTTAATCCATCTCCGTCCACACACTATACACGGGCGCTATGTAAGCAGCCTTATATAGTGTTAGGCATGGACCTCTGAGCCATGATTGGCCAAAGGCACCCTGTCTTTGGCCAATTATGGCTCTCTCAGCAGAGCGTACTGTGATTGGTCAAAGCATGCAGGTCAGGTATATGCTTTGGCCAATCATCATACAGCAATGCACTGCAATCACGCAGTGCATTATGGGGTGATTCGCGATGCTCGAATTTCCCACGAACGTCCCATAACATTCGCTGTTTGGTGAACGGGCAAACACCCGGTGTTAGAGTCGAACTTATGTTCGATTCGAACATCGAGCTCATCCCTAGTCATAAGCCACGGCTAATGACAAGAAAGAGGAAGTGGGATGTATAAGGTATTTACTGGCAGAAAAAAAATGTTTTACTATCCAAAGTTAAAAGAACAAGGGCAGAAGATTAATATATGGAAAGTTGAAAAAATTACTGAAAGTCCGCTTTAAAGACCTCTGTCTCTGATTTATGTGTCTTGTTTCCTACAGCCAACCAAGATCATTTTGTCCGAGTGATTGGGCTCCTACACCAGTCTGTAGAACTACCCAGTAACCTGAGCCTCCCATCTCCAGTACTTGAGATTAACTGGGTTTTTAAGAGCAAAGAAAAGTCATACAAAGTTGCACAGATCGATAATCATCAGACAAAGTTCTACATAAATCAGTTTAATGGACGGCTGAAATTGCTTCATAACGGAACAACATTACATATCAAGGATCTCAGGATGGAGGACAGTGGAAATTATACTGTGCAATTTGTTCTCATCGGAGAGGAGGATCGTTTTCAACGTTTTATGCTCATGTTATATGGTACGTATACATTTGAAGGTATCACAAGAAAATCAAATTATATGTTGGGATAGCCCTGAGTGCCGGTTCACACAGGGGTGACTTGCCTGACAAGTCGCCTCCCGTTCTGTACTATGGAACTGTTCTAATAGGAGCGACGCAAGTCGCTCCGACTTAGAAAAAGGTTCCTGTAGTATTTTTGGGGCGACTTCAGGCGACTTGCATTGACTTCTATACAGAAGTCGTTTTGCAAGTCGCTGCTGAAGTCGGTGAGACGACCTGCAAGTCGTGCCACCCCTGTGTGAACCGCCACTTAAAGGGTCTCTTTCAAAAAGAAAGCTGTGTGTTTAGGTTTTTATGACTACAGCCATTTGTGAACGGAAATGCTACCCACTAGTTTTCAGGTCATTGAATGAATTGGTTTAGCTTTACTACACCAGAAGAAGCTGTAGGACCTATGTAAGGAAATATCTGTTTATCACATCTCAATTGCAAAGAAGCATTTCCTTTAGAAGCACAATGAGTGAGTTTCAACCAGTACATGGGTTGGCCACACTCTCATAAATGCCTATACCTTCTAGGATGATGGTGATACAAACTTTGAAGGGTGTACACCGATTAGCCACAACATTATGACCACTGACAAGTAAAATGGATAACCTTGATTATCTTGTTACCATGGCATATGAAAATGGCTGGGATATATTAGGCAGCAAGTGAACATGTTGTCCCTGAAGTTAATGTGTGGAAAGCAGAACAAAATGGGCACGTGTAAGAATTTGAGTGACTCTGACAAAGGCTGAATTGCAATGGCTAGATGACTAGGTCAGAGCCACTCCAAAAATGCAGTTCTTGTGGGACGTTCACCAGTCTGCAGTGGTCAGAATCTACCAAAAGTGGTCCAAAAAAGGGAAAACGATGAACTAGGGACAAGGTCATGGGTGGCCAAGGCTCATTGATGTACCCAGTGAGTAAAGGCTGGCCTGTAGAGTCTGATTCAATAGAAAAGCTACTGTAGTTCAAATTGCTGAAAAAAGTTAATGCTGGTTTCAATAGAAAGGTGTCAGAACAGATAGAGCATCACAGTTTGTTGTGTATGGGACTGCAAAGCTGCAGACCAGTCAGGGTGCCCATGCTGACCCATGTGCCATAAAGCCAAAAGTACCTACAATGGGCACATGAGCATCAGAACTAGACCACAGAGCAATAGAAAAAAAGTAGCTTGGTTTGACAAATCATGTTTTTTTCTTTTACATCATGTGGAAGTGCATTTTATATATTACTATATGGATCAGACCAAAATAAGGGATACATGAGGAGGAAAGAGGGACAGTTGAGAGCTATGGGTAGGTGGTCATAACTGATCTGTGTGTATAAATATATATGTAGCGCACGACCCCCGTAGGAGCTGCAATTTGTGTGTTCTATCCGTAAATCACATTCACCACCTAGCACATCGCAGCCCATAGAAATAGAAACAGTCCATATTGTACTTTTCTCTTGCTTTTTATTTGTATAACATGAACTGGGATAGGAAAAGAATTTTTCTGAGATGCTCTTTTGCTGCTTCATAATCTTTCCTTTGCTTTCTTATGCAAAGACTTAGAACAATGCGGATAATGGAAAGTTACTCTAAATAACTTCTCTTTGAGAAGACTGGAGTAGTCTGGTCTTTGAGAACAATGAAAACGAATAGCAAAGAGCCACTCTGAATAACTCTTTGCATATAGACTTGGGTAGATTTACTAGAAGATACATAGGCTGTTGTAGTAAAGAGTCACTCTGAATAACCTCTTCACCCGTAGACCTTTTTAGAACAATCTGTATCTCTATTAGTGCTGGGAGCTCTACCGCCGCCTTGACCACTACTTCCCATCTATACAGTACTTCCAAGTTGAGCTAAGGAAGAGATTACTCTGAATAATTCCTCGCGCCTGACTAATTGGAATCCCGGGGTATTGTTGAACCCAAAGTCACAGGCCATCACCACCTGTCTCACTGACTTGCGTATCAACATCCCTCAGCCTCTGGTAGTACCGTTCCCCTGGGCTTTCACTCACTTGATCAACAGTCCATGTGCCACTCACAAACAGTCGATCGCCTGCTTCTTCCGCTTAGTTGCTACTTCTTCCGAATGGTTTCTCCATCCCTTCTCTCCAGTCTGGCACGCTCCCCTCCCCGTAGGGGGGCATCCAGCAACACCAGAGACTACATGCTGTGCGGTGTCTCTAACTCCTTTCCTCCGTGTGGCCTGGCCCCCCCCTTCCTGGGGGGGGGCTCTGCTTTGCTCCCCACAGGGGGGCTCTCTCTCTGGAACTCCTCAACCAGCATGTGACCCCAGCTTATATGGGAGTCCCGCCTCCTGCCAAACAAATTAATGATTGGCCAGAACTCCACACATGACCTGCCTGCCACTTAGATCCCAAGTCCAACCTCTCTTCCTGAACCATTTCCACTGGAAGTACAAGGAGGCATCTCTGGGTCCAAGTACAGGTGGCCACACCCTGCACTACACTGACACTCCCAGTTCCCAAAATAAACAGACAGGCCTGAGATGGGAATACAGGCCTGCCTAAATTTACCTGAAACCGTACTTTGTCATTTAAACACAGAAAGCTCACCTACTTGAAAGTAGGGGACCGCTACATATATATATTTATATATTGCTTGGGAACACCAATTGCTAATCAGCCAATCACATGGCAGCAACTCAATGCATTTAGGCATCTGGATGTGGTGAAGACAACTTGTTGAAGTTCAAACCCAGCATCAAAATGGGGAAGAAAGGGGATATAAGTGACTTTGAACATGGCATGGTTGTTGGTGCCAGATGGGCTGGTCTGAGTATTTCAAAAACTGCTGATCTACTGGCATTTCCACACACAACCATCTCTAGGGTTTACAGAGAATGGTCCGAAAAAGAGAAAATATCCAGTAAACGGCAGTTGTGTGGAGGAAAATGCCTTGTTTATGTCAGAGTAGAATGGGCAGACAGGTTGGAGGTGATAGAAAGGCAACAGTAACTCAAATACCCACTTGTTACACCCAAGGTATACAGAATACCATCTCTGAATGTACAGCACATCGAACCTTGAAGTAGATGGGCTATAGCAGCAGAAGACCACACTGGGTCCCACTCCTGTCAGCTAAGAACAGAAAATTGAGGCTACAATTCACACAGGCTCACCAAAATTGGACATTAGCGATGGGCTAATGGGTTTGCAGCGATGGGTTTGCAGTGATGGGTTTGCAGCAGAACTCTCGAACAGGGGAAATAATCGAACCCAAATGGCAAACGCCATTGAAGTCTAAGTCAAAAGTGCCCATTTTGAAGGCCTATATGCAAGTAATTGGCCATAAAAGGGGTATGGGGGTCTGGGTACTGCCCTGGGGGACATGTATCAATAATAACAATAAAAAAAGATCATTTTTCCAGGAGCAGTGATTTTAATTATACTTAAAGTGCAACAATAAAAATGAAAAATTCCTTTAAATATAGTGTCTGGGGGGTCCCCTTAATGTGCCTATAAAGTGGGACATCTGTAGCATAGATATAGAACATGCTACAGCAAAAATTTCATTTCTAAAGAAAAAAAAAACAAGTCAAATCCCTTTCAAAATGACTTGCGGTTACAATTGCTGACATCCGGCTAGTAAAAAAAATAGAGAAAAAGGAAACGACCTGGGGTCCCCTCATATTGATGGGGACAAGGGCCTCTTTCCGATAAACCCTGGGCTGTGGTTGTCGGGGTCTTCGGGCAGGGGAGTTATCAAAATCTGGACGCCACCTTTAACAAGTGGCCCCCAGATCCCGGCTCCCCCATGTGAATGGGTATTGTGTACATACCCCTACTCATTCACGCGAAAAGTGTAAAAAGTAATAAAGACAAGAGGCAGTTTTTGACAAATCCTTTATTAAAAATAAAAAAATAGTTTCCCCCGATGTAGATCCATCGCCAATCACGCCGCCTGCTGGACCAGAAAAATGTAAAAAAATTAACGCTCTCACCTCCTGGGAGGCCTACCGCCGTATGCCCACCCTTCGCTTTGACATTTCTTATATAGGCATAGGGCGGGGCCACCTGGCTACGTCACCCGATGACACCGCCCCCTTCTGACGTCACATGCCCACTATGCACCAGTTCATGACATCATAAGGGGGCAGGGGGCTTATCAGAATCTGGAAGCCCTCTTTAACAAGGGGGCCCCCAGATCCTGGCCCCCCCATGTGAATGGGTATCAGGTACATAGTACTCCTATCCATTCAACAAAAAAGTGTAAAAAGTAATAAAGACAAGAGACAGTTTTTGACAAATCCTTTATTAAAAAATAAAAAAATAGTGTCCCTCCATATAAATTAATCGTCAGTCACGTTGCCCGCCTGACCGGAAAAATGAAAAAAATTAAAAATGCTCTCGCCTCTTGGGAGGCCTCCTGCCGTATGCCCACTCTGCGCTTTGACATTTCTTATATAGACAAGGGGTGGGGCCTTCTGACTACGTCATCCGGTGGCACTGCCCCTTCTGTTGTCACATGCCCAGTATGCACCAGTCCGTGACGTCATAAGGGGGTGATGACGTAGCCAGGTGGCCCCACCTCTTGTCTATATAAGAAATGTCAAACCGCAGTTGGGGTATACGGCAGGCGGCCTCCCAGGAGGCGAGAGCATTTTACATTTTTTTAATTGTTTGGATTCGGCGGGCAGCATGATTGACGATGAATTTACATTGAGGGGAACTAATTTTTTTTTTTAATAAAGGATTTGTCAAAAAATATTTCTTGTCTTTATTAGTTTTTTACACTTTTTTGGTGAATGGGTAGGGGTACTATGTACCAGACACCCAAGTGACGTCGCTTCCACCCTGTAGTGTCATGGAGATGAGTGGGCGCCATCTTAGCCTCACTCGTCTCCAGGCACAGCACGGAGAAGGACGCGATCACCTCCGCCGCTTACCAGAGCCGTCGGGAGGGCACCGGATTGCGGCGGGAGGGGGGGCCCTCTCCCGCCACCGGTAAAAGTGATCTCGCGGCGAATCCGCCGCAGAGACCACTTTTATCTTAAAGCCGACCACCGTGCGAAAACGGGGATACTGGGGTTATGGCAGCTAGCTGCTGCCATAACAACGATATCCGCCGCCAAAGTTTGGACGTACATCGGCGTGCAGCGGTCGGCAAGTGGTTATTACTGACATGCATTCCTTTAGTGACTTTGACAATAAAACCTGAAAACATTAATCAGTGTTATTATCAAAGATGAAACAATGCCTAGATCAACATCCTACAAACGTAAGATATCTAAATATTTGAATATACCATCACTAGCAACAAATACCACTGTTTATGAGTGAAAGAAAGCTTCACATTTTTATAAGGCACAGTTTCTGTTGTCAGTAAAAAGTTCTAAATTTAAGATTAAAATGTATCATATGTGCTTTACAGGGGCCATAAGTAAATAGAATGTCAGTACAGTTTATTTAATTACATTTGACACATTAGCACATTGTGCTCATGTTCCCATAAAACATTTTTCCCCACATCAATAAATGTAACACTTATAATTGGTGACCAAAAACAAGCCACATATCTGGGATAAGGCTAACCCAATAATTAATAAATTAACAAAACTATCTACAGATTCAAGCTATGCTGGGACTTGTGGTTCTACAACAGATAGTACTCAGAGAGCAGTTACAACAATAAGATATATACACAAATTGTATCTAAGCATCCAAGCAGGAGAGAGATCATTACAGTCATCTACACCATCCAAACGTCTAATATTCTTATGACTATAAACTTCAGGATTATTTATGTCACATTGAACCATCTGCCTATTGCAGTATTTCAGCAAGAAAAAGGGGCTAATGACTATAAAACAAAACAAACCCTCTTTCCAGGAATAAATGTGAATCAAGTCCCTCGCGCTATCAAAGTGAATATACGATATAGTGATCAGGTAAATTGCAGCTGGATCTAAAGTGAATAAGTGCACTAAAATTGGTATAAAATAAATATGTGATCAACGCAATTTAATACTATAAATAACGATAATGAATAGTAATGATATTCCACTGTGTAAATGATTCTGTGCAAAAAACGCTATATAAATATTGCTGTGCAAAAAACGCTCATGATGCTATGCAAAAACGCCATGTGCAAATTATATAGTCCTGTGCTAAATCAGAGTAATCCCTGTGCAAGATAAATCAATACAAATACAAATCCCGTGCATATCCAGTACTTCAATGGAATAAATGATGTGATCTATATAAATAAATGTAACATTGATCCATTCAATCCCTTATTATCACACTGCTACCACAACAATGAAATAATGATGCAATATTTCATTGTTAGTTAGGATAAATAATGACATTAAAAAGTCAATGGAAGAAAGTGCTTAAAGTGCAGAAAGTGCTTCAAATGTGCTCTTCAATAAAAATCGCCAATGTGCCAGTCTTCGTGTACATCACTCAGTGCTCGCTAGACTCTTACCTCCATATGGATAGTAAATGGCAGTAGGGATGAGTATAGCTGGAGACCTTTCCGGGATGCAGTGATGGTGGATGACCCTCTCAAAGCACTGTATACCAGATGACAGCTTCGGATTAGTCCATACAGACGTTCACACACAGTGGGTATATACAGGGGATGAAAAAGAATCTCAAATAGCACAATAACGTATAAACTTACTGATTTATTAAACCGCCAAATGAGCACTTACAACAAACAAGTTAAAAAATGGCAGATCTGTAATGTTAAACGGCGTTACAGGCGCCTCTTACGTCACTTCCGGTTCTTACGTGGTCCAGTCACTCCCTATGCATTACGTCACTCCAAGTGACTTCCTCAGGGGATCCGGTTTGGTTAAAGCCCTAGTCAATTTATGGGGAAAGACAGGAAGTGTTCAGTTGGCCATTTTGTTGGATACCTGTCTCCAACATAGGAGTGGCCATTTTTGATTGGTTTAAAAACAGATGTAACACTATGTATTCTAATAGCGGCAGCCATATAGTTGGTGGGTAAACAGACCAACTAGCATAATGTGTTGTTCTAATTACAACCAAAGATTGGATGTGTGTTAAAATAACTTATAGTAAGACTAAGAAAAATAAAACATAATAAAATGGCATATATTAATCTAAAAAATGGCACAAAAGTATTCATGTGTGTAGCGCTCCAAACACATCTATATGTTCTCTCTGTAAACCATAATTTAGGTGATTGGATGAATCTAATTTAATAAACCAAAGGATATGAATATTCCAATTAAAATCGTGTTATATATTACACTACATAAAAACCGAAAATGATGTATAGAGGTGATGAACACAGCATGACTATGTAAAAAATAACAAATATATGATTGAAAATATTAAAAATTACTTAAAAAACAGTTCAGGTCAAATTCTACATTGAGTCCATCTGGTACTAAAGTCTGGAGAGAGTGTATCCATTTGGATTCCTTCTGGCTAATTGACCTAACTTTATGGGCTCCTCTCCATGGTCTCTTGTATTTCTCAATACCCCAGAATATTAGTTGTGAGGGATCCTTATTATGTACCTGTAAAAAATGTCTGCTAAGGTTGTGTTTTGGAAAATTATTATATATGTTTTGGACATGTTCCCTCATTCTAACCATTAGTGATCTTTTTGTTCTACCAACATACTGTAAATTGCAGCTACATTGTATAACATACACCACTCCCTCTGTATGACAACTAATAAAGTCTCTGATGGAATAATTTTGTCCCGTATGTGTAGATGTGAATTCATTTCTTTTAATTTGTGGTTTCTTGGAGTGTCGGCATGCGAAACATTGCTTGCAAGGGTAAAACACTTTTCCTGTAAAGAATGTATATCCACTTGGGGGTGGTGGCTCCACTACATTTTTTACAATGATGTCTCTCAATGTAGGGGCTCTTTTGTATACCACATTGGGGATGTCTGGTAATATATGTTTTAAGTGTCTATCACTCTTCAGTATGTGCCAGTGTCTCTTTATTAATTTCTCCACTTCTTTATGTTGGATGTTGGAGTCTAAAATTAAAACTGGGGCGTCCATGTTGCGTTGACTCTGATTTTTTCCTTCTAGCATCTTTGTTCTGTCCATTGATTTTACAGTATCAATTTGTTTGTTGATGAATTCTTCAGAGTATCCCTTAATCGTGAACCTATTACCTAGAAATGCTGCTTGAGAAATAAAGTCTTCTTCCTTCGTGCAGTTTCTTTTGATCCTGACCATTTGGCCTTTCGGGATGTTCCATTACCAGGGTTTAAAGTGACAGCTGTGCATGGATAAGTAACTGTTGGCATCTATGTTTTTAAAGTGCGTTTTTGTGATTAATTGATTTCCTTCCGAAGTGATATCCAAATCCAGAAAATTCACCTTTTTGTACCTGAATTTGTTACCAAATTAGATACGTATATTGGAATACAAAAATATATACGGAAAATCAACATTAAAAAATATATGTTATGTAACCTATACACATCAAGTATAAAAATACCCAGAGCAATAAATGAAGTTGAACATAGCACTTTGCGAAACAACTCGTGTACAATCCACAAGTTAGTGATAACCAACACATCAAGGTTTTTAAAAAATTAGCTTTACAAGATTTGGATACATTAAAACTAAAAAGGGCCTCTGACCCAATACACATCAAGAAAGGAATTCAAACGCTGACAAAAAGGAAAGATACTGTATTGCAATACGTCCCGCAGACAAAGGCGGTGGAGTGGTGATCCAATCAAAAGAACAATACCTAAAAGAAATTGACCGACAATTACAGGATGAATCTACATACGTTAAGCTGCTAGGTAATCCAACAACACAATATAGAAAAGAATTGGAGAAATTAGTTCATTTAGGAATAAAAAAGGATATTCTAAATAAAAAGGAGTCCAAATTCCTAATTCCGGAATCGTGCAGAATTCCGGTGATATACACAGTCCCGAAACTACACAAAGATAAAACCAATCCACCGGGAAGACCTCATGTGAATGGCATCGAGTCCCTCACTTCAAGAATGGGACAGTATCTGGATAATTTTATCCAACCAGCCGTACAACAAACCAAGGCATACCTCAAAGATAATAAGCATGTCCTGCAACTTTTAGAAGAAGTCCCCGTACTTGAAGGAAGATCTTTACCAGCCACAGCCGATGCGGCGTCATTGTACACCATAGTGCAACATCATCAGGCCTGTAACGCCACAAAATGGTTGTTAAGAGCATTCACAACCCTCATATGCAAACAAAGGAAATTCTTGGTAAAATGTATTGAATTTTGTTTAAAATACAACTACTTCTGGCACAATCAAGCTTTTTGCAAACAAACCACAGGCATAGCGATGGGCGCTAAATTCGCCCCAAGCATAGCAAATGCATTTATGGCACAAAGGGAGGAGAAATCGATTTATGATAAACCTCCGATTGAATTGACCTTCTACAAAAGATTTATAGATGATTTCATTATTGTATGGAACGGAAGTAGGAAAACATTGGAAAATGTTTTAGGCCAACTCAATGAGAATGATCAAAATATTAAATTGGTTTGGAACATAAGCAACAAAAAGGTGAATTTTCTGGATTGGGATATCACTTTGGAAGGAAATCAATTAATCACAAAAACGCACTTTAAAAACATAGATGCCAACAGTTACTTATCCATGCACAGCTGTCACTTCAAACCCTGGTAATGGAACATCCCAAAAGGCCAAATGGTCAGGATCAGAAGAAACTGTACGAAGGAAGAAGACTTCATTTCTCATGCAGCATTTCTAGGTAATAGATTCAAGAAAAAGGATAAGGTACATAATAAGGATCCCTCACAACTAATATTCTGGGGTATTGAGAAATACAAGAGACCATGGAGAGGAGCCCATAAAGTTAGGTCAATTAGCCAGAAGGAATCCAAATGGATACACTCTCTCCAGACTTTAGTACCAGACGGACTCAATGTAGAATTTGACCTGAACTGTTTTTTAAGTATTTTTTAATTTTTAATATTTTCAATCAGATATTTGTTATTTTTTACATAGTCATGCTATGTTTATCACCTCTATACATAATTTTCGTTTTTTATGTAGTGTAATATATAACATGATTTTAAATGGAATATCCATATCCTTTGGTTTATTAAATTAGATTCATCCAATCACCTAAATTATGGTTTACAGAGAGAACATATAGATGTGTTTGGAGCGCTACACACATGAATACTTTTGTGCCATTTTTTAGATTAATATATGCCATTTTATTATGTCTTATTTTTCTTAGTCTTAATATAAGTTATTTTAACACACATCCAATCTTGGGTTGTAATTAGAACAACACATTATGCTTGTTGGTCTGTTTACCCACCAACTATATGGCTGCTACTATTAGAATACATAGTATTACATCTGTTTTTAAACCAATCAAAAATGGCCGCCCCCATGTTGGAGACAGGTATCCAACAAAATGGCCAACGGAACACTTCCTGTCCTTCCCCATAAATTGACTAGGGCTTTAACCAAACCGGAACCCCTGAGGAATAACGAGGTGTGACGTAATGCATAGGGAGTGACCGGACCACGTAAGAACTGGAAGTGACGTAAGAGGCGCCTGTAACGCCATTTAACATTACAGATCTGCCATTTTTTAACTTGTTTGTTGTGTTGCCCATTTGGCTGTTTAATAAATCAGGGAGTTTATATGTTATTGCGCTATGGGAGATTCTTTTTCATCCCCTGTATATACCCGCTGTGTGTGAACGTCCGTATGGACTAATCCGAAGCTGTCATCTGGTATACAGTGCTTTGAGAGGGTCATCAACCATCACTGCATCCCAGAAAGGTCTCCAGCTATACACATCTGTGACAGACCTAGCCGGAAAAGAGGCTTTTGGAGGGGACTGAATGCTAGCCTCCTGCAAACTGATTATGGGCCCCGGCATTTGGGGGGACGGTGCTCTTTGTGAGCTATATGCCTGGGGACCCTGGAGGTGGCGTTACTTTATATTAAGGTCCATGTCCCCCAAGACACACAGACTCTGGGGACCCTGGATATGCCATTGTGATGGGAGTCACTAATAGGGGCACAGGGTGAATGAGAACCCCACTATGATCTGTGCTAGTCAGAGACTCAATGCTGTATATGTGTGTATATATAATGTGTGCTGTCTCATTGTGTTGTGTACTGTTTGCTGTGCTAGTTTTGGGTGGGGCTGTATTTAAATGTTCTATTATATTTGTCTGCCTTGGATCACAGGATGTGTATTGCATTGGAGGGAGGGGGGATTCTTCCAACAGCTCTCCCTGCTAACAATGTGTACTGATGAGACGTTAAACACACCTGACCTGTGTATCCATTATCATTGGACAGTTTAACCCGCCCTCTTTTCCAAGGGTGGGGGGAAAGAGTCTCTGAGTTATTTTATCTGTTGTGTCCGTGTGTTATAATAAATGAGTTGTTTCCTGCTTGGAACCTGAAGACAGAGCCGTGTCTCGTTTTTGGGGTGGATTATTTGTATGGGTTCCTTGTTCGGCTGATTGGAGTGTTCGGTAGCTGCCTTTGTGTTTGGGTATGAAATGTCCTAAACGACTTTAACCCCTTTCATACTCGGGGTGTCGTTACAACATCCATACTGCCATTTACTATCCATATGGAGGGAAGAGTCTAGCGAGCACTGAGTGATGTACACGAAGACTGGCACATTGGCGATTTCTATTGAAGAGCACATTTGAAGCACTTTCTGCACTTTGTTTAAGCACTTTCTTCCATTTACTTTTTTATGTCCCTATTTATCCTAACTTATTGGAATATTGCATCATTATTTCATTGTTGTGGTAGCAGTGTGATAATGAGGGATTGAATGGATCAATGTTACATTTATTCATATAGATCACATCATTTATTCCATTGAAGTACTAGATATGCATGGGATTTGTATTTGTATTGATTTATCTTGCACAGGAATTACTCTGATTTAGCACAGGACTATATAATTTGCACATGGCGTTTTTGCACAGCATCATGAGCGCTTTTTGCACAGCAATATTTATATAGTGTTTTTTGCACAGAATCATTTACACAGTGGAATATCATTACTATTCATTATCATTATTTATAGTATTTAATTGCGCTGATCACATATTTATTTTAAACCCTCTTTTCAGTTTAAGATCCTCTGATTACCTACATACATTTTCCTTCCAGAAGCAGAATGCTAGATACAAAAAAAATATGGGTGAACTTTGTGTGGTAAATTACCTAAAACGTACGATGCCATTCCGCATCGGCGCAGCACGGCCCTTCGAGACGCCTCCCACTATGTTGGGAGGAATTACGTCACTTCCTCCAGGCGCACACACCAGCGCACCAGGGCCTGTTGAAACGCAAGCCTCGGACACAAGCTTGTGACGTCACGCCACTTCCTTTCAGCGCACTCGCGCCTTCCCCTCTCTCATTGTTATGTTTTTGTTCCCACAGCACACCATGGACATTGAATATATTATTCAATGTCCAATATGAATGGAATTCCCAATTGATCAGGGGTACTTCCGGCATTAATATGTGGACGCTAGGTCCATTCTACCAGAGGCACTTCCGTTACATGATTGCAAAGGCCCAAAAATGAGGCGTGGAACACACGCCGAGCGGCCATCTTGCCTAGTTACCAGAAGTGGCATTGTTTACATGCCGAACACATTGGAAGTTGACTCTCAAATTGGAGACTACATTTCCTATATAAATCTTGCTGGCTGCAGTGGGGGGACCCCCCAGACGATGTCCAAGGAGATGAAATGCGTCGGCGCCATGGTCTGGTCCAGTCTCACTTCCTGCTCCTTCCACCAGGAGCTGCTGCTGGAAATTATGTCCCCAGTCCTCCTTCCTAGCTGCTGCCCGGGTGTATTTGAGGCTGAAAGCCAGCCATCCAGCCAGCCAGAAGGGGTTGTGGATTGTAATGGCAGTGTCCTCCACTGCCTGAGGTGAGCTGCTGATAAGGGGGTGGGAGGTGTGGGCTGGCATGGTATCCACTGCCCAATCACCTGAGTTGTTGTGATAGAAAAGGCTGAAGGGGTGTTTGTGTCTGCCCTGCCACCCGGAGCTGATCTGGGAAGGGGGAGGTTGCTGTGTCCACCACCAGCACCCAGGTATAGTGTAGCTGAGCTGATTTGATAGGGGGGGTGGTATTGCTGTTTCTCCACCACCCACCTAGTAGTAGTATAATATTAAATATTTTAGGACACCATTTGGTTCAGAATATTTTTTTTCTTAATTTCCTCCTCCTATAACCTAGGTGCGTCTTATGGTCAGGTATGTCTTATGGTGCGAAAAAATACGGTACTTTATTCAATATTGTCTAATTATCAATACATACATACACATCAGTGTTCTTCTTATTCAATGTATTTAACAGTTTTAATGAGGGCACAAGCAGACCTTTTTGACCCTGTCAAACTAAATTAATGTACATAACTTTCCCATATTCAACATAATTATTTTGAAACCACCAGTATAAGAAGTTATCACTTATTCTTGACAATGATCATTTATTACCTTTAAGGAATATTATCTTATCAGGCTGTAGTTCAACTGATGTCAAAGTGTTTCTCTTCTAATTAGTGAACTTAAAAACTATGAACTATCCTATTACACTTTCACCCAGTAAACTTGTGACCGCCCTATAAAAAATACCAGCATGAAGCATAGGTCATCTAAAGTTCAACATTTAAAAATTAAGACTTTCTCTATATTTATGGAATAGCATAGTATACATTAATAAAGATGAATAACTATTGCTTTACTATTGAATAATAATATTGATAAGACCACTACTATATAATAATAATAATAATATGAATAATACTATGAATAATAATGAATAATAATTATATTATCAATAAAACATATGCAAATTATTATGAATAATATAAAATATATTGGTTAATATGAAATTCTACTACACAGTTCATTGAGGGAACCATAAATGCCAACATGTACTGTGACAGAGCATGATCCCCTCCCTTTGGAGACTGGGCCGCAGGGCAGTATTCCAACATGATAATGACCCCAAACACACCTTCAAGATGACCACTGCCTTGCTAAAGAAGCTGAGGGTAAAGGTGATGGGACTGGCCAAGCATGTCTCCAGACCTAAACCCTATTCAGCATCTGTGGGGCATCCTCAAACGGAGGGTGGAGGTGCACAAGGTCTCTAACATCCACCAGCTCCGTGATGTCGTCATGGAGGAGTGGAAGAGGACCCCAGTGGCAACCTGTGAAGCTCTGGTGAACGCCATGCCCAAGGGGGTTAAGGCAGTGCTGGAAAATAATGGTGGCCACACAAAATATTGACACTTTGGGGGTGTACTCACTTTTGTTGCCAGCGGTTTAGACATTAATGGCTGTGTTGAATTATTTTAAAGGAAAAGCAAATTTACACTGTTATACAAGCTGTACACTCACTACTTTACATTGTAGTAAAGTGTAATTTCTTTAGTGTTGTCATATGAAAATATATAATAAAATATTTACAAAAATGTAAGGGATGTACTCACTTTAAGCTACTGTATATTTATCTATATATAGATATATCTATCTATATATAGATAGATAGATATATATATATATAATGTTGCTTATGTTTTCTTTCTATTCACGCATAATAGTTGCCTTAAAGTGGTTGTAAACCCTTGTTTACAACTTTATGTTACAGGTAAGCCTATATTAAGGCTTACCTGTAGCTAACAAGGATATCTCCTAAACCTGCACGGTTTAGGAGATATCCCTGTATTTGCATGTGCCGACGTCATGCGGCACATGCGCACTTAAGACAACTGAAGCAATGGTGCTATATGCCATTGCTTCAGTTGTACTGTGCCGTTCCCGTGCGCATGCGCAGAGTGACGTCATCGCAGCTCCGGCTAATCACAGCGCCGGAGCCGCAATACCTGGAAGTCACTCCGGGACAACATGTCAGCGGTTGGAGGGGGAGACGTGGACCGATGCGGAGGCTTCGACCTGAGGTAAGTAATGAGGTAAGTAATACATAATTAGCTAGTATGGTATGCATACTAGCTAATTATGCCTTTTTCTTGCAGGGTTTTTTGTTTTTTCGTTTTTTGCTGGGGTTGTTGTGAAAATTTTTATAAATGTATATTGTCAAATGTCCCCCAGTGTCGGTTTTGCTGTAGTGCGCTCATGTGAGCGTATTCGCACATACAGACGTTGGCGGAAGACCATTGGTCGCGAAAACCTTCCTGTGAACATGGCAGATCTGTTGCTCTTTTAGGGATGTTCGTTTATGCCTCACCAAGAAACTGGCCACTTCTTGGCGACTGCATTAATGACTCTGAGCAAACATGTCTGCATATATGGGAACTATAGCATAACTATATGAAAATTATGGCTCACTGAGCTGTGGTTTTGTATGGTTTGCGTCATTGAAAGCATTTAGTCGGTTTGCACACGGTCTTGTGCAGAGCCATCTTTCTAGTGTTCCTTTGTTTCACAGAAAGCATGGCTCTACGCCTGATCGTTTGCACACGTCACTGCTAGTCTATTTGAATGTATACATGTCTGTGATTGGTTCTGTATTTAACCCTGTTGGAAGGGTTTCTGTATTGTCATATCCTGTGTTACATCCTTATATGGTCATGTCCTTATTTGATAATGTCCTGTGATAATGTCCTGTGTTGTCTACATGCTGTGTTGTTAAATCCTTATATGGTCATATCCTGTGATGTCACTTCCCATGTAAGAAGTGATTGGCTGCTGGAACCATCACTTCCTGTTTGTGAAAGCTTTTGCGTTAATAAAAGGGCATGCTGGCTAGTGTGTGGCAGAGATGCTGACCGAGCTGGGAACATAAGGAATGGTGCTGGTGTCTGTTTACTTGGATGAGTGGGTTTTTAGGTAAGATGCATTATATCATTAGACGAAATGTTATTTTTATTAGAGACAGGAGATTTGGCTGTGTGCTCTGCGTACAGCCTAATTTCGCTGAGAGAATGGTGAGCCAAGTCCTTATGGAGCAAACAGAACCCTCCACATCGGCAAGAAAGAGGGGAGAACAGATCTCTTTCCGATGTGTTGGGGAGGCTCTGCTCTGCAAAAGCACTGATTTTTCGTCTTTTGAAATAATGCTGGAAGTTTGATCGTATGTCTGGGTGTGTGTGTGAGTGATTTGTATTTGCAAGCTCGAGTGTATGTGTAACTGAATGAGAAATAGAAATGTATGAATTGGGATCATTTGCAACATGGAATGTGTGTGTGGCTGAGCAGTTTTGTAAGTAGCTGAATCTGTTTGTAAAAACTGTTTCTGTGTTGAAAGGGGCTATGCCCTGTGGGAGGGGAACTCTAATGTTCTGAGCATACATGCAAGCATCACTGTTTGTATTTCTCAATGGCTTGTTATGGAAGCTGATGCAACAGTGAGTATATGAACTTTGTTTGGGGACAAGAATATGATGTTTCAGCTGTGTTATGTGGCTTTGTTGTTTCATTGGATAGCATGTGTTCCTAAGTGTGCATTCTCAATTGTGCGGCGAGATTACATGCTTTTCAGTGGAACTGTTCCTAAAGTGTTTGTATTATGGTTTAAGTGTTCAACAATTGCATTTCATGTGCTTGTGTTTTAGTGTGGCCCTTTTGTCATTGGCCATCCTTCTGTGGTCCAGATTTCATTTACCATTTTGTTTGTTGTTGTGCTTTTTCATATAACTTTAACAATTTTAAATGTGCTGTTTGGTTATCCAAGGTCCCTAGTGGTATGTAGAGGGAAATGTTTGTAAGTGTTCATTTAGTATCTCAAATGTGTAGTTTTGTGGGGAGAAATGTTGGTTTTGGCTGGAAAATGCGCCATTTTGTGGTGGCCTGGCTTTCGTCTGTCATTTCCTTTTGTTGTTCAGAAAGGATGGTAAGGCCTCAGTTACAAGTCAATAGAAGGCTAGTATAGGTACCATCATCCCAGGGTTGTATGATAGAAAGGAATTTCCCCCCCCTCCCCCCTTTTCCCTTTCCTCTCTCCCCCTCCCCCCCTCCCCCCCTTTTTTCCCCTTCCTCTCCCTCCCCTTCCCCTGTTTTTTTATTCCCCCCCTTCCCCCTCCCTTCCCCCCCTTCCCCCTCCCTTCCCCCCCTCCCCCTCCTCCCCATCCCATTCCTTCCCCTTCCCTCATTCCTTTTTTCCCCCCTCCCCCTTTCCCCTTGGTACACTTCCTCATTCCCCGCATCCCCTATCCTTCCCTTTTCCCCCTCCTTTTTTTTCTCCCTCTCTTTCCCTGCTTATGCCCTTCCTTGTCCTTCCTCCCTTCTCTTCCTTCCCCTTTCTCCCCCCCCCTTTCCTCTCCCCTTCCCTCCTATTCCTTCCCCTTTCCCCCTCCCTTTCCTCTCCGCCTCCCCCCCTCCTCTTCCCCCCCTCCCCCTCCCCCTCCCCCCTTTCCTTCCCCCCTTCCCCTCCCCCCCCTCTCTCCCCCTCCCAAACCCCCCCTTCCCCTTTCTCCTTCTCCTCTTTTCCTTCCTTTCCTTTCCTTCCCCCCCTTTCCCTTTTCCTCTCCTGTCTCACGCCAACATTCCGCACTTTTCATCACGTTGTTAATTTTCCAATTACTACATTATCATTATCAAACATTTTTTTTTTATTTCATCTTACTATTTTTTACCAAACTAGAGTCCGTTTACAGATCCCCCGTGTCCGCCACGGGGGGAATTGTGTTGGGTTCCACTGTCCCACTGTTTCCACTTGAGCGGGTGAGCTTGTCCTCAGTTTTACCTTGTATGTACTGTGTTGTGATTACTTTTTGTGACTAATGATGTTTGCTGCATTGTTTATGTATGTAACTACATATGCATGTATTTAGCTAAGTTATTTTAATCACTTTTTAGATTTGTTTCTCCTGAAGAAGCGGTTCCAACCGCGAAACCGGTCGAGATCAAAAACTCCACACATATCCCCTGTAACAACTCTGCGGGTTACCCTCGCTGTATTCAGTGTGGTATTTGTTTTTATGATTGTATGTAATTATTTTGCGTTGTAATTTGATACTTTCAATTATTAAAATGTATATACCTTTTTAGAAATTAGAAACTGCAATATCATTATCGAGTACCGCAATAGTCCCAATTTTCAATTAATGGGGGTACTTATGTGAATAGGCATTAGCAGCAACTGCCGCCACATTTCTGCCCTCACATTCCTTCCTTTTGTTGTTGTTACCATATGACTGTGCTGTGGGTTTTGTCGGCCATCTTGCTGTAGTCTATCATGTGGTAGTGGCCTGGCTTTCGTCTGCCATTTTCTTTTCTTTTGTTGTTCTCTGCCATGTGGCTACGGTTGGCCATTTTCAATTCCTTTGTGCGTGAAACCGTGTGACAAGAGCCACCATTTTGTTTCTAGGCATCATTTCTGTTTTCCTTTAAGTGAATGTAAGCTATTGCAGGTTAGCTGTGTTTGTACTTTTTATCAACTTTTCAGTATAATGCCCCGTACACACGGTCGGATTTTCCGATGGAAAATGTCCGATCGGAGCGTGTTGTCGGAAATTCCGACCGTGTGTGGGCTCCATCGGACATTTTCCATCGGATTTTCCGACACACAAAGTTGGAGAGCAGGAGATAAAATTTTCCGACAACAAAATCCGTTGTCGGAAATTCCGATCGTGTGTACACAAATCCGACGGACAAAGTGCCACGCATGCTCAGAATAAATAAAGAGATGAAAGCTATTGGCCACTGCCCCGTTTATAGTCCCGACGTACGTGTTTTACGTCACCGCGTTTAGAACGATCGGATTTTCCGACAACTTTGTGCGACCGTGTGTAGACAAAACAAGTTTGAGCCAACATCCGTCGGAAAAAATCCTAGGATTTTGTTGTCGGAATGTCCGAACAAAGTCCGACCGTGTGTACGCCCTATAAGAGTGGGGATTTTTGTATTGGATTTCAGTTTTGGCGGGAAAATGCGCCATTTTGTTGTGGCCTGGCTTTTTTGTAGTCACCATGAGGCCATGGTCCGCGGCCATCTTGAGAGGAGCAGTGTTAAGTTATTTGTGCTTTTTAGCCTGTAAATCATGCCAGAGTGAAAGCTGCTCCAATTCCTTTGTATGTGTGTAGCCATGCGGTCTACTTTGCATTGCTTGGGTTGTATCGCTTTAGCTGAGGTTTTTTCTATCGCTACATAGCTTGCGGTAGTAAAGAGAGGCTTTGGTTTTAAAACCCCTTTTATATTATTTGATCGTGTAACTACTGAGACATCGTACAACTGTTGAAATAGACAACAGAAGGCTATCCCCATTTTGTTTTTTTTGTTTTTTTGTGATTAAGAGAAGCCACATTGTTCTGTAGTGAAAACAAACGGAAGTGCGCTGTGTAGTTTAGTCTGGCGACGCAGTGTATGGGCGTATAACAGAAAACGCTTGTGTATGCATACACTGTGAGGGGTATTCTCACATTCTTTCCAGCCAGGTGACTGGGTCGTTGTAAAGAAGCTTGAGGGATGAGACCACGCCAGCCACTGCAAGAAGTGGCTCAACCACACCAAAGAATGAGGGGTATCTTTGTTTATTTATATTTTTTTGTTCAATAAATTTTAGCAAGGGTAATAATGAAAAGCATCCCAACTTATTGTTTAAAGTGTATTCTCTGACTAACTAAGAAAGCGAACAGGACCAATCGCTGGGTCTACTCTCAATCCACTGAGCTCTAGTGCCCCAGCGATGAAGGCGGTACATGATATATAGGATGTTCATATTGGTATGAGGAGTTTTGACAAACTAGTAAAATCCAAACAAGCTTGTCAATAGAATTTAACAATACATTTCTAGAAGGTAAAATTAATTATAATTTTAACAATAGCTCTGGTTCTTGCCAGCTTTGGTATCGGGATAACTAGGTAGCCTACAAGTGTGCTTCAACTTTAGTTTGGTATTAATGCGGATCTACAGCTTATAAGGTAACTCCCCCTAATTCAAGAGGTTCATGTGTGCTGGTGAAACTCTTCCCAGCATCTTATGTCACGGCCGATCGTGAGGATCTGATGGCGCGAGAGAATGTAAGAATGGCAGGGACAGCTGGAAGGGAATTGCTTGTACATGGTGGGGGCTTGAGCTTATGAAACGATTGAACAATTTCTCATACACTGAGGATGGGATGTTTCATGTAACTGTTGAAGCTACAAGGAAGTTCCCACAGTCCAAGGGGGGTTTCTGGGAATTCATAAGTAAAGATTGTTGTACCTGGATCGGGGATAGTAGTGACAAAGTTCAGGCCCATATGGATAAGGCTTAGATCCCTGCAAGGCAAAGCCAGAGCTATAGCTAGTGAAGGTTGGAATCCCTTTAAGGGTTTGGGAATCGTTGGGGATTTAATTTTTATTTTTCAGCTGATCATCGTTGAAGGAAGTAGGGGTATATTTACTCATGTTGTTTTTATTTCTATTCCTTCTATATGTCGTGATGAGGTGCTCCTGTTGCCTGATTGGATGCGTGACCAGAGCCCAAGCAGATGACCACATCTTCCTCAATGAGACGCCCCGAAGCCCAACCCACATACAAGACACAGAGGATCCCAGACCAAACGGCGATTACTACAGCTCACCATGTCATCTCTCCTGAAAAACAGAGTCTACATGTCAAGCCGTGTTTTCCTTTTTTATGGACTCATATGGACTCTAAGGACCGATTCATTTCCAGGTGTAAGAAGATCAAGTTTCATCGAGGGACAAATAGGAGCATATGACAAAAAACGGAGGGCTGTTGTGGAAATTTTTATAAATGTATGTTGTCAAATGTCCCCCAGTATCGGTTTTGCTGTAATGCGCTCATGTGAGCGTATTCGCACATACAGACGTTGGCGGAAGACCATTGGCCGCGAAAACCTTCCTGTGGACATGGCAGATCTGTTGCTCTTTTAGGGATGTTCGTTTATGCCTCACCAAGAGACTGGCCACTTCTTGGCGACTGCATTAATGACTCCGAGCAAACATGTCTGTGTACATGGGAAGTGGAACTATAGCATAACTATATGAAAATTATGGCTCACTGAGCCATGGTTTTGTATGGTTCGCGTCATTGAAAGCATTTAGTCGGTTTGCACACGGTCTTGTGCAGAGCCATCTTTCCAGTGTTCCTTTGTCTCACAGAAAGCATGGCTCTACGCCTGATCATTTGCACACGTCACTGCTAGTCTATTTAAATGTAGACATGTCTGTGATTGGTTCTGTATTTAACCCTGTTTGAAGGGTTTCAGTATTGTCATATCCTATGTTACATCCTTGTCATGGTCATGTCCTTATTTGGTAATGTCCTGTGTTGTCCACATGCTGTGTTGTTAAACCCTTAAATGGTCATATCCTGTGATGTCACTTCCCATGTAAGAAGTGATTGGCTGCTGGAACCATAACTTCCTGTTTATGAAAGCTTTTGTGTTAATAAAAGGGCATGCTGGCTAGTATGAGGCAGAGATGCTGACCGAGCTGGGAACGTAAGAAATGGTGCTAATGTCTGTTTACTTGGATGAGTGGGTTTTTAGGTAAGATGCATTATATCATTAGACAAAATGTTATTATTATTAGAGACAGGAGATTTGTCTGTGTGCTCTGCGTACAGCCTAATTTTGCTGACAATTTACTTCCTCTTTAGGCTCCTGAACTTGGCGCGTAACATGTAGAGCGAGCTATGTTACGACTCTACAACACATCAAGCACTCTGGAGTCAACCTTACCATATAGAATTTATTCTATTCCTATGTAGTGCACTAGGTTGATGTTAGAGTGGTGAATACGTAATATACAGGCAGTATATTTAGCATGAATTTTAAGCTCAACTGTTTGTTCAATTTTATATTATGTATTAAAGATATTATATTTTGATCTAACCTGTATACTGGTGTGCCTATAAAGTCCAAAGTCCCATGTTCTATTATCTATTTCTATATAATCAGGACTTAGCACATGCACCATTTTTTATATCTACAGTACCACTCTGTGGTGATACAAGTCATTTTTTGTTAGATATTACATATCTGTCATTTAATTGCTTTTGGGGATTACAGTATTACAACTGAGTTTTGGCTGTTTATCCAAGACTTGGCTGACTAATACCCTGTTTAAGACACTTCTCTAGATTAGGTAAATCTGAGAGACCTAAAACAAGCTGCATTGTGTCATTGTGTTGACGCAACATGTCTGAACCCCAGATTGTCAGGAGGGCTGGAAAGTTCACAGGGTCAAGACTGTGCAGAAGAACATGCAATTCTAAGCGACCCCCAAAGGGGGCACTGCTACATATGATACTGTTATCACATGTGATAAAGTTTAGTGAATTGACCCGATAGATTTGCATTGTGGAAAGAAGCAGTAAAGCACAATCACTGTGTAGCACTGCAGAACAGGAAGCAGAGATGACTATGTGATGAGCAAATATGGCTGCTCCAAAGTACATAAATACTTTATTACCATTATTTACATCAAAGCTGATCTCTTTTATGTTTTTACTATAAAATCATAAAAAAAAACTAAACATTAGAAACAGTATATTGTATTTTACAAATAATTAGTTCTGGCACATTTTCACTGTTCAAATATTACATGGTATAACTTGAATTTCCCTGTTCTGTGATTTCAGAGCCTGTCCCAGACCCAGTTATAAATTCTGTGATGGAGGAGAGGACCAGTCACTGGTGTAATGTGACTCTTCAATGTTCTGTACCAACAAACTCTTCACCATTGAACTATAACTGGATATACAAGCACAATGACTCCGTCTATGAAGATAGTGGAGACACAATCCACATATCACTGAACTACTCCTGGGACATGGAGTTCCAGTGTATAGTACACAATCCTGCTGACTGGAAGAATGTCTCCAAACAAGAAAGGTGTAATGCACAAGGTGGGACATTCATTCTTAATGGCATACCAATGCAGCTGCATTGCAGTGCATCACCACACATGGTGATGCACTGGCATGCATTGTGGTGCACCGCATTACATAAAATAGTGTATGCACCTTTTTGAGTGTATTAGGCAGTCTATTCAAATAACACATATGCTAAACCTATAGTTCATGATGCATTAGCTTAAAGTGGAAGTCCAGGCTAAAACTAAAATTCCTGCATCTATAGCCAACAACATTCTAACACTAACCTCTCTAGCCCTGAAAAGAAAAAATCAGTATACATACCTTTTCTGCAAGCGATCCGACCCGATCTCCAGCGACGGAAGCTCTGCAAAGGATACGGCCAACAACGGCTGTGAAATGAATGGGAAGTGATGTCACCCATAGAATTACTATGGGGCTTCCGTTGACGGACGTGTCCTCTGCACCCTTCTACACAGCGAAGCAGCGGCTGACAGCTCAGCATGGGATCAGAGCTTCCGCCGCTGGTTATCGTTTCTTAGCAGCTTCCAAAACGGTCTGTGTACTGATTTTTTCAGGGCTAGAGAGATTAGTGTTAGAATGTTGGTGTAGAAATGTCTTCTACTTTAACCACTTCAATACCAGGCACTTTCGCCCCTACCAGTAGGACAATTTTCAGCTTTCAGCTCTGTCGGACTTTGAATGACAATTGCGTGGTCATGCTACACTGTTCCCAAACAAAATTTTTATCATTTTGTTCCCACAAATAGAGCTTTCTTTTGGTTGTATTTTATCACCTCTGTGGTTTTTATTTATTGCGCTATAAACAAAAAAAGAGCAACAATTTTGTAAAAAAAAATATATATTTTTTTTACTTTTTATTTATTGCTAAACAAACTAAAAAAGACCGACATTTTTGAAAAAGCAACCCGTTTTTCTTTGTTTCGGTTATAACATTTTGTTTTCTCCTACACCGATGGGCACTGATGGGCACTAATGGTGCGCACTGATGAGTTGACACTGATAAGGTGGCACTGATGAGGAGGCACTGATATGTAGAATCGATGGACACTGATAAGCGGCACTGATATGCAGCACTGATGGGCACCAATGGGTGGCAATGATATGCAACACGGATGGGCACTGATAGGTGGCACAGATGGACACTGATAGGAGGTACTGATTGGCACTGACAGGAGGCACTGATGGGCAGAACTGATGATGAGGTACTGACAGGTTTTACTGTTGGGCACTAATTGGCACTGTGAGGGGCACTGTCATCCATTTTTTTATGGGGCACTGACTGGCAGCTTATGGGCCTTTTTTAGCAGCTGTGGTGGCACATCTGATGGGGCTGTGCTGATAATCAATGTGCTTATTATCAGCACAGATCCCCCCTCTGGCAGGGAGACTCGCCGATGCAAAACCGAGAGATTCAAAACCGAGGAATGCCGTTTACCGGCACTTTCTGGTTCACGCGATGATCATCTGTGATTGGTCACAGCTGGTCACGTGGTAAGAAGCCTCTGTTAGAGACTTCTTACCACGATCGGAGATGCAGCGTGTCAGACTGACACGTTGCACTCGTGAACGCCCCACTGCGCACCCCCGCGGGTGCACGCCGACATTGCTGGACGTCATATGACGCTCAGTCAGGATAACTGAACCACTTCCCGGCCATCAATCTGCTATAGGCTGGGGGCGAGAAGTAGATAAAGAGGTTGTAAACCCTCAAGGTTTTTCACCTTAATGCATTCTATGCATTAAGGTGAAAAACCTTCTGCGATGCAGCAGTCCCCCAGAGCCCCCCTTTTACTTATCTGAACCTGATCTTTCCAGCATTGAGAATGAGCCGCTGTCTCGGGTCCTCATTGGACAGATTTATAGCTGCAGGAGCCATTGGCTTCCACTGCTGTCCATCAAATCCAGTGACACAGGAGCCGGGGGGCGGGGGCAAGAGCTGCTGTCTGTGTCAATAGACGCAGCAGCAGGACTCGGGAGCATGCCCACAAGAGTGCCCCCTTGGAAAGCGGCTCTCCGTGGGGGCACTCGATGCGGGGAGGAGCCAGGAGCGCCGCTGGGGGACCTCAGAAGAGGAGGATCGGGGACACTCTGTGCAAAACCCTTGCAAACTCTAGTATAACAAGTTTGTTATTAAAAAATAAAAAAATAAATAAAAAAACCTTTACATCCCCTTTAAGTGTTAGAACATTTTAAATAAACAAAATAATAAAGGATGTTGCCTGTTAAATAAAAATAAATAACATTTTTTTTTATTCCCCCCCCCATACAATAATTTTCAGTAATAATTGTGAAATTAAAAAATTGTGGTGTCCATATTACATTAGTGATCAGTGTAGGGGTAAGCCCTTACATTTATGGTTAGTAGAAGATTGCCGCTTATGTTGAAGGTTAGTGTAAGTGGGATATCAGTTCATCATTGCTCAAGGAACCCATTAGGAATCTCAGGTGGAACCCTAAGGTTCTACGGAACCGTAGTTGAGAATGGTGGATGTAGGGCAAGAGAGTGGCCTTGTCTGAGTGAGAAGCAGATATAGATCACTAAAGGTGGACCATTGGAGCATAGAGAGCTGTGGGCATCAGTGACATAAGAATTTAGTTATTACACACTTACGTAGTTTCTGTGAACTGTGGCTATTATATAGCTTGTGGTAGAGAACATTTTTCAGACTGAAGCCACACAGGTTTCATTATGACTGTACAATTTCCATTTCATCACCATTAGGTTTATCAACAACTGCGTAGCACGAGGGACTACCTAGACAATCTGTTTAATGTATAGATAATCCAGTAGGCCATGGGAAAATCTATAGAAGATTTGTAAAATGAAATTGTAATGTATTTGGCTTAACCGCTTCCCATCCGTCGGGTTTGAGTGGTGATGTCTGAATGATGCCTGCAGCTACAGACATCATTCAGATATCTTCTTTTAGTGCCGGCAATTCCCTACACCATAAGAACAATGATAGTGGTTTGATCATTCAGCCCCTTAATCATTCTTACAGGCGGTGGGAGGGGGACATCCCCTCCCGCCACCCTCCGGTGCTCTCTGGGCTCACCCCTGCGATTGGCAAACTGGAGAAGGAACCAATCGGCGCTGGATGCTGACCATAGAGATTTCCGATGAGTCAGCATCAAACTAGAAAAATAAAAGTAAAATTAACAATAAAATAAAAAAGAAATTTAAAGCACCCCTGTCGCCGTGTGCTCGCTAGCAGAAGCGAATGTATATGTAAGTCGGGCCCACATATGTATACGGCGATCAAACCACATATGTGAGGTATCACCACGAACATTAGAGTGAGAGCAATAATTCTAGCAGTAGAACTCCTCTGTAACTCAAAACATGTAACCTGTAAAAAATGTGAAAGCGTCACCTAAGGGGATTTTTAAGTACCAAAGTTTGGTGCCGTTCCTTGAGCATGTGCAAATTTGAAGTGTGTTAAGTATCTATTTATTCGGCGTAACATCATCTTTCACATTATGCAAAAAAATTGGGCTAACGTTACTGTTTTTTTCTTTTCAAACATGAAAAAATAACACGTTTGAAAAATTGCTGCGCAAATATCATGGGAGATAAAAAGTTGCAATGATCGCGGTCTCTGCTAAAAAAACATAAATAATGTTTGGGGGTTCTGTGTCATTTTCTAGCAAAAAAATTATGAATTTTACACGTAGGAGAGAAATGTCAGAATTGGCATAGTAGGCAAGTGGTTAAAGGGGTTGTAAAGGTAATTTTTTTTTTTTTTTAAAATAACAAACATGTTATACTTACCTTCACTGTGCAGCTCGTTCTGCACAGAGTGGCCCCGAACCTGGTCTTCTGGGGTCCCTCGGCGGCTGTTTCAGCTCCTCCCCGCAAGCATTAACCACCTTAATGTGAGCTCCCTCGCATGGTGGTGAGTGCTTGCGGGCGCGCTCCTGTGATACAGCCGGCGGCTTTAGCCGCTCGCTGTATCACTCGGCCCCGCCCCCCGGCGCGCCGCGTCATCGGATGTGATTGACAGCATCCATTCACTGCAGCCAATCAGCGACCAGGCTGAGCTGCAATGGAGATGACGAGAACGAGCAGCGGAGATTCGAGGCGTCAGGTAAGTAAAACGGGGGGGCTGGGGGCGGCGGTATTGTCAAAAGTTTTTACCTTTACAACCCCTTTAACCGCTTGACGCCCGCCGGCCGTCATATGACGGCCAGAAGGTGCGGCTCTCATTCTGGGCGTGCGTCATATGACGTCCGTCCATTTAAACAGGGAATGCGCGCAATCGTGTGCGCGCAGCCCTGTACCTTCGGTGGCAGCGTGTCACGGAGACACCGCTCGCCACTGAGGGGGGTGAACAGCCATTGGGCATGGCTGTTTACCACGTGATCAGCCGTGATGAAGTCACGGCCGATCACAGATGGTACCGCCCCACTTGCGCGCCACATGCGCGCGAGCACGCTGCGCATGCACGTCGGTTGCAGCGTGTTCCCGGGAACCCTGCTCGTCACCGACTCTGGTAAACAGCCATTGGCCGGCGGCTGTTTACCACATGATCAGCTGTGATCCTTTCACAGCCGATCACTAAATGTAAACATAGAGCGGTAACGAGATGTTACCGGGTTCTCCTCCTCACACACCGATCGTGTGTGAGAAGGAGATTGCAGTAACATCTCGTTACTGCTTACAGTGTACACCAATCACACTGATTGCCCCCCCAATAAAGAGGACCTGTCACCACCCATCAAAGTACCTGTCACGGTCCATCAAAGTACCTGTCACAGTCCATCTGAGTACCTGTCACAGTCCATATGAGTACCTGTCACAGTCCATCTGAGTACCCGAGTATCTGTCACAGTTCATTTGAGTACCTGAGTACCTGTCACAGTTCATCTGAGTACCCGAGTACCTGTCACAGTCCATATGAGTGCCTGAGTACCTGTCACAGTCCATATGAGTACCAGAGTACCTGAGTAGCTGTCACAGTCCATATGAGTACCTGTCACAGTCCATATGAGTACCAGAGTACCTGAGTAGCTGTCACAGTCCATATGAGTACAGAGTACCTGTCTCCACCCTTCAGAGTACCTGAATACCAGTCACCAGCCCATCAGAGTACCCGAGTACCTATCTGTAGCCCATCAGAGTACCCGAGTACCTGTCACTAGGCCATCAGAGTACCCGAGTACCTGTCACCAGCCCATCAGAGTACCCAAGTACCTGTCTGCAGCTCATCAAGTTACCCGAGTACCTATCTGCAGCCCATCAGAGTACCTGAGTACCTATCTTCAGCCCATCAGAGTACCCATCTGCACCCCATACCTCATAGAATATACATTGGGGTGTTTGCTTTCCAAAATGGGGTCAATTTGTGGGTAATTCCACTGTTCTGGTGCTCAAGGACCTTCAAAAGTGTGATAGGAGGAATAAAATGAGATGTGTAATTTATGCTCCTAGAACGCCTGAAGGTACTACTTCAATGTTGGTCCTCTATATGTGGCCAGGCTGTGTAAAAGTCTCACATATGTGGTATCGCCATACTCGGGAAGAGTAGCAGAATGTATTTTGGGGTGTAATTTTTGCTATATACATGCTATGTGTTAGAAATCTCTTATAAATTGACAACTTTGTGTAAAAAAAAAAGAAAGCAGTTTCATTTTTTTTCCACATTTTCCAAAAACTTCTGGAAAAAAATGAACCGTTCAAAAGACTCATTATGCCTCATAGATTTTACTTTGGGGTGTTTGCTTTCCAAAATGGGGTCATTTTGTGGAAAATTCCATTGTTCTGGTGCTCCAGGGCCTTCAAAAGTGTAATAGGTGGTTGAGAAATGAGATGTGTCATTTATGCTCGTAGAACGCCTGAAGGTGCTACTTCAATGTTAGGCCTCTGTATGTGGCCAGGCTGTGTAAAAGTCTCACATGTGGTATCACCATACTCGGGAAGAGTAGCAGAATGAATTTTGGGGTGTAATTACATAGTTGCCAACATTGTAAAAAAAATTTTAGGGACACTTTTTTTGCTGTAGGCGGAGTCTTGGTATAATTAGGGGGCGGGGCATGCATTTGTGGGCGTGGCACAGGCTAAAAGCAAAAATGTGGCGTGGTTTACGCGAAATAGTGGGCGTGTCTTAAATGGGTGTGGCTCAAAGGGGGTGTGGTTAGAGTCTGAGATGAATGAGGGATGGAGAGGGAAAGGGGGGGAGAGGGATGGAGGGACAAGAGCCCCAGATCCTACACAACAATGGAAATATGTGTATGCTAGAAAGTTTAACAATCAGCAGATAAAGATACTCCCAACACCTGGTGTTAGCACTTCAATCATCCTGTCACCATGGTTGTTATGGTGTCAGGATGATAGAAGTGCATTATTTCTATTATTACATTGTAATATAAAATGAAATCATTCAACTCACCATAATGCTGAATCAGTGGGATCCCTGAGTGTGTCACCTGCCAAAGTCACCTGCCACTAGCCATCCGTCCTTGCATCAGGTGCCCCCAGCAGAGTCCGTCCTTGCATCAGGTGCCCCCAGCAGAGTCCGTCCTTGCATCAGGTGCCCCCAGCGGAGCCCCCCCTTACATCAGATATCCCCAGCGGGGCCCCCCTTACATCAGATGTCCCCAGTGGAGCCCCCCCTCACATCAGGAGTCCCCAGCGGAGCCCCCCTTACATCAGGTGTCCCCAGCGGAGCCACCCCTCACTCCAGGAGTCCCCAGCGGAGCCCCCTCACATCAGGAGTCCCCAGCGGAGCCCCCCCTCACATCAGGAGTCCCCAGCAGAGCCCCCCTCACATCAGGAGTCTCCAGCGGAGCCCCCTCACATGAGGAGTCCTCAGCCGGGCCCCCCTCACATCAGGAGTCCTCAGCGGAGCCCCCTCACATCAGGAGTCCCCAGCGGAGCCCCCTCACATCAGGAGTCCCCAGCGGAGCCCCCTCACATCAGGAGTCCCCAGCGGAGCCCCCTCACATCAGGAGTCCCCAGCGGAGCCCCTCACATCAGGAGTCCCCAGCGGAGCCCCCCTCACATCAGGAGTCCCCAGCGGAGCCCCCCTCACACCAGGAGTCCCCAGCGGAGCCCCCCTCACACCAAGAGTCCCCAACGGAGCCCCCCCTCACATCAGGTTCCCCAGTGGAGTCCCCCCTCACATCAGGTGTCCCCAGTGGAGCCCCCCTCACATCAGGTGGAGCCCTCCTTACATCAGATGCCCCCAGCGGTGCCCCCCCTCACATCAGGAGTCCCCAGCGGAGCCCCCCTCACATCAGGAGTCCCCAGCGGAGCCCCCCCTCACATCAGGAGTCCCCAGCGGAGCCCCCCCTTACACCAGGAGTCCCCAGCGGAGCCCCCCCTCACACCAGGAGTCCCCAGCGGAGCCCCCTCACACCAGGAGTCCCCAGCGGAGCCCCCCTCACATCAGGAGTCCCCAGCGGAGCCCCCCTCACATCAGGAGTCCCAAGCAGAGCCCCCCCTCACATGAGGAGGCCTCAGCCGGGCCCCCCTCACATCAGGAGTCCTCAGCGGAGCCCCCTCACATCAGGAGTCCCCAGCGGAGCCCCCCCTCACATCAGGAGTCCCCAGCGGAGCCCCCCCTCACATCAGGAGTCCCCAGTGTAGCCCCCCCTCACATCAGGAGTCCCCAGCGGAGCCCCCCTCACTCCAGGAGTCCCCAGCGGAGCCCCCCTCACTCCAGGAGTCCCCAGCGGAGCCCCCCTCACATCAGGAGTCCCAAGCGGAGCCCCCCCTCACATGAGGAGTCCTCAGCCGGGCCCCCCTCACATCAGGAGTCCTCAGCGGAGCCCACTCACATCAGGAGTCCCCAGCGGAGCCCCCCCTCCCATCAGGAGTCCCCAGCGGAGCCCCCCCTCACATCAGGAGTCCCCGGCGGAGCCCCCCCTCACATCAGGAGTCCCCAGCGGAGCCCCCCCTCACATCAGGAGTCCCCAGCGGAGCCCCCCTCACTCCAGGAGTCCCCAGTGGAGCCCCCCCTCACATCAGGGTCCCCAGTGGAGCCCCCCTCACATCAGGTGTCCCCAATGGAGCCCCCCTCACATCAGGTGTCCCCAGTGGAGCCCTCCTTACATCAGATGCCCCCAGCGGTGCCCCCCCCTTACCTCAGGTGTCCTAGTCTCCGGCCGCATGGTTAGAACCCCCGCCCCTTTCCATAACAGACAGGCAGCGGGGCGGGGGGTAGGCGGGGCGGAGGGTGGGCTTCGACGCAGGAGCTCCGTCAACCCCCCCAGCCGTCTTCCTGGTCTGCTTTAAAATGGCGGCCGGAGACAATGTCTCCGCTGGCTGCAGACCTCTAGTGGCGGCAGGCGGTGGCGAAAATCCGTGAGGAACTGGATTTCTCGGGACATTTCCCTGGAAACAATAAAATCGGGAATGGAGTCCAAATCCCGGGAATGTCCCGGGAAATCCGGGACAGTTGGTAACTATGTAATTGGTTGTATGCATATGCTGTGTGTGAGAAATAACGTGATAATATGACAATTTTGTAAAAAAAAAATCTTCATTTTGCAAGAAATTGTGGGAAAAAAATTGCAACTTAAAAAACTCACCATGCAACTTACTTAATACCTTGGAATGTCTACTTTATAAAAATGGGTCATTTGGGGGGTATTTGTACTTTCCTGACTTGTTAGTGTCTCAAGAAATGAGATACACCTGATGTACTGAAGGCCTGCTCAGATGTGATCAATTTTCAGTGATTGGCACCATAGTTTGTAGACTCTATAACTTTCACAAAGACCAAACAATATCCACTAATTGTAGCAGTATAAATTTTGGCCAAAATTTATATAGAAAAATTACTAATTTGCAAAATTTTATGACAGAAACAAAGAAAAAGGCATTTTTTTCCACAAAATTTACGGTATTTTTTTATTTATAGCACAAAAAATAAAAAACCCACTAGCAATGAAATACCACCAAAAGAAAGCTCTATTTGTGTGAAAAAAAAGGACGCAAATTTCAAATGGGTACTGTGTTGCATGACTGAGTAACTGTCATTCAAAGTGTGAGAGCGCTGAAAGCTGAAAATTGGTCTGGGCAGGAAGGGGGTGTAAGTGCACTGTATTGAGGAGGTTAAAGGAAATCTATGATACAGCATTAATTTTATAACATCAGCATTGTAATCACAATGCAAACAATGGTTATTTCTGGACAGTCCATAATAATCTTACACAAAATATCTCCTTTCATGTTGTGAGAGCTGCCTGTCTGCTGGCCATCGCTTCCCACAACTTTCTGGTCTATGCTTGCAGTTTCTCCTATGCTGTTCACTTTCCATTTCTAAGGACTACATATCTCGTGGTACATTGCTGTCTGCAAGCAGTGATTCCTGGACTGACTCCGCCCCAAATCTCCTTCTCTTGGCACCTCTGTAGTTCAGAAGGCAGGCTCTGTGAAATGTGTGACACAGCAGTGCCTAGTCATAGAGCATAGTGAATTTGTGTCACACAATTCAGGGAAGTAAATGTGTGGGGACCTTCACAGAGTTTAAGGAAACTGACTCGGTAGCATTATTAATGTGCTTTATTAAACAAGAATGATGTGCATACAAACTATTTACAATCACAGGACCACAAGTCAAGACATAACAGAGTGCTATGAATAGTCATACAACACACATGCTACCTATCCTTTCCTAGAAAATGTACTAATCTGTATGCAAAAAGGATACACTAAAAGTCACTTAGCTTCCAGCTTGCTTGTATGCAATTTCCATAGTAAACGGAACTCTAGGCATTCAAGCAACTGCAATAAACTAGGTTCTTGGCTTTGGCCCTTTTGTTTTCTGTTTTGTGGTGAGTCTTCTAGTGTTATCTCTTCTAATATTATCCCTTTAGTTCTTAGGCCTCATGCACACTGGACGTTTATTTACAGCTGCTGTTTTTTTTCTACAGCCAGTAAACTCCCCAGCATGTTATCCTATGTGTCCATGCACAGATAGGCTTTTATCAGCTATTTTTGGCAGGGGTGTTTTCTGGCTGGAAAAATAACCCAGAACTAATGGGTTTGAAGATTGTTTCCACTGTAAAAAACACTTTAACTCTTAAAAATGCTAATAAAAGCTTAAAAATTTGTGGAAGTATAGTTTTGCTAAAAAAAAAAAAAAAAAAAAGCTAAAAAACGCTTAAAAACACCGATTCAAATTCTGAAAACTGCTTTTAATGCAGTATTTAACAGCTATAGCTACTGGCGTTTTTATAACATCTAGTGTGCATGAGGCCTAATGAAGAAAGCATTTCTGACTCCAAACTCTAAATGGCATTTTAGCACCATAAGTGCAAGGGTCAATGTTAGACTTTTGTTAATCCTTATTGACATAACTTGGTTTCAGTGTTTAACAAAAGCTCATATAAAACAACGAGGACAGCTAAAAAATTTGCCCAGTAGTTTACATTACCACAATAGTATGTTTTACCCTATTGTATTATAGGACAACATAGCTAGCCTTGCTGTCAGATGGGTGACCTGTCCCTACACTACCCACCATGTGTGAAATTCCCAGCAAGCCTGGGAGACAGGTTCTTAAATAGGCCCTGCCTTACCCAAGATGGCTGCTAGAGTCACATTCACATCCAACCAGATCGCTTCCCCAATGACACAGGAAAGCTTAGGGGAACCATGATCCTCTTGACATCCTCTCCCCTACAATGTTGTTGAGCACCACCTGCAGTGGCGAAAGTATACTGCACCTACCTACAAGCATATTCTGTTTTGATCTACATAGATTGTTTTTTTTTTTTTCTGGCTAACGTGTCTTATGATATATGCACTTACATTGGGCAGTCCCAGCAGAGGGACTCTCCATATTGGTTTATTGATTTAATTGGTGAGAGGCATCATTTTCTTATATAAAGTGTTCAAGGATATTCCTAGGTGCATTAATATGCAGTAGCAGGCATGGATAATTATATACTGTGTGTGTGTGTGTGTGTGTGTTTGTGTGTGTGTGTGTTTGTGTATATATATATATATATATATATATATATATATATATATATACATACATATATACTGGAATTGAATCGTGCAGTCAATTACTTGTGCACAATTGAATGATGCATGTGTTTTATAGCATTTTTCATTTTGGTTATATCAGCTAATATTTTTTAATTGGATATAGAGAAACCAAAATGATACAAATTTTCATAATCTGAATGTTTAAGCTTTCTTTAGTATGATAGTATATTTGTGCTTCTTTTGAAACTGACAGTTGATATATTGAGATATACTGTATAATGTACCTATTACATAGTTTATCCAGCATAAAAGTATGACCAGCAAGCATTTTAAGAACTTGAAGAATTTTCTTGCTCTTTGCCATTTGAATTTTGTATGTTGATGTATAGCAACCACAGGTTTTATATTTACGCATTTGAGGATACACCAGTAAGTTGTTTATATGGGGGCAGGCCATTGCAATGTTTTAACATACTGTATATTTTTCTATTTGTAACAGTATTGTGGGTGTCCTTTTGGGCAGTATTAATTGTGTGATAAATAAAATATATTATCCATTTTTATACTTGAGTGTTATTAGGCTCCATTCACACTTGTGCCACTTATAATGCGACTTTAGACACTAAAGTTGCATGACAAGTCACACTCCATGTTTTTCAATGAGAACTGTTGAAATATGTGTGATTTAAAATAGCGACTTTGAAAAGGTTCCTCCACCAACTTTCACGCAACTAGAGTGCCATAGACGGCAAAGTAAACCCTTTAAAAGTCGCATGAAAGTTGCGCCTAAATGTTATACAGTGACAGTTGTGCGACAGTTGTCCATTATCATTGTTCAAAGCCAAAGTCGCATCCAAGTTGCATCCATCCAAAGTTGTGTCAAAGTTGAATCAAAATTGCACGCTAAAGTCGTGCAACTTTGGAGTCGTTCCAGGGTGAATGAAGCCTAATGCCCCATACACACAATCGGAGTTTCCGACAACAAAACTGTGGAATTTTGTTCGAAGGTTGTTGGCTCCAACTTGTCTTGCATACACATGGTCATACAAATGTTGGCCAACAATTCTGAACGTGAGAACGCAGTGACGTTCAAGACATACAACGAGCCGAGAAAAAGGAAGTTCAATAGCCAGTGCGGCTCCTTCTGCTTAATTTCGAGCATGCGTGAACTTTTGTGCTTCGGACTTGTGTACACGCGATCAGACTTTCCGACAACAAAGTTTTGTTGGCGGAAAATTTGAAAACCTGCTAGCCAACATTTGTTGGCGGGAAGTCCGACAATGTTCGATGGAGCATACACACGGTCGGACTTTCAGCCAACAAGCTCACATCCAACATTTGTTTTGGAAAATCCGATCGTGTGTATGCGGCATAAGTCTTTTTGACTCTATAACTTATATGAGGGCAAGAGTCTTCACCATTATTATAATTTGTAAATACAATATGTGAGAGTGTTAGCAGGATTTCATTATTTCCTGTTGATTTTTTTTTTTAACAAGCCCCTGAAGAAAAATTTTATTGTTAATTAAGAATTCTTTGCAACAGTATATGTATTAATATAAGCTTTAATTGATACATATAATTTATTAATACATTAGCACATTGAAACAATTCAAGTGTTAAAGGTATTTTAGTATTGCTACATATTCTTTTGAAAGAATCAATTTATATTAAATCATATTGCATTTGTTTTAATTCATTGCAGATGGTGTTGCAGGGAAACGCATGTCGTACGCAATAATTATTTCATTGCTCCTGATGCTGTTCATAATATTGGCTTGGGTGATTTGGAAGATACGAAAAAAAGGTATATACTAATTAAAGGATATCTAAACGTTTGGGTTTTTTTTTTTTTTAAACAAATATGTCATACTTACCTCCTCTGTGCAGTTGGTTTTGCACAGAGTGGCCCCGATCCTCCTCTTCTGTGGTCTCTCCGCGGCGCTCCTGTCTCCTCCTCTTATCGAGTGCCCCGTCGGAGAACCACTCTCTCTCAGGATTCCTGTGCAGGAGCGCTCCTGTGTCCTACTGCTGCGTCCATTGACACAGCCAGCAGGACTCGGCTCTGCCCCCTGGCTCCCGCATCATTGGATTTGATTGACAGCAGTGGGAGCCAGTGGCTGCGCTGCTATCAATCTATCCAATCAGGACACGAGACACCTCCTTGAGCAGGAACGATCAGGCTCAGGTAAGTAAAACGGGGGCTCTGGGGGGCTTGTTCATTACAAGAGGTTTTTCATCTCAATGCATAGAATACATAGGGGTGAAAAACCGCAAGGGTTTACAACCTCTTTAAGGCCAATCTGTACAGTGTAGTCTATAGTGAATTAAGTCCAGCCATAGACTGTTCATATCTCAGCCGGTTCAGCAGGGACTGACCGAGATTCGAACCAAGTATGGGCAGGCTGATTGTACCATAGTTGATCGATCGATCAACTTGGGTGCAATCAGCCTGGCAGATTTTTCATGCGATTATTGCCAGCGGCTATAACTGCTAGCAATATTCACTGTGTATTCTTCCGGCCGGGACGGCTCCCCACCTGGGAGGACACAATAGGTCCAGTGGAGGGATTCAAGTGATTTTTCTTTCTTGCAGACAGTGATTGCAGAAAAGAAAATTGCTCCATCTATAGCCTGCTTAAGACTAATGTCCACTTGCATACATCAAAAGGGATTTTAATACAGAGAGAGAGACTCCTGCTACTTGTGGGTCTATGGTTTTCAGTATATGCAAATATCACAATTCTCCTGGGCCCCTAGAACTGCGGTTTTATAAGCAGATTTTTCTTGTAAAATCTTGTAAGAAATACGGTCATTTACTATAAGCTTCTTCACACATTGTCTTAATACACTAAAGCCTGCCATAGATGATTTGATTTTCTTTCCTGCAACCACGGGTCGAGAAATTTTCTCGATTCACCCATCACAAAGTCATTGTTGATGGGGGAATCCCTCTTGCAGAGTTATTGTATTCTTCTGGCAGGGTGGGCATGGGAAGCCATCTATGCTAGCAGCTATAGCCTCTGGCAGTAATCACATGCTAAAAATCCGACATGCTGGTTGTACCCAAGCTGACCCATGGATCGACTTGGATGCAATCAGCTTGCCTATAGATGGTTTGAATCTCAGCCAGTCCTTGCTAAACCAGCCGAGATTTGAACCATCTATGGCTGGCTTAAGCCAGGTTAGGAACGGTAAAAGAAAATGAACTGTATATAATAGGTGATCCTTGCTATCCGGTGTTGGTTTGGGCAACTCTTCCAACACCCCCATAGCATCCCCATAAAACCGTAATTAGAATCTTGCTTCCATAATATGTATTGGATGTTCACCTATCTTCGCATATTTGTAATTGTCAGGATGGAAACAGCCCTAATTACAAGGGACTTGTTTCTCTCTGTGGAGGGATACAGAACCTCCTGGCCGCATTTTCCGATGCTTTGCTTCTAGTTCCGGCTACTGGAGCCCTCAGGACTGTTCACTCTGACAGACCGATGTATTAGAGAGGAGCTGTGAGTGTGTGTGGGTGGGCAGAGGAAGGAGCTACACGGAGTGTGAGGCTCGATTCACATCTACGCATGTTGCTTTTGAGCGTTTCTGGAGTTTTTACATCGTTTTTACAGCGTTTTTGCAGCGTTTTTGCCGCGCTTTGGTTTTTTTTTTTTTACAGTTTTTTTTAGACTGTATACAGTCTAAAAAAAAAAAAAACGCCAAAAACGCAAAACACATCAAAAACGCTGCAAAAACGCTTTAAAAACGCTGCACTTGCGTTTTTGATGCTGGTCCATTGAATTCTATTACATGCAAAACGCTGCATTTTGCATGAAAAAAAGTCCCTGACCCTTTCCAAAAACACAGAGGTACAAAAAGGCATTGATGTGAACATGTTCCATAGGAACCCATGTTAAAAAATTCCCATGCATTTCTGCAAAATGCATCAAAAAACCCTCTAGTGCGAATGGAGCCTGAGAGGACAGCAGGACAGAGAGGAGAGGAGAGAAGCTGGCTGCCCATTACCTTGCTAAATAGGTAAGTATTCATCTCACAGTATGTTGTGGTTGTGTCTAGTGTATGTATACCTGTTTGTGTGTATCTGAGTGCATGTATGTATCTGTATACATCTGAGTGTGTATGCATGTATCTGATTGTATATATTTGAGTGTGTGTGTGTGTATGCCTGTATCTGATTGTGTGTGTGTGTGTGTGTGTGTGTGTATGCATGTATCTGTATATATCTGAGTGTGTATGCATGTATCTGATTGTGTATATATCTGAGTGTGTGCATGCATGTATCTGTATATATCTGAGTGTGTATGCGTGTATCGGATTGTGTATATCTGAGTGTGTGTATGCATGTATCTGTATATATCTGAGTGTGTATGCATGTATCTGATTGTGTATATATCTGAGTGTGTGTATGCTTGTATCTGTATATATCTGAGTGTGTATGCATGTATTTGATGTGGAGATGCGACCCCATGGCACAGGTGCATATGAGCAGTGTATGCCTGATTTTGGTAGGCTTGCTATTTGTACACCTGTGTGCTGGCTTCATAATCATCGCAGGAATAGAGCTTAGGGCTCAGACTTGGAGACAGCCCCCACCCTACAGACAGGAAGTCTGGCCTGGGAGGGTCCCAGTAGGAGACTGCTCCAGGAGTCTAAGGCTGCAGGTGGCAGCCTATGTGTGCACATCTGTAGATGACAGATGTGGCCCGCGACCAAAACAGCATGAAGCTGACAGTGAGTAAGCCAGGAGGCTATAGTTTGTGCTTATACAGTGATGCGAGGGAAGATTACTGTTTGTTCAAATTTTTTGTTACCTTTAAATAAAAGTGGGCTGCCATGCCCTAAAAACACAGTCTGGAGTGACACGTTTCTGGAAAACTGCATGCACCACTTGAACCTAATCACTAGAGCACTAGAATAGTCCACTTACAGGAGAAAAAGGACAAACATCATGATATATAGATTCTGCGGTTATTAGCGTGCTTGCATCGGCCAGCCTAAATCCTTTAATGCCCCCTCTATGCTTGCTTGTATACAATTCAATCCTTACATTATGGAACAGAAGATTCTATCCTTTAAATTCTGTAGGGTTTCCCCTGCTCTAATGTACTTGAAGTTTTGGAGTAGGCACCCTGACCTCCATAAGATTTCAAACACTAAAACTGTCAGGAAAGGATTCATCCACTGGTAAGATATATCGTTTGGCATGCAGTACTGGGGTCCACCAGCAGGTGTCTCCTGGCAGTGTTGAACTGTCAGGAGAATATTTCCCTGCTGGTGTCATTTCATCTTTTGGCCGCAGTACTGACGTCCACCAGCGGATGGATCCTGGCAGTATGGAGCAGGCAACACTCCCTGCGCTCAGGTGTGACTTGAAGTCAATCACAGTCAGTCCTATAAATACCCGGCAAGCCCTCATATGCTTGCCTTGGTATCTCTCTCCTTGAGCCCTGACCTTGTTCGCCTATTACCCGATCCTGAGCCTGCATCTGACCTTGTGCCCGAGCTTATCCTGACCCGATCCCTTCTGTGTTCCTGTACCCTTCAGCCCGATCTATTCCCTCTCTGTCCTGTTGGTTCCCTGTCCCTCATTTACTGATCTTCCTGTGTATGACCTTGGCTTGGCTAATGTTTATGTCTCTGGTATATCCCTTGTTCTTGCTGACCTGCTGTGTATGACCCTGGCCTGGCTGACATCTGTGATTCCGGTATTGCCCCTTGCTGTAGATATTGTTGTTTGTAGTGGGTTTGTTGGGTTGGTTGTTCACTGTTTGTATTTTCTAAATTATCACCTATTTTAATAAATATCACTATTCACTTACATGTGTTTTGGGTTATCTCTGTGCAGTCCACACAGTCTGGTCTACTAGTCTCCTGACAGTATAGCAAGGCCATCCCTGACCAGACGTGGCTGCATTGAGAAACCATCCTGGTTGTTAGGTCTGCTAATATGGATTGCAAAGAAATAATTTATTATTCTCTGCTAGCGGAAGAGGATGGTGAATATTGTGGCCAGATTTTAAAAGGGTGGACTAGTGACCAGCTAATGGAAACTATCCGATTAGCTCATTCCCTAGTGGATCAGGGGTGTATGTCATTTGAAGATGCTCAGCCCCTGATCCAGTTATGTGCTAAACTGGCCCTGTCATGCATTCCCGAGGGAAGTGATGATTTTTCTCCCCCCTTCAATTATGGCCAAGTTGAATCCCTGGTTTGGTTGTTAGAGGATGATCCTGCCTATTTCATGGAACACTATTCCTCCTGTTCACAGCAGGTGTTGTCTAGTTGCATCCAGTCGGTGCAATCCTTGATTAATCAGGCTGTGTGTGAATCAGCATTTGTTCAACCTGTGCTGCAGGCATGGTCAGATCTCCTGTCTTTAGCTAAGCCACAATATTCCAGCCCTACCATTAATCACCTGCCTTCCCAAAAATCTATCTCCCCGTCGCCTATGGTAACCTCAGCTACAGCCCAGTTTACTCAACCCCCTACCAAATACTACTACCCAGTCTCCAAGTGTAGCACCTATCCTGCCTTCAATCCACCTGTCTCTCCTCCTCCACCTGTAACAGTCCCACAAAACCCCTCTCTAGCTACAGTTCCTTGGTCTTCCCTCGATCCAGCTACTTTCTTTTCTTACAGCCCTGCACCTACATACAAAACTGCACGGGCTAAACCAAAAAAGAAACAAAAATTCTTTCCTACCCACACGATCCTGCCTGTAACCCAACTTGCTTCCACACCAACTAACCCACCTGATTCTGCCAAACCTCTGCCTGCTACCCAGTCTGACGTTCCAGTGCCTGCTACCCAGTCTGACGTTCCAGTGCCTGCTACCCAGTCTGACGTTCCAGTGCCTGCTACCCAGTCTGACGTTCCAGTGCCTGCTACCCAGTCTGACGTTCCAGTGCCTGCCACCCAGTCTGACGTTCCAGTGCCTGCCACCCAGCCTGACGTTCCAGTGCCTGCCACCCAGCCTGACGTTCCAGTGCCTGCCACCCAGCCTGACGTTCCAGTGCCTGCCACCCAGCCTGACGTTCCAGTGCCTGCCACCCAGCCTGACGGTCCAGTGCCTGCCACCCAGCCTGACGGTCCAGTGCCTGCCACCCAGCCTGACGGTCCAGTGCCTGCCACCCAGCCTGACGGTCCAGTGCCTGCCACCCAGCCTGACGGTCCAGTGCCTGCCACCCAGCCTGACGGTCCAGTGCCTGCCACCCAGCCTGACGGTCCAGTGCCTGCCACCCAGCCTGACGGTCCAGTGCCTGCCACCCAGCCTGACGGTCCAGTGCCTGCCACCCAGCCTGACGGTCCAGTGCCTGCCACCCTGCCTGACGGTCCAGTGCCTGCCACCCTGCCTGACGGTCCAGTGCCTGCCACCCTGCCTGACGGTCCAGTGCCTGCCACCCAGCCTGACGGTCCAGTGCCTGCCACCCAGCCTGACGGTCCAGTGTCTGCCACCCAGCCTGACGGTCCAGTGCCTGCCACCCAGCCTGACGGTCCAGTGCCTGCCGCCCAGCCTGACGGTCCAGTGCCTGCCGCCCAGCCTGACGGTCCAGTGCCTGCTGACCGGTCTGATGACCTTGTGTCCATGTTCCAGCCTAAAGTTTTGCTACCAGTGTTCCAGTCTGACGCTTCAGTGACTACTGTCCAGTCCGATGTACCTATTGTTCAGCCTGGTATGCCAGCACCTGCTGTTCTGCCCAATGTGCCAGCGCCTGTGTCTGCTGCCCAGTCTAAAGTTCCAGTACCTGCCTGGTCTGATGTCTCGGTGCCGGCTTTCCAGTCCGCTTTCCAGCCTGATGTGCCAGTGTCTGCTACTCAGCCAGTTGTGCCAATGCCTGTGTCCGCTGCCCAGTTTGAGGTCCCAGTGCCTGCTGCTCAGCCCGAAATCCCAGTGTCCATGTTCCAGCCTGACGCTCCAGCGACTACTGACCAGTCCGGTGTACCTGTTCAGCCTGTTGTGCCAGTACCTGCTGTTCTGCCTGATGTGCCAGCGCCTGTCTTTGCTGTCCAGCCTGAAGTTCCAGCACCTGCTGCCCGGTCTGATGTCTCGGTACCCACTTTCCAGCCTGATGTGCCCACTGTTCAGCCTGATGAGCCTGCTTTCCGGTCTGATGTGCCCATCCTCCAGCCTGATATCCTGGTACCTGTCTTCCAGCCTGATGTCGTGATGTTGGTATCTCAGCCTGAGGTTTCGGTGCCCGTGTTTCAGCCTGGAGTTTCGGTGCCCGTGTTTCAGCCTGGAGTTTCGGTGCCCGTGTCTCAGCCTGCTGAATCGGTGCCCATTACCCAGTCTGTTGAATCGGTGCCCGTTACCTGGTCTGCTGAACTGGTGCCCGTTACCCAGTCTGCTAAACCGAAGTCCGTCACTTTGCCTGTCAAGCCAGTATCCGTTATCCGGCTTGCCGAACCAGTGCCCGGTGTCCAGCTCGCTGAGTCGGGGCCTGTTACCCAGCCCACTGGGCCGGGGTCCGTTACCCAGCTTGCTGAGCCGGTGTCTGTAATCTGGCCTGCCCTTACGGTGCTCGCTGTTCGGCCTAATGTTCCAGAGCCTGCTGTCAATCTCGATGACCCGGAGCCTGCTGCCCAGCTCGATGACCCGGAGCCTGCTGCCCAGCTCGATGACCCGGAGCCTGCTGCCCAGCTCGATGACCCGGAGCCTGCTGCCCAGCTCGATGACCCGGAGCCTGCTGCCCAGCTCGATGACCCGGAGCCTGCTGCCCAGCTCGATGACCCGGAGCCGGCTGCCCAGCTCGATGACCCGGAGCCGGCTGCCCAGCTCGATGACCCGGAGCCGGCTGCCCAGCTCGATGACCCGGAGCCTGCTGCCCAGCTCGGTTTGTTCCTGTCTGCTGCCCAGCTTGGTTTGTTCCTGTCTGCTGCCCAGCTTGGTTTGTTCCTGTCTGCTGCCCAGCTTGGTTTGTTCCTGTCTGCTGCCCAACTTGGTTTGTTCCTGTCTGCTGCCCAACTTGGTTTGTTCCTGTCTGCTGCCCAACTTGGTTTGTTCCTGTCCGCTACCCAGCTCAATGACTCTGATGTGCCAGCTGTCTGCCTGGATGGGCCTGATGACCAGCCTTCTTCCACCATTCTGCCTGATGCCATAGACAATGGACAATTAAGACTAGTTGGAGCGTCCGGAGGCCGCTCCTTTAGGGGGGGTACTGTCAGGAAAGGATTCATCCGCTGGTAAGATATATCGTTTGGCATGCAGTACTGGGGTCCACCAGCAGGTGTCTCCTGGCAGTGTTGAACTGTCAGGAGAATATTTCCCTGCTGGTGTCATTTAATCTTTTGGCCGCAGTACTGACGTCCACCAGCGGATGGATCCTGGCAGTATGGAGCAGGCAACACTCCCTGCGCTCAGGTGTGACTTGAAGTCAATCACAGTCAGTCCTATAAATACCCGGCAAGCCCTCATATGCTTGCCTTGGTATCTCTCTCCTTGAGCCCTGACCTTGTTCGCCTGTTACCCGATCCTGAGCCTGCATCTGACTTTGTGCCCGAGCTTATCCTGACCCGATCCCTTCTGTGTTCCTGTACCCTTCAGCCCGATCCATTCCCTCTCTGTCCTGTTGGTTCCCTGTCCCTCATTTACTGATCTTCCTGTGTATGACCTTGGCTTGGCTAATGTTTATGTCTCTGGTATATCCCATGTTCTTGCTGACCTGCTGTGTATGACCCTGGCCTGGCTGACATCTGTGATTCCGGTATTGCCCCTTGCTGTAGATATTGTTGTTTGTAGTGGGTTTGTTGGGTTGGTTGTTCACTGTTTGTATTTTCTAAATTATCACCTATTTTAATAAATATCACTATTCACTTACATGTGTTTTGGGTTATCTCTGTGCAGTCCACACAGTCTGGTCTACTAGTCTCCTGACAAAAACACTAACATTAAATGTGAGACCTCCATGTGAGCCTTCACTACTTGGTCTCCAGCATCTAGATATAGCTTCTCTGACATTGGAAGACACTGTTGGCTATGCTGTATGAGGTGGTGGATCTCAGAAAGGAGAATAGGAGGTTCTCGGATCTGAGACTGTACCCGCAGATATCATGGCTTGCAAGACACTGGGCAATTATTGTCCTCATCACCACTGAACGACTGTGGATCCCAAAGATAAGGATCCTGGAGACTATTAGGTTTGTTCAATATACATATTGCTAATCTGCAGACCCAGCTGGATGTCAGAAGGTTCACTGTTTCCCCCTCTGGGAAGCCACCAAGGTTAATGTCAGATCAATATCTTGATCGCTCTATTTGTTGCCGAACCCTTGAATGGTTTGTTGGTTTGGAGACCATCCCTTAAAATCCAACGGTTTTGTACCTTACGCCATCTGGCAGATAGTTCTAGGAACCCAAACTTAAAGGGCGACTTCATCAGTAAGCCCTTACTGATGAAGTCATGGCCATTTGACGTAACGCGTATAGGGGGAGGAGTCGAAGTTGGTGACGTCATTCCAGTCAGTATCTCGTCTCATCTTGTCTTTTTAGCCCGCACTGCTGAAGTGCTTTGTTTGTGAGTATGTCTATGTTGTTCTAAATGGAGAAATAAACCATTGGCATACAGAGAGCACAAGATCTGGTGTTTTTATCCTTATGTTTTACCGGAATTATCTGAGGGAGGTCTGAAACTGGTGAAGCCAGTAAGGAGAAAGAGGGTGACATGAAGGGATTAGCATCTCCATGCCGGGCCGGTTCATTGATTACCCCCACAGGGAATCTGCTTTATCTGACCTGCTGGTAAAACAGGGGTCAGATTTTAAGGTGAGCGGCTAGAGCACTGAGGTGGAGGAGAGCACCAGCACTTTCAATTTGTTGTGCACAGTTTGGTGAAGTTTTCAATTTGGAAGACTTTTTCATCACTATTATTATTTTTTAGGACTATGTTTTGTGTTGCATCATTTTTATTTTGGTACCGCAGCACTGGTTTTGGACATTTGTTTTGTGCTATTAGCCATTAGGTTATTTTTTTTTTTTTTACTGTTATAGTATTTTGCACATTTTTTTTTATTCACAGGTTGGATTTATTATATGTTCATTATCAATATATTATTGCACATTATTATGATTGGCAGCGCAGCACTGTTTTGGTATATATTTTGATTAATGTGACGTGTACACGTTTTTAGTGTTAGCAGCAGCCAGGCGGTGGTGTATTTTGTATCAATTTGCATACACATTGTATTTTTTCACATTTTTTTTACAGGTGTATGATATTTTTATCACCATTTTTTTTTTTAATTTGACATAAGATTGCGCTAATAGAAATTTTGTATTGTAGCAATACATTAAATGTTTGTTATTAAGTTTAGGTCAACCTTAATACCCTCTTTCCCCTCAAAATTGCATTTGAAGCTTACTTCAATTTCTGGCCCTTAGCGTCATCAAAGTTGATTGAGGATGGTGACCAGGCACACGTGGCAACCTATTGTTCATCTGAGGAAGAAGAAGAGCATGGTGCGTATGTGACAATTGGCCAAGCTGCAAATTTATAACAGTTTTTTGCCATAATGACAGTCATACTCAGGAATGACACCCAATGAGAGATGCAAATAACAGTGACATTCCTGAAAACAATAATAACTATTGTAAAGAACACCTGTATCACAGCTTAGGGAAGTAAGTCAAATGACTCCTATTGTGTATGTGTAAACATGGTATTGTCAGTTGTGTAAGAAATACAATTCATATCATTGTAAGTTATTTTAATTTTCAACTGTATGCAAATAAATGCTATAACATCCCATAGACTGCTCCTGCCTCACTTTACAGCCCAGGATCTCTAGCCAAGAGTGCTGGTCTTTCTATGGGCTTTGACTCCTCCTTTATCTATTAAACCAGAGGTCTCCAGACTGTGCCCGAGGGCCAGGGCCCTTTTCAAGCCTTTATCTGGTCCTTGGGGCACTATTCCTCACAATGGTATGAGGCACTATTCCTCTCACTGACACCTACTATGGGGCACTATTTCTTCCACTGCCACCAATAATAGGGCACTATTCCTCCCACTAATACCAATGATAGGGCACTACTCCTCCTCCTGCTGACCACCAACCCTATGGCTATATTTTTTATCACTGATGCTGGACAGGGGACATTTTCTACCCCCACTGGCCACAATCTGGCCTCCCTAAAGTCTGAAAGACAACAAACTGACCCTTTGTTTAAAAAGTTTGGAGACGCCTGTATTAAATTATCAAACAACGAGACTGCACTCTGGAGTTCTGTAGTTCCTCGTATGTTTTTTTTTAAAAGTAAGTAGAACAGTTCACAACCTGGTTCCCTTGACACATTTCACCCTTTCTACTGGGGTTTAGTTATAGAACCATGATTTAGCCATAAACCCATTCATTTCTAATCGGGGCCGGGACAAGGGGTGGGCAGGAAGAGCGGCTGCCTTGGGCACTGTGGTATCATGTGAGGTGTGGTGGTACCACAAGGAGATTGGGGGAAGGGGATATGTGTTAGGAGGGGGAATTTGGGGGGGGGGGGCAGCAGGGGGTATGAATGGTTCTAAGAGAGGAAATTTGGGGAGGTGGGCTAGGGGTGGTGATTTGGGGGGGATGTGTGTTGGGAGGAGGGATGGGGGAAGAGGATTTGTGCTAGGAGGATTTGGGGGGTTTGTGCTAGAAAATGTAATATGCTAGAGGAGGAGGGGATTTGTGCTAGAAGGGGAGATTTTTGTTTGGGGGAGAGGGAATTTGTGCTGGTAGGCATAAATTGGGGGTATTTGTGCTAGGAAGGGAAATTTGGAAGGGGGGATTTGTGTTAGGATGGGGGAATAGGGGAGTGGAATTTGTGCTGACAGCGGGGATTTGGAGTTGGGAGAAGAGTATTTGTTCTTGAAGGGGAAATTTAAGGGGTAGAGTATTTATATTAGGAGGGGGGATTTATACATTTTTTGGGGGGGTGTATTTGTGTTGGGGGCATACTGGGAGACACATAATGCTCATACATCTTTAGGGGCACATTTTGGTATGTTCGCCCTGGGCTCTAGATGACCTTGTCCTGGCACTGTTTCTAATTTACCCATAAATATCCCACACACTCATAGAATTATGCGCATGTCTAACCTACCTGGACTACCTAGAAGATATCTAAGTACCTGGTTAGCAAGTGAGAGTGGACTTTTCCTCAACTCGCCAGGCACATCTAATGAATCATCTGAATGAATCAGCTCTGGAAGCTCAACTCCTGCCAACATCTTTTATTTTATTTTGGAGACAAGGAAGGCTCAGAGCCTCTGTCAGAGTTGTATTACCATTTGTGTACTTTTTAGAGTGATTCCCCTCGGGGTGGGAAGTGATGGGGCAAAGCAAAAATTTTATTTCAAGTAGTGTGGGGAAGGGTTGTAATATCTGGCAATGTTTTTTATTGTGGTCTGTGTTTCCCTGATTCTGGTTATAACTTCTATCCCCCATTTCTTTTACTGGGGTCACAGGGATGAATATCCAAAATGAGAAACAAATTGCTACAGTTCAACTTTAAAAAGTTCAGCCCTCAACACTTAAACGAGGGAAATAGTTTGGTCAGCCAAGGACTAGCTGCTGAATGCATTAGGAACCCATCCCACACTACTTGTTGGATTTTTAACTTGTTTATGCTCTGGAAACTGCAGAAGAATGATGGGAACACCTGAGAGAATATCTCTGTTGTAGTATGAAGAGTGAAATAGAGTGAAATCCCTTGGTGGGCAGCAGCAGGGCCGAAGGCTCGGTTCACACATGGGCGGCACGACTTGCAGGTCGCCTCAGCGAGGCGACCTGCAAACGACTGCCGGGGCGACTTGCGAGACGACTTCTGCATAGAAGTCTATGCAAGTCGCCCCAAGTCGCCCCCAAAGTAATACAGGAACCTTTTTCTAAGTCGGAGCGACTTGCGTCGCTCCGATTAGAACGGTTCCATAGCACAGAACGGGAGGCGACTTGTCAGGCGACTAGGTCGCCTGACAAGTCGCCCCAGTGTGAACCGAGCCTAAGGAGAGCTGACCATTGGAGTACTCAAATGCTACAGTATAAGAGGCAACAGGTGAATAAGCTTACCAAACCTATAACTTTTTTTCTAGGTAGAGAACAAATTCAACAAGAAATTAACACATTGTATTGTGAAACAACCCTTCCCAATGATAATCCCACCACTCAGGTAAATAACTAAAGAATTTTACTGCTTATATCAAATATCGCTTTGTAGAACATAGCTTGGTTAATGACTGACACTTGGGTTGGATGTCTAACAAAAACTTATTCCAGTTAAAGTGGTTGTAAACCCTCGTCTTTTATCACCTTCATGCATCCTATGCATGAAGGTAAAAAAACACCTGGCAGTCACCGGCCCAGCTCCCCCCCCGCCCCATTTTACCTGAGCCCCTTCATCTCTTCGAGGGGACGCGCTGTCCCTCTCTCCACGGGGTCCCAGCTCTTAATTGGATAGATTGATAGCAGCGCAGCCATTGGCTCCCGCTGCCGTCAATCAAATCCAATGACGCGGGCATCGGGGGGCGGGGCCGAGTCCGGCATTCGTGTCTGTGGACACAAATGCTGGACTCGGGAGCGCGCCCGCAAGGAAACCCCCTTCGGGGGATTGCTTTTCCTAGGGGGTTATCTGATGCTGGGAGGAGCTGCGAGAGCTGCTGAGGGACCCCAGAAAAGGATGTTCGGGGCCACTCTGTGCAAAACGAGCTGCACAGTGGCGGTAAGTATGATATGTATGTTATTTTTTTAAAAACAACCTGATTGGCCAGATAGCGTGTGGGCGGCTCCCAAGTTTGACAACCCTGGACCACTCCCACCCAGAGACACACAGCCAACGTCTCCATGACCCATACCGAGGCACCAGCTGCGGCTAACACACGGTGCTCCTGGATCCCTCAATAGAGACTTTCTGGCAGCCCTCCTGTGACACTGCACGTGGAAGCTCCCACCCGCTCTAGCACTCTGCAAGTGCTCCAACATTTTTCACACAAGTTTTTAGTGTTGTTTTATACTTATATACTGAATAAATTCCTAAGCTGTTTAAAGGATTGGCTTGGCGCTTCTCTCTCCTCCTCCTTTTGCTTTCCTTTAGTGCAATATTTAACACTGTTTTTGATAAACTAATGGAAGAATATCTGTTTGGATGGATGTAGTAGCAATTCTCAATGAATTCTCAAGGTGCTCATCAGATTTAGGTTCTAATTTTGCCCCCCATGTGATTCATCCTTGAAAATAGTGGCTCACAAATATAGGTGATACCAAAGACTTGAATAAGGTGTGGTTGTGAAGAGTGGGATATGTTTCTTTGGGAAGATAAAACTTACAAAAGTCCAGTAAGGAGACACTGTCAAATGTTTCTTCCATCGCATGTGTTCACTAAGTATAAACACATTTTTACAAAAAAAAATTTTAAAAATCAAATTTTTTAAGTAAGTTTATGATTTTGTTTTGAACAATGGGAAGGGTTGTGGGACTTTATATGAGGCACATATGTAGGATGTGCCTCCATCCCTAATTCAAAGAAAATGGGAAGTTTGGGACTTTGAGTGAGGCCATAGACATGGTGAAGATAGATAAAATAAAAGTACACATTTATTGTCATAAAAGTCATAAAACATGTCAATAACAGGAACCACATGGGTGAGACAACATTATAGTAAAATGTAATTTCATGTTTGTTCACACACACTATTAAGAATGTGCGTGCAATACAGGCAACTAGGGTACATCTGGGTATGGTAGCCAAGTGCCCCGCAGTGGTCTGGATTGAACAGTCAATGCATTCCAATGAGTTCATAATGGTACATAAAGTATATAACAACACTTGCAAAAGAGACAATGAGACCACAGTAAAATACAAAATCAAATTAAAAAAGGAGGAACGTAGAATGATCGAGGTGTGAAGAAACATCTCCGAATGCCCAGAATGGATGATTGAAATAGGGGCTACTTTGTGCATTCCTAAACAATGCCCGACGCGTTTCGTGTATATTACACTCATCAGGGGCGGGTGCTAGTGGTATATCTATAAAGTATGATAGAATAAATTAGTAGGATGTATTGAAACCTATCAAAAAAGGAATGGGTACACTGGACATTGAAAGGGCGTTCGACTCAGTGGCATGGCCTTTTATGTCCACGGTCCTAGAAGTTATGGGTTTTGGAGAGGTATTCTGCAGATGGATTGATATTTTATATAAAAATCCAACGGCGCAGATTAAGCTTGGTGGTGCTCTGTCGGCACCCTTTTCTGTTCGAAGAGGCACGAGGCAAGGTTGTCCACTGTCACCGGCCCTTTTTGCCTTGGTGATGGAGCCACTTGCCTCGGCCCTCAGACAGGCAGACGGGGTTAGGGGCATACAGGTGGGATCCATTCATGAGAAAGTGGCTTTATATGCGGATGATCTTATCCTTTTCTTGAATGACCCTGCCCAATCCCTTCGGGAGACGTTGACCATTCTCTCCAGTTTCACTAGCTGTTCCGGGCTTAAAGTAAACTGGGATAAATCCCAAATTTTGCCGATAGATGGGGCCGCAAAAGATATAGCAGATCCTAATCTACCATTATTATGGACAGACAAAATTAAATATCTAGGTATTCACATCTCAACATCTACCTCTGATTATTATACCCTTAACTTAAAACCACTGGTGCAGAGGATGAGAAAGGGGCTGAAGGCGTGGGCGAATCTTCCCCTCTCTTTAATCGGGAGGATTAATTTATTTAAAATGAAGCTTCTGCCTGCCTTTCTCTATGCTCTCAGACACGCACCTGTCTGGATCCCCAAAAAGATATTTGGCCTAATAAATACTGTTCTATTATCTTTTCTTTGGGGATCTGGTCAGCCGAGATTTAAGCTGACGGTGCTGCAGAGACCTTGGGGAGAGGGGGGCTTGGCTTGTCCTGACCTACACTCTTATTTTGTGGCAGCCATGCTATCACACGCCCACAACTGGCTGATCTCTGACGAGTCCAACGCAGCAGTGGTTCTGGAAGCAGCACGATTGGGGTCTTATGAGGCGCTAAGGAACCTACTTTACCGGGGCTCTAGAGCTCCCTTCCCTCTTACATCAGCAATGAGAGCAGTAATACGGGCATGGACAGTGGCAAATTCATTACGCCCCATCCCTTCTGGACACATCTCCCCTTATAGCCCTCTTTGGTTCAATCCGCAATTACCAGAATTCGGGTCCATTCCCGACCCTGGGGTATGGGCATGCAAGGGCATTAAATACATAAATCAAATCTGTCTTGAGGGCAAACTACAGACTTTTGATAGGTTGAAACAAACAACAATATAATTTACCTAACTCACACCTGTTTAGATTCCTGCAGCTTAGGCACGCTTTCAACACTCAGTTTGCAAATGCTTCCATGGCCTTTTACACTTCGAATCTAGAGACTCTGCTCAGAGATGAAGCTCTGTCTAAACCTTTATCTTCCATATATAAGGCACTACTTCCTAACGTACACATGGGACTAGAAAACCTTAAGGCAAAGTGGGAGGTAGACTTCCCTGCATTGGACACAGAAGATTGGGAAGAAATGTGGGAATACCCCTTCTCACAGCTAGTATCAGCCAGAGATAGATTGGTCCAATTTAAAATAATACATAAGGTATATTACACGCCTGAACGCTTACATAGAATCTATCCATCTGTTTCTGCCTCTTGCTGGAGGTGTAACTCAGCCTCAGCGGATTTCATTCATATTTTTTGGAATTGTCCTCAGATTGAAATTTTTTGGGTTGAGGTAACCAAAGTTATTTTGACTGTCACCACTGTTCCTGTGCCATTGTCTGTAGAGGTATGTCTGCTGGGACTCGTTAAGCCACTGGCCCCACGCCAGGCAATCAGAACCCTGCTAGGATTATTACTTTACTATGCCCGTAAATCTATAGTACTCAGATGGAAGGCCTCATGTGCACCTTCAATAAATTTCTGGAAGAGGTTGGTGAATGCGGCCCTACCATTGTACAAAGCTACTTACCTGTCACGTGGTTGTGAAAAAAAATTCCACAAAATATGGGATATTTGGACGGAATCCCGGTCTACTAATTCAGACTCAATTGATGATTAGTTCATTCTATTGAGTAACCGGGAAGGGCTCAAATGGCGTTCCTGATCGCATAAAAGTCCCTGGGCTTTTCAGTCGATAGGTATGGGAAGGGGGGGAATTGAACAGGTTGTTATTATATTGCACATCTCATTACATAAATGAATATAGTGGGTATGGCAGTGTACACATGGAATTGGAAGACTACTTTAAATAGTCGCAAGGTGGTTGAGCGTACAATGGTTTAGTTAGGAACATAGATATAGACTCTATGTGTATGTTTATTGTTTTGTGTTTTTTTTTTTTTTTTTTTTTTTTTTTTTATGTAGTTGTTGATCGAGTCTGGGTATGCCCAATAGGCTCTGTTTTGTTTGGTACTTACATTGAAAATCTAATAAAAATAATTTACAAAAAAAAAAAAAAAAGGAATGGGTAAATATAACAAAAATGCTTGCGAGAACTCACTGTAGTGAGGTATAATGGGTATGGAACCGAGGTCAACCAATCTCTGCCGGGAGCTGAGGTAATGGAGCAGCGTGCTGACAGGGCATACATCCGGAAACTCCCCAAAACACAGGACTCAGGTTGGAAATGTATGTTAAGACTGGATGTTGGCCATAGGTGGCTACCAGGGAATGTCTGAAAAGATTAAATGTCATGGTATGAGGATATCCATACATCCAAAGTTGGAAAGTGATGCATAGTTTATAAGATAGTAGACCATAGTCAGGGGTGACTTACTGGTGTCTCAGCGTGGAATGAAGTGGTAAGGTGGACTGCAGCATCAAATGTCGGATGACAACAGGGAGCTGCGCCTGGGGAAGCCAGATATAGCAGCCTGCACACGTGCACGCCGACTCCCAGCAGCGTCACGCTAGCACGGCAAGAACGGGGAGGAGCTCCGATGCCGGCGGTCAGGACCACCCACGACAGGCGCTCGTTTCCCCAGCTGTGTCGGCTCGGATGGTAAAATCACATGCTCGACGTGATGGCGTCAGGTAGTGACTATAATGTTGTCTCACCCATGTGGTTCCTGTTATTGACATGTTTTATGACTTTTATGACAATAAATGTGTACTTTTATTTTATCTATCTTCACCATGTCTATGGCCTCACTCAAAGTCCCAAACTTCCCATTTTCTATGATTTTGTTTTGGGCCGCATTCATAGCCATCTGTGAGCCACAGGTTTGACACCCCAGCTTTAAATAAAGAAAACTAAATTAAATGGTGTTAATACATGTCCATGTATTGCTTTTGATGGATTGTAAAGCCTAAAACTATTGTGAAATTCCTAAAATGTCTTACTAGTGTGGAGGAAGATGCCACTGAGTTTTTATTGCAATTTTTGTTGTTGCACATTTATAACAGTAGACACACAGTCTACTGTTATAAATGTGTAACAACAAAAATTGCAATACAAAACTATTTAAATAAAAAAGGGTGGAAAGGAAAAACAGAGAAAATAATGTTTTCCAGGTTTAATGGTAGTTTCCAAGATTTGTGTAGATACAAGATACAAATTATATTCTGCTAGGTTTTCGCAATTTTAACCATAAAATATGTTTCTGGTACATTGCATGGTGAATTGTATACCAATAAAAAATAAAAAATAAAGATTTTTTAAAACACACTACAGATCCAACCTCCAACACTCTTTTTTGGACAACCAATGGTTACTAGTCATAGAATTACCGCAGAGTGTCACTCATTGTGTCAATCATTGGGAAATATGTCAAAAGCTTATCTCCCATTTGTATCTCACTCCCCACTGTATAGCTAGATTCTCCCCGAATATTTCACCTCTTTGCTGTGGACAGACAGCTACTATTCTCCATATCTTCTGAACATGTAAGGGTCTAACCAGTTTCTGGAAAAAAATATTTCAACTTACTGTATCTCCCAAATCATAGAAAAGATCACTAGGTGTGACCTGGAATTAGCCCTCCAATCAGGGCTGGCCCTACCATGGGTCCCAGGCGGCACCGCATACTGCCCGAGCGTGCAGTGACAAGTTGTCAGGAGTACCCGGCGGCCGCTGCCACTTAGTAGCCACCGTACCTTTCAGGAGCAGGTTGGATCACAGTCAGCAGCAGAGCCGATCCTGGTCGGCTGCATGCTACACTGGTTGCTAGAATCACCCGGCTTCTAGCAACGAGTGACATCAGAGGCTGCTCCTGCCCCAGCATTCAGAGTGCTCAGCCTCCGCGCCTAGTCAATTAGCTCCACCCACCTCTTCCATCATCTTCAGCTTGGCGCAAAGCCTGAGGGAAGGGAGCAAGAATGAAGAGAGCTGTGCCTGTGACTAAGTGTGAGCTGAGCAGCTGTCCACAGTCCACCTGCACAGCACCTGTCTGAGGTGTTGTAGCCAGTCACTGTCTCCATGGTCTCCATTGATTGCCTCACCAGAATCAGCGTGGAGAGGGCGGAGTTCCGGGTGTTTAAAAACGTTATCACGCTATGTGAGTGTTTTTCCCTCACATGCCACACATACTATTGGCCTATGGTGTATCCAGTGAAGAGGAAGCCGTGCTGATTTCCTTCCCCCCTTCTCTGTGTGACGACGACATCTGACCAGTTGTTATATTCAGACCTGTCGGTCATCAAGCCTTTTTGACCTGTTTTGGCATATGCTATTTCAGGCCAATATTTCTGGTAAGCCTCTATGATTCCTGGTGACGGTTCTGGCACTGATTCCAATCCTTTGTGCACGTTTGGTCTCCATGTGGCCCATTTACCTACCAGGTTGCTTGGTCTAAACAACCCTTCCGCATGCTCAGGAAACACCTGTCCATCATCGTTTATGCACTATCATCACAGTTTTCTCACTTATTATGACATGGACTTTATATATAATATTATTTTGTGATGTTTTTTCACCTATTATTGGATTTAATGAATGCATTTAAGTTTTGTTTACCAATCACATTCCCTTCACATAAGCACCTTTGGGTTCACACTGAAATGTTTGAAATAATCACTCAATATTTTAGAGTGTTCATTCTTTAGATTCATTTCAATTATTCTTTATGTATGGAGTTTATAGCGCCACACTTTTTGAATTTTTTAATGTTAAAAAAAAAAAAAAACACTGTGCAAAAAAAAAGAATGTAAGCATAAATTTGGACCTGAATCGTAACCGAACTGGTGAACAGAAATGCACCGGACCCCAGTCTGGAAACCTTGTGCCACATCCCAACAATTCTACTTAATTTAGAAACTTTTAGGTATGAAAGACCATGGGATAATTTTCTCCCTTTCTTCCCATGATGCAGTGCTGTTTTCTAGAGCATCCCATCACCAGGCGTAAGTGCATCTATGTGGGGGCAGAGTAGTGTAAGCTCCAACCAAACAAGGCTTTTATTAACTGGCTCCAGCAGGTGAATGATATGTACACTAGACATTCAAATAAGGGCTTGGTAGCTGGGCTGATGAATGGGCATGTTTGATAAAAGTTATTGTTATAGATGATTATTTAGAGTACTGTATATTGCAATTACAACCTAAAGCAACAATTCCCAACTAGGGTTCCTCCAAAAGTTGCTAGGGGTTCCTTGAGCTGTGGCCTCCCATCTGATGGTGCCTGCATAGGTTTGGGGCCAAGGCCTATTGGAAGAATTAGCAGAATGACACCAATATTTTTTTTAGCTGTCTGTAGGAGTGGCATTGTTCCCACTGACCACCAATGTATACTGATCTCCAAAAATGTGGTTTTAGCAAGGGTTCCTTGAGACCTGAAATTTATTTTAAGGGTTCCTTTGGGGTAAAAAGGTTGAGAAAGGTTGATCGACAGGGTATCTACTGTAATACTACAATCTTCAATGAATCTTCCATTTTAAAGTCAACCTGTACTTTGCTAAGCGGGGCAAATTACTGCTCCTTTATTCCCAACCACAAGGGTTGGAGCTTATGAGGCTTATGAATTTTTCACTGCCTCTGTGTGGCACTGCTTCGACCTGATTGTGTGGTTTGTAATTGCCTGTAATTTAATTTTATAGTCTGTATACACTAGATATACATTGAGTGCAGGGTAACAGGAGGTGGATCTGCAATGATAATTGAAATGAGATAGAAGAGGGTCACCCCATAAACTTTTTAATGAATTTGTGATAAAAGATTACTTTTTACGAATGTAATGAGTATGGGCATATCATTCTGACAGAAGGCATTGAACACCTTGAAAATCCCTGATCTTCCTTATTCTATATTTTGTGCATTATTTTTGGGATTTGGCACTGATACACAGAACTGGACTCATTCATATATTATTATTATTAACCACTTCAGCCCCGGAAGATTTGGCCGCTCAATGACCAGACCATTTTTTGTGATACGGCACTGCGTCGTTTTAACTGAGTATTGCGCGGTCCTGCGACGTTGTACCCAAACAAGGTCGACGTCCTTTTTTCCCACAAATAGAGCTTTCTTTTGGTGGTATTTGATCATCTCTGCGGTTTTTATTTTTTTGCGCTATAAACAAAAAATGACGGACAATTTTGAAAAAAACACAATATTTTGTACTTTTTGCTATAATAAATACCCCCATTTTTTTTTTAAAAGAAAGCTAATTTAATTCAAATTTTATGTATTCTTCTATATATTTTTGGTAATAAAAATCACAATAAGCGTATATTGATTGGTTTGCGCAAAAGCATCTACAAAATAGGGGATGGATTTGAGGCATTTTTAATTTTTTTTATTATTATTTATTTAAAATATATTTTTTTAATAGTAATGGTGACGATCTGCAATTATGGTGACTGCGACATTATGGCGGACACATCAGACACTTTTGACACATTTTTGGGACCATTGACAATTATTCAGCGATCAGTGCTATAAAAATGCATTGATTACTGTGTAAATGTCACTGGCAGGGAAGGGGTTAACACTAGGGGGCGATCAAGGGGTTAACTGTGTTCCCTAGGGAGGTGTTTCTAACAGTAGTGGGAGGGGACTGACTAGAGGAGATGACAGATCGCTGTTCCTAGCTAGTAGAAACTCACGATCTCTGTCTCCTCAGCTCACAGAACAGGGATTTGTGTGTTTACGAACACACACGTCCCTGTTCTGACTCTTGTGCCCGCGATCACGCATGGCCGGCGGTCATCGCGACCGACGGCCACGCGCATTGGCACACCCGCAGTGCAGCGTGCGCACGCCTGCTATCCCGCTTAAAGGAGCCGAGCCCCCCTAAAGTGTCCTAACAAGGTTTATGGGCAGGATTTTGAGCAATGTATGCTAACCACTTAGGCCTCATGTAGACTGCTGCTGGTAAACGGACAATTAGGAGCAGTTGGGAGTTTTTTTCAGCTGCCCCTGAACTCTCCTCTATGTTATCTTATCAGTACATGTACACAGGGTCCTTTACAGTCGTTTCTAGGCAGATGAGTTTACAGGCATTTCAAGCGCCAAAAATGCGACTAAACACGGTAATTTGCGTTTAGCCGCATTTCGTTTACAGGCGTTTACAGGCGTTTTTCATTTTTGGCTATTTAAAAACAATAAATACTAATTATTTTTTAAAAAAAACGCTTCTAGACGCAAACGCGGCAAAACGCTGCTAAAGGCGGCATGTAAACGCGGCAAAAGGGGCGTTTTAAACGTGGGTTACTATCTGTCAAGTTAAATAGTTCAGGAGAGGTTGTAATAACGTCCCATGTACATGAAGCCTTACTCTCCGGAAGATTTTACCCCCTTCACCACCAGGCCATTTTTTGCTGTTCAGCACTGTGCTTCTTCAACTTGCAATTGCACGGTCATGCAATAGTGTACCATAGCTCCCAATTGTCCCTGATTTGGGACAAATGGGCTTGTTTACGAAAGGCAAATCCACTTTGCACTACAAGTGCAAACTACAAGCGCAAAGTACACTTAAAATTGCACTGAAAGTGCAGTCGCTGTAAATCTGAGGGGTAGATCTGAAATGAGGGGAAGCTCTGCTGATTTTATTATCCAATCATGTGTAAGCTAAAATACTGTTTTTTATGTTCCTTGCATGTCCCCCTCGGATCTACAGCGACTGGACTTCCAAGTGCAATTTCAAGTGCACTTTGCACTTGTAGTTTGCACTTGTAGTGCAAAGTGGATTTGCTTTTCGTCTATAACCCCCAAAGTCTCTCTGTCCTTCTTTCCTCCTCATTTGTCCCTCATTTTGGTCTAATCTATATAGTTGTATAAAAAATGTACTTTTAATCGTTCAAAAGTGTGTTTCCCAGTACTCAATCTTTCATCCAATTTCTAAATTGCTGCATTTGTAAACTTCAAAAGCCAATATAAAGGAATAGTAGTGGGAAAAAAAGGCACTTGTGGGTTTAACTAATAATTTTTTTGCATAAAAAGGGGTGTGGCTGGGGTGTCCTATGCCTACATACTTTTGCTACTTACTTTTGGTGCCCCAATCTCAATAAGTTGGGAGGTATGGTGTTCGCAAATTTAAATTTATATAATTATTTTTTTTACACAAATAGAGCTTTCTTTTGGAGGTGTTTGATCCCACTGATTTGATTTGTGTGAAGGTTATAGCGTATACAAACTATGGTATATTTATTTGAGAATTTATCAAACCTGATTTACTGAGGATCTAATTTCTTGAGTCCCTTCAAATGCTCGGACAGAACAATTATGCCCCAAATTACCCCTTTTTGGAAAGTAGATAGCCTGAGGCATTTAGTAAGAGGCATGGCGATTTTTTTCGAAGTTATAATTTATTTATTTTTCACAATTTTTTTGAAAATGAAAAAGTTAAATAAAATTAGTTTTTAATAGCTACAGCTAATCACATGGTACAGGGTGCTGTGAATGGGCCAGGTATCATGTGATAGCTGTGGGCCAATCGCAGCTCACTGGCACACTGATAGAGGAAGCAGAGCTGTTATGAATGAGATTCATTCATAACAGCTTTGTTTATAACGTGATCATTTGATGCAGGGATCCGCAGGGGGGCAGGGAGGGCATACAGCTAACTCCTAAACTGGAGCAGGCACAATGACGTACATGTACATGGTAGTGCCTGCAGGTGCCGCCCCGTCACAGTATAATTACTATGGCGGGTCAGCAAGTGGTTAAAGCGAAACTCCGCTTGTCTGCCTCTTCCACCCCTCCGCTGCCACATTTGGCACCTTTTGGGGGGAGCAGGTGCCTGTTTTTTTACAGGCACCGCTCCCACTTCTGGCTAAGTTCGCTGCGGCAGTTTGGCCTCCCTCCTCCTTCCCCCGCAGCCAGCCCATTTACAAAGTGCATGCGCAGTAGGGAACCAGCTGTGAAGCCGTAAGGCTTCACTGCCGGTTTCCCTTAGTTGAGATGGTGGCGGCAGCACCCGATAGCTGATTGACAAATTGGCTCGGGTGAGGACACCTCTGGATCCCTGGACAAGTAAGTGCTCCAATATTAAAAGTCAGCAGCTACAGTATTTGTAGCAGCTGACTTTTATTTATTTTTTTCTGAAGGAGCCTGGAGCTCCTCTTTATTAGGGACAGGCTCACTCTAACATTGTTCGAGAAAACTTGCAGTCAACCATGGCAGAGAAACATCTTAAAGGTAAGAATTATTTAATAAAACAAAAAAAATTAGGGATGCTGTGTAAATGTGAACACATAACAAACATATAGTAGGTTTTTCTTAAATTTGACGGCAAAGTTAAAATACCCTTTCACTGCCAGGACCATACGTCATACGGACCTGACAGCGGGGAGTTTACACACATTCTCAGTGGCTCTTGCTTATATATATATATATATATATATATATATATATATATATATATATATAATATATACATATATATTTCTGACTGTAAATGTGTCATCGAAACAAGTGTGACAGCTATTACAAAAAATATAATATATAATATCAGACTGAAAAGAACACAATCAAAGACCAAGCTTTTCCAGAAGGAAAAAACAAGGAAGAGTGAGAAATCCATAAAATAATGACAAATATCCGTGTCTAGGTGGTATAAGATGTCTCTCTTCCATGCTCAAGCAGTGGATTGCCCCTCGGAGTCCTCATGGCCAATAGTCTTGTAGTATCACTATGGTCATAGTATAACTATTATTTTACTACTAAGGTGATGTTGACAGGGTAGGAAAGCACCTCAAAAGAGAAACCGGCTCTGCAAATAGTAAAGACTCTGCCTCAGGGAAACATTTTCAGCCTTTGTTCCTATATTTTAACTTGGTTGTCACAGCCCTGGTAGAAGGCTGAAATGACAAGTTCGGCCTCTCTTGTTCGACAAGAGAAAAAGGGAAGGCTATTCTTAGGGGAAGTGAAGCTCCCACAATAGGTAACCAAGCGGTCAATTAGGCAGAAACAAGACTTGTATGGTGTATTGGCTTGTATTTATTGCAAAAATAACAATAAAAAGAGGAAAAACTCTAATATGACACACGGTATATCAAAAACATCCATTCAACATACCACTAAAAACAATGCCACAGTAATACATGTCCGGACTATGAATCTATGGGCGCTGTATATATCAGTGTTAATCCATTACAGAAATAAGGGGGGAAGATAACTCTTCTTCCAGTAACCAAACACTGGTATCTACAGCTCACATAGGCCCTGGGGCTTCCAATGCAGGGTCCCTGCTGTACTCATGGAATGTCCGTGCACTGGGTGACCTAGATAATAAAGGAAAAGTCACAGTTAAAATTAGGGCAGTATAGAGCATCTGTCAATCATTGCCTGCATGAGAAAATAAAGTGCATGGGATCCTTAAAGAATCGTTGTGATGTAACATCCAGGGATAAAAGATGTAATTTAATAAAGCAAGGGAAAAGCACTGGCCCGTGAAGCTAACAGCACCTTTGGGTGATGGTACAAAGTTCAAGTATTCTTGGCAATCTCAAGAAGGTATTAAGTTGGGAAGCGAGCAGTCTTGCCCTACCAAGGCAGATCCTCCAGACTAACTAAATAGCAGTCGCCTTGCCATCTCTGTGTAGGGCAGGTAGTTCATATGGTCTGTAACGGCTCCAGCTCCTAATGTCCAGGTGGCCTCAGAGATGCCTGAGCTGCAAACCAGATTCGCTGCATATGCATGGGGATATTGGAGACACACTCCTCGTATCCTTCTTCGTCACCCTACATGGACTATTAGACATAACATCCGACCACATGTCATGAGGTGCTGTCATAGGGGTAAATAATCCCGAGAGTCCATGACGTGCCTGTGACATCAACACGTATTGCTACGTCCACACGTAGCTTCTTCAGGATAGTGTGCTCTCCCTCCTCATTTGAATAAATAGGGAGCCATCTTCTAGAGGGGGCGCCTTCTCATTTGTATTAAGTGACACAAGTGACATTGTGTTAAAACGCAATTATGGTTTCCATCCCTTGAAACTGGGGCCTCTCTTGTATCTCCATCCCAGGCCCCACTGAGAGTTGAACAGATGGTGCCAAGGGACAGGAGGAACATGAGTGCCTGTAGATGTTGATTGCAGAGCTGGTGGCTGGAGTTGTAGACTCAGGCAGAACATTAGGTCAGGAACGACAATGATGCCGGATAGATCAGCTGAGGTTAAAGGGACACTCCACCAGGATTGCAGGCTCTGGATGTGTGGCTTTCCAGAGCTCCCTGAAGGTTTGAGACAGGAGCACACTTGGTTCACTGGAGCTGGGATGATGGACAGCCAACGCAGGCACTCAAAAGTAACATGAAGCCAAACAGGAGACAGAAGCGTAGTCAGGATAGCTGGAGTCGGTAACATGCGGGCAGAGAGGTATCAAGGCATCATACAGGAGCGAGGTCATAAGTAAGCCAAAGTCAGAAACCAATGATCAGAGCATAAACGGGATCCAAGGTCAGGTCAGTAGCAAGCCAAGTCAGCAACGGATATCATACAGGCTTCAAGCAGACCAGTCCGCGCTGAGCAGGAGTCTGAGCATCCTTTAAATAGGCCATCTGATGCCAGTGGAGGCTGTGAACGTGCTCCTGCGATTGCGTGCATTTTTGCGTGCATGCGCACCTGCAAATGCATTCCTGGGAATATATGTTCGCCTGTGCACGATTCTATGGGCAATAGTGTTCGCACGTGCGTGCGCCCAACGTGTCACAGCAGCTTCCTGAAACTTGTGATCCTGCCAGTTATACACTTCCCGTCCTAGGGAGACCACACTCACAACATACTCACTGCACTGCATCTATGGAGTAGCAGCATTGTCACCCTAGGCTGTTTTCCTAATCAGATCAACAAACACATCTCCTGTCCTCATCTTCATTACACAGTTTTTTGTAGCTTTCAGAGGATAACTGGGAATGCCGATAACTAGACATGTGCAATTTGTTTAGTTCTGAATTTGTTTTTTAACAAATTTCGACAAATTTATTCATTCAGAAATATCTGAATTAATGAAAACCCATTTAACAAATGTTTCAGAATATTCGCAAGTTTGAATATTCAAAAATTCGTTAATTAGAATATCCGTAAATTTGAATATTCGAAAATTCGTAAATTTGAATATTTGAAAATTCGAATATTTGAAAATTAAGAAATTCGGATATCAAAAAATTTGAAAATCAAAAAATAGGAACGGAAATTCAAAAGAACGAAAATCTGAAATATTAACTAACTGATAAAAATCTTAACTAATAAATTATAGGTATTGGAATTTCCTTTCAATTTTGGCTGTTAGTGAACGTAATTAATACAAATTTATCCGTAGTTACAAATTATCCGAAAAAAAGAATACTGTATCTAAACAAACGAGAAACAAAAAACAAGCTGCGCTGACAGTGAACGAAACGAGCAAACAAATGTGCCCTAGTGAGCAAGTAAATATGTTGGTTTGGTTGACAAATAAAATGAAAACCCTACAATGTTGAACTAATAAAGGGTGATCTAAAATACAGATGCAGTTAAATGTAATAAAACAAGTAAATCCTGAGAAGTAACAAAAAAGAGTAACCTGTTGAGTGAAACAAAGGCAACCAATTCAGCGAACTAAGTAAATGTTATAAATTATACAATGATGATAAGTGAACCAACAAGTCCAGCAGGAAAATTAAAAACGTGTAAAACTTTAATAAAAACCTGAATTAAATGGAAATCAAGAGCGTTTTCATTTGATTTGTCAACCAAACCAACAGGTTTACTTGCTCACTGGGGCACATTTGTTTGCTCGTTTCATTCACTGTCAGCGCAGCTTCTTTTTTTTTTCTCATTTGTTTGGTGTGTATCTCACTTTTGAGTTGCGGCTTTTTTAGATGTTATACTAGCGCAGTTGTTTTTTTTTTTTTTTTTTGGTTTTTCTTTTAACACTGTATCAAAATGAATGAAACGTAACAAATTCATAATAATAGATAACAATAATAATAATAAAAAAAATACTGTATATATATTATTAATTCATTCAGTTCCATTTGTTTAGATTCGTTATTTCAGATAATTCGTAACTTCGAATAAATTTGTATTTGTTATGTTCACTAACAGCCAAATTTGAAAGGAAATTCCAATACCTATAATTTAAAGGTTAGTTATTATTAGTTAGTTAGTTATTTCGAATTTTCGAATTTCTAAATTTCCGGACTTTCGAATTTCCGAATTTCGATCATAATGAATGACCCGAAAAAATAAAAAATAAATGAATGAAATGAAAACGAACACATTTTTTCAGCAGTGCACATGTCTACCGATAACATGGTTTGAGATAGTTCTGTGCACAGGAATCTACACGGACAATGGATTTTTGTCAAGATCAACTGGTATTTCATTGCAGAAAATGTACTTAGCCTAGAAAATTGATTGCAGCCAACTTATCTAAAGACCGCTATTCTGCAATTATTACACTTTTATTCTTGGGTTCAACACAAACCATATTTGCAGCTTTGATAGATCATAGTGTCCTATTATAGGCATATCGTTGGCTGACTACATAAAAATGTCAGAGTTTGAATATGTCAGAAAGTTTAAACAACAAATTAATTATAAGCTGGGAGAACAGGATTTTTTACAGTTATGATAAAGCAGAGAATACTGGTAGAATCAAAGGTCGGCTTAAAAAAAAAAAATAATATTCAAAATACAGTTATTGCCCAGGGGAGATAAAGCAAAGGATATTTAAATGTACACAAAAGCCCGCCAGAACAGCCACCAAACTAGTTGATTTCTGTTAAACCAATCAATCTCCTGTCAAACTTGTTACCTTAGATACAAAGAAACAAGTTATTTATTAGGGAGTGTACTCTACTTCTGCTTTGTGATGGTATGAGGAACAAGAATGTGGATGTGTTTTTTTTTTTTTCTACTTTCATTTGCATTCACTTTTCTGTTTCATCAGAATGCACACTACTAAAAAAGGAAGTTATAACCGTTTTTGTTCATTTTCTCTTTATTTTTTTTTTCGTAATGGGTTTTTAACCATTTGAAGGCCAAGCCTTTTTCTGACATTTGTTGCTCCCAACTTATAATCAGTATTTTTTGCTTGAAAATTACTTAGAACTCCCAAACATATATATATATATATATATATATATATATATATATATATATATATATATATATATATATATATATATACACACACACACATAGCAGAGACCCTAGAGAATAAAATGGGGGTTGTTGCAATATTTTATGTCACACTGTGTTTGCCCAGCGGTCTTTCAAATGCAATTTTTTGGAAATAAATACACTTTAATGAATTTAAAAAAAAAAAGTTAAGTTTTTTGTACTATGTGAAAGATGATGTTATACGAGTAAATAAATACCTAACATGTCATGCTGATTTGAGCGTTTTTGGCGCGTTTTTATTCCCATAGAAATGTATAGAAAGGCAATTTTTTGGTGCGCATTTGCGTGTTTTGTTTTTGCAAGATTTTTCTGCTCAATTGAAAAAAAAATCAATAAAATAGTAATATATGAATAAATAAATGTAAAGTAAATACATAAATAACTAAAAATCCTCATAGATAAATAAAATAAATGAATAATATGTATTAATACATAAATGATAATAATTAACCCCTAACCTTAAAAAGTATTAATCAAAAATTATTTTTGTATTATTATTACATTTATTTTTTTGTTTGGGTCTTAATATTATTTATTATTATTATTATTAACACCCAAATACAAAAAATAATAATGTATTTATTTTCTGTTCGGGTGTTTAGCTATTAATTATTATTTATTTATTTTAAATTAAAAAAAAATAAATATTAATTTACTTATTTTCTGTTAGAGTGTTTAGTTATTTATTATTTTATTTTATTTTTTTAAGGGTTAGGGGTGAAGGTTAGGGGTTAATTCTTTAATTATTAGTACTTAGTATTCATGTATTGAATTTATTTATGATTATTTTTATTTGTGTATTTATTTTACATATATTTATTCATGTATTATTATTATTAGTATTATGATTAGCAGTAGTAGTATTAACACCCTAACCCTAACAAGAAATAAATAAGTAAAAAATAACACTAACCCCACCCCTAATCCTAACTCTAACCTAACCTTAATGCTAATCCCTTACCCTAACGAAAAAAAAAGAAATAATAACGAATAATAATAATAAAAAAAGAAATAAAAGCTAATGGAAAAGCTAAAAAAGCCAAAATACCTAGCAACAAATGATGCAACAGACGATAGTTTTCTCTACTGGCTAATAAATAAAAAAGGCAAAGCTCAAAAAACGCTGTATAAAAACGTGCATAAAAAATGAGCCAAAATCTTGCTCAAAAACACCGGAAAAAAACGCTTAAAGACACTACACTTAGGTGTGAAGGCAGCCTTAGGTTCCATGCACACTAGGAGCCGAAAAAGCAGTATAAAACAGCTCATATTGCACAAGAGTTTAGGAGAGTTTATGGCCATTTGTTTTAAAAGTGTTTTTTTTCCAAAACATTCCCCTTTGCTCATTTTCCATAATAATAAATGTACACTTGAAAATGCTGAACGCTCCTAAATTCAGCGTTTAGACGTTTATGAGCGTTTAGCATTTTTTCTGCCTCAAAAGTCCTTGTGATGGGGTTTTTTTTTTCTGCCTCTAAACCATCCTCTTGATATATGCTTGTAATCACCCTAATATGTATGGACACATAGGATAACACTGAGCTGCTTCTACAGGCTGGAAACAAACCCTACAAAACTCCTGTAGAAGGAGCACTTTTTAAGCCCAATGTGCATGGACCTTAACCACTTGCCAACGGCTGCACGCCGATAAACGTCGGCACGATGTCAGCAAGCAGTGGGCAAATGGGCATACCTGTACGTCCCCTTTAATTGGCGGGCTAGTGGGCGCACTCCCGCCGCGTACAGCATGACCGTGCCTGCGGGACCCGCGGACTTGATGGCTGCCGATGTCCCAGCGATCGTGTCACGGAGCCGCAGTACAGTGAGATGCCTATGTAAACAAGGCATTTCCCCGTTCTGCCAAGTGACATGACATTGAACACTGCTCCCTGTCATCGAGAGCAGAGATCTCTGTCATGTGAGTGGTAGCCCATCCCCCCACAGTTAGAATCACTCCCTAGGACACATTTAACCCCTTGATCGCCCCCTAGTGTGTAACCCCTTCCCTGCCAGTGTCATTTACACAGTAATCAGTGCATTTTTCTAGCACTGATCGCTGTATGGTCCCAAAATAGTGTCAAAAGTGTCCGATGTGTCCGCTCTAATGTCGCAGTCACGATAAAAATCGCAGATCGCCACCATTACTATTAAAAAAAATATTAATAATTAAAATACCATAAATCTATCCCCTATTTTGTAGATGCTCTAACTTTTGCGCAAACCAATCAATATACGTTTATTGCATTTTTGTTTTGTTTTTTACCAAAAATATGTAGAAGAATACATATCGGCCTAAACTGAGGAAAAAAAATATGTTTTTTTATTTTGGGGGGATATTTCTTATAGGAAAAAGTAAAAAATATTGCTTTTTTCAAAATTGTCGCTCTTTTTTTGTTTATAACGCAAAAAAAAAAAAAGGACGTCAATTTTGTTTGCGTGCAACGTCACACGACCGCGCAATTGTCAGTTAAAACGACACCGTGCCGAATAGCAAAAAGTGCTCTGGTCAGGAAGGGGGTAAAATCTTCTGGGGCTGAAGTGGTTAAGATGTTCTTACTGTGTTTGTATCCCACTTGGGAGGTTTCCATTCACTTTGTGTTTTGAAGACACATCAGAAAGTGAGAGTACTAACATACAATGTAAGACAAAACACCTCCATTGTTGTCACTAAAACAGGTGACCCCACTGGAAGATTTCCCATTTTGGTGGCAAATGTAAAATGAAAATTTCTCATTACTTTCTGTCCCAGTGTCAGTGATCATCAGGACAAATAGAGAGGACGAGGCACTCCAGTGGGGACACAGACAGCAACAAAAACATATCAGGGGTTCTGAGCCTTCCCTTTTGCGTCCCCGAGTATATAAAGATATACTTTAACCACTTGCCAACCGCCCCACGTATATGTACTGTGGGGCGGCATCTCCTACAGGCAAAATCTAGTACCTGCACGTCATCTTTACCTTTGGGTTTGCGCTGCGCACGCATGCCGCTGGTGACCAGCTCTTGCGGTGATTGGACACAGCGGGAGCCAACTAGTGGGTCCGGCGGACCGGATGTCTGCGGGGACCCGCCGATTGTTCCCAACAGAGGCAGAACGGCGGTCTGCCTATGTAAACAAGACAGATCGCCGTTCTGTGACCAGGGAAGACAGAGATACTGTGTTTCTGCTAAGCAGGAAGGCTGATCTGTCTTCCCCCAGTACAAGCACCTCCCCACACAGTTAGAAAGCACTCCCTAGGGACACATTTAACCCTTTGATCGGCCCTGATGTTAACCCCTTCCCTGCCAGTGTCATTAGTACAGTAACAGTGCATATTTTTAAGCACTGATCATTGTATTGGTGTCACTGGTCCCCAAAAAAGTGTCACTTAAGGCTCGAGCGAACATTTTTGTCCAAAGAATTTTCGTACCACTTTCGTATAGTATGTACATGACTTTCGACAGCCGATCTGAAAGATTTGGAAGGGACAAACTCGAAAATGTTTCTCATATAGGAACAGAAGGAATAATTTTCAGTTAATGTGTACCGTTTTCGTACGAGGAAAATCAGAAAAAGACTGCCCATGATCAGAAATGATAAGCAAAAAAAAACATTTGTCGTATGAGAATTTTCGTACAAATTTTTATTCAACAGTTCAGATTTGCTTATAAACATTGAGAAAAATGGGATGAACGTTCGCCCAATTTTCTTTATAGTGTCTACCCCACTTTAGTGTCTGATTTATCTGCCGCAATGTCGCAGTCCCGCTATAAGTCACCGATCGCCGCCATTACTAATAAAAATGCCATAAAAATATCCCATAGTTTGTAGATGCTATAACTTTTGCACAAACCAATCAATATACGCTTATTGTGTTTTTTTACCAAAAATATGTAGCAGAATACATTTTTTTTTTTTTCAAAATTGTCAGTCTTTTTTTTTTTTCTTGTTTATAGCGCAGAAGTGATCAAATACCACCAAAAGAAAGCTCTATTTGTGGGAAAAAAGGGACATCAATTTTTTTTGGGTACATCGTCCAGATGCCGGCAGCTTATAAAGCTCTATGAGAGGCTGAAAGCTGCTGACGCTGGGTGGGTCTGGATGGTGCTCAAATTGGTAGTAACATTTAGGGCAGTATGGGCCATGGGCAATCATCCCTGGGTGCATACCATCCTAAGCATTCCTACCACTTGGTGCACTGTTCAGCATAAGGCCAAAAGTTCCTTCCCCTTACTGTCAAGCCTGTTCCATAATAATAAACTCCTCCTGCTTATATCTTGGGCTGTTCTTGCTACCATGAACACTGCTGAAATCCCTGGGTTGTGTATCATTCATGTACTAATGCAGCTGAGTATCCTGAGAACAATGTAATAAATTCTTCTCACGCCCCCCTTTTAAAGGCACCACCCAAGATTTTCACCTTTTTACTTTGTATATTTTATTTTTACAGACATTTGCTGGGCATGAAAGAGACAACCATGTGGGTCCTCCCCCTCAAAAATTTAAAACTCTTTATACAAGCTATCAAAGAAAATAGATGAGACGTTTCATGGATGTGAGTTTCAGGTTGGTGGGTCTTGTACTTTTTGGCCAATTATACACGCTCTCATAGCTCCTAACTGTCCCTGATTTCGAGGGACTGTCCCTAAATTTTGGAGCAATGTCCCTCTGTTCCTCTTTCCTCCTCATTTGTTCCTCATTTTGGTCTGATCTATATAGTTGTATATAAAATGCACTTTTTATCTTTCAAAAAAGTGTTTCCAGTGCTAAACCTTTCATCCAAATTCTAAATTGCTGCATTTGTAAATTTTAAAAGCCAATATAAAGGAATAGTAGTGGTAAAAAAAAAACCTTGTGGATTTAATGAACCTTTTTTTTTTTGGTTAGTTCTCCTTTAAGTGGGTGTGGCAGGGGGGCATGTCATATGCCTACATACATTTGCTAGTAGGTGTCCCTCATTCCCATCTCAAAATGTTGAGAGGTATGCCTATTTGACTCAATGATTTCATATAATAATAAAAAATGTAAAAAAAAACAAAACACCTGGATAAAGAAGAGGGCTAATTCATACCTCAAGTACTCTGATCTTTACCTACATCCCCCCACTGCATGCTGTGGTTCCTCTCACTGGCCTTTTTTTGTAACTACAGCTCTGTAGGATCACATTAGTTATGTGCAGGCGACGGGTTGAACCACAGAGTGTAGCAGGGGGACCAGGCATCAAATAAACCTCTGCGTGTGTGTGTCAGATGTTGAATATTCTTCAGCTAACAACTGTTCACCCGAGCAATGATCAGAAGCCCAGGTGATAGGTAAGGCAAGTATTGTAGGACCCATATTTTACAAGGTGTAAGAAGTTTGTTTTAGATTTTTTTTCTATTCATAGGCTTCATGCAGTTTGAGGTCCTATACCTCTGCCAGTTATGAACGTGTAAAGGAATTTAAGACATTTCTCACTAGCATCTTGAAGTCAGTACCAGAATTGCTTAGACTGCAGAGAGTTCCCTTGCCTGCTTCGATCTCACTGGTGGTAAACATGGTTCTGTAGAATTGGTTCTGTAAAATTGTGGGCAGCAAGGAGATGTAGACATGTGCAGAATGAAAAAAAATGTTTAGTTTCATTTCATTTCATTTAGAATTTTTGGAATTCAAATCAATTCGAATAGTTTTCTAATTCATATTGAATAGTATTCGAAAAGTTTTCAAATTCAAATAGTTTTTGAATCCAAATAGTTTTGAATTGTTTTTGAATTTGAATAGTTTTCAAATTTGAATAGTTTTTTAATTCAAATAGTTTTCCAATTTCCAAATAGACTGAAATAGAATAGCAAATAAAGGAATGGAAAAGAAAAGAAATTGAATAGAATAGAAAATAATATAACAGAAAATAAAAGAATAGAATATAATAGAGTAAAATAGAACAAAATAGAATAATAAATAAAATAATAGAATGAATAGAATAGAACAGGGCACAGAACTAGGCACATCAGGACATGGCACATCAGGGCTTTGTTTCGTTTATATAAGGGCTCGGCACATGGCACATCAGGGTACAGGACACAGCACATCAGGGCTCGGCACATCAGGACACGACACATGGCACAGCACATCAGAACAGGGCACAGAACTAGGCACATCAGGACATGGCACATCAGGGCTTTGTTTCGTTTATATGATTCGAATCGTTTAGAATTTTTGGAATTCAAATCGATTTGAATAGTTTTCTAATTCATATTGAATAGTATTCAAAAAGTTTTCAAATTCAAATAGTTTTTGAATCCAAATAGTTTTGAATTGTTTTTGAATTTGAATAGTTTTCAAATTTGAATAGTTTTGAAATTCAAATAGTTTTCCAATTTCCAAAGAGAATGAAATAGAACAGCAAATAAAGGAATGGAAAAGAAAAAAAAATGAATAGAATAGAAAATAATATAATAGAAAATAAAAGAATAGAATATAATAGAGTAAAACAGAACAAAATAGAATAGTAAATAAAAGAACA